>NC_135443.1:17527396-17873646 GCF_051991255.1 Vanacampus margaritifer | reverse complement strand
TTTTTTTTTAACTTAATTTAATAGACCTCTATATGGTCATCATCATTTACACCAGGCACATGAAAACGTTACTCGATTTGTTGCCATGTTTGCTGTACGTTTACCATCCATCAACACAGTATCTGAAACAAATAAATTCAATATGAATAAATACTTTATTTAATAAACACTGGTTAAAATAAAACAAATCTGGTTAAGACATCTCAACAACTGCCTTTGTAATATATTGTTTTAAAAATTGTAAACAGATGTTATGGACACCCTGTATTTCTCTCTAGGAACTGCTGCTGAATCTTTTACTGGCTCCATAACAGACTATCAGGTGCCCCTCTGGACCTGGACTATCTGCAATTTATAATTTCACAGGACATGGTTTTACTAAGTGCACTAGCTAACCAAATTCAGATCCCTCAGCAAGTGTATGAAGCCCTTACTGATGTGCATGGTCTACTCTCTGCCCAAGATGAAATGGAGCTTCATGTAACGGTTCCTGTGGGGAGAACAAAACCTGGTTGTCAAAAAATTTTGATATGTAGGGAATATGTTTCGCAGCTCCTCAGCATAGGGCTATCTGCAACGTACATTGCCAGACTTTTAGGAGTTTCTAGGTGGACGCTGCAGAAAAACATGAACAGCTGGGGTATTTCTGTTAGGGCCTTGTACAGTCAACTGACTAATGATGAGCTTGACAACCTGGTGTCGCAAACACACCTCTGCAACCCACATGCTGGGTACAGATTAATGATGGGATTGTTGCGGGCACAGGGGCATTGTGTACAGTGGCAGAGGATTCGTGAATCGATGCATAGGGTTGACACAGCAGGAATTGTGCTGAGAATGTCAGCGTTGAGGTGTTGTTCGCAGAACATATACTCTGTCCTAGGCCCAAGATCGCTGATGCATATAGACACAAACCACAAACTTATAAGGTTGGTTATGTTTTTCAAATCAAAACATATTACCTGTACATGACTTAACTATGTACAAAAAAGTCATAATACCTAATGTTTTTCTTTATCTCAAATGTCATTGAAGGTACAATATGGTGATATTTGGAGGAATCGATGGATTCTCAAGGAAGGTATAAATAATTGGATATTCCCTTTAAAGGTCTAAACTTTTTGTCATCAAATCAGGTATTTAAATTGTGATTAGTTGTTTTTTTGTTTTTGAAGACCTTCAGATTGTAGCACTAGTTTAGGATGGCTACCTCAGAAATCGGTTTAATTTTCTTTGGGAGCACTTTTGTATTTGTATTCTTCAATGGTAACATAATAGTACTGTAATACTCTTACTTACAGTCATTTTAGTTGTAAAGCTTTAATTGCACTTACAGAACAAATCAAAACTCCATCATCTGTTACCTGTGACTTTATGCTAACACTTCGCTGGCACTCTTCGTCTGAGAATTAGATTACATGTTTTCTTTTTTGACATTTTATAAAGACTAGTGCCATTACACCAATTGCATTGAGTATTATTGTTGCATTTTACCTTTTTAAATATAATCCTGTTTTAACTACTACATGACTGTTAGGGGTTATTGAAATTGTATTTGTTAAGAGCTTTGAAATTGACACTTAAAATTGATATTGTTATTGTTAACCCACTTTGATCATTTGAAAATAAAAAGTACAGTTGTTTGAAGTCATAATGGGACAATTTTATTCTTCTCACATAGATAATGTATCTTGCTGTTGCAAATAATAACAGAGCCTCCACAACCCTTGCCTTCTTCAATGAAGCTGTTGAGAAGTATGGCTTACCTCAAAGGTTAGTCAGACATCATCACCTAGCCTATCCTATCCTTAATAATGTCAATCTACCTGTTCTAACCATTGACTTGTTTTAAGGTTTTCGTTTCAGTGAAGTGTAATGCATAATTAATAGGAGTTCTCATTTTTGTTACATTTTCTTCTCAAGGGTTCGTGGTGACCATATGGGGTGGAAAATGTGGCTGTAGCCCAGCTGATGTTCTCCACAAGAGGAATCGGCGGAAACAGCTTCATTGCAGGGAAAAGTGTGCATAATCAGAGGTACTTTAGAAGACACTTCATTTTTATGGAACTACCACATTCATAACCTTGTAAGTTTACAGGGTGAGTAAAAAAAAAAGAATACGCCAAAATCAATACACAATATTAAAAAATAATAATAACAACAACACAGAAAACTTCCGGTTAGACACATGTTGTAAATACGTTCAAATTATTCTTGTTTTTGAAGTGGTTAATGTGGCCACCACCAGCAGCACGGGCAACATCTAGCTTATTTGAAAAAGAGAAAAGAGCTTAACTGAATGAAAACTTCACTTAGCAGTCGATGGCTGTGATTGGCCTGGCAGAACCTCAGTGTGTGTGATTTTATTTTTTTCTTCTTGTGGTGGTATGTTAAAGACAAAGTTTATGTTACACCACTTACATCAAATATCAATTACATGAAAGACCAAGTAACAGTTGCAATCAACATTGGCAACTTACGGTTGTCTTTACTGCCAGTGGTAGACACTAGCCACGTGTAAAACCTAAAAACTTTAAGCTATTTACAACACAAGTCCAAGCTACAGTTTTCCATTGTTTTTCATTTTTGCAATATCGCATGATTTTTAATTTTCATTTGATTTGTAGCTTTAAAGGATATCCCCTTGAGATGAAACATCTAATTTTCGAAGGTGACATTCCAACATATACAAATAGTAATAATGTACAAAATAAAGGTAAAGAATTCCGCTGTGTTCTTTTTTTAATCACTCTTACTTTCTTTCTTTTTAATTGAAATTAATGAAATATTTGTTTCATTTATGAAACTGCATTTATCATTTTAAATTACTTTTTTTGTTGATAATAGAAAAAAAACATTTGCTATTGAAACGCTTAAATTTAAAAGGATTTGGAACAATTCAAACATGCTCTCAAAAATGATTAAATAATTAATTGGATAGCCAAGTAGTTAATTAATTGTTGCACCCAGTTGCTTGTTTTTCCAAATATGATTCACTCTTTTACATGGTTTAAAAGGTTATCTATATGTCTTCTTTAATTAAAAAAAAGGGGGGGGGGGGGCACAATTACATTGACTTTACAGAATTGAACGTCTTTGGCGAGATGTCTACACAGCAGTCACTTGCCTCTACTATGCTGTGTTGCACCAAATGGAGGAAGATGATCTCCTGGACCTGTCCAGCAGTGTTCACCTTTTCTGCTGCCATTATGTCTTCATTCCTCGCTTACAAGCCCAGCTTGATGTTTTTAAAGATGGCTGGGACAGTCATCCCATGAGCAGCGAGGGAAATCGTACCCCGAACCAACTGTGGCACATGGGACTGCACTATAATTTACAAGAGTCTAATGATGTTGTAAGTACTTTTAAAAAAATTGGTAAGCAAAACTTACTTTAAACAGTAGACAATGATTATTTTTTTCATATCAACTACAGGATTTGAACATCCCCCTGATAAACTGGGAGAGTAGTGGCCTTGTGTTCAGCGACACCGACTCTTGTGTCTATGTGCCTGAAACTGACTGCCCTTTGACACCTCAAGAACTGGCTGGACTCCATGCTGCTGTGGATCCAGCAGGACCTTCTACATGCATGGGAGTAGACCATTATTTGGCTGCAGTGAACTACATGCACAGTATAAACTATGTGTAGGGTCTAGCCAAACGCTTCTGGGCTGTTATTTGTTTAAAACTGCCTGCACTAAATGACATTTTATGATTTAGTTCTATATTAAGTTTGTATTTTTTTTTTTTAATTGCTTACACTTTAAGAAAACAACCTGTTAAAAGTGGAGCACATTCATTTACAGTAAATGTATATTTAAAAAGAAACTATTCAATCAGCAAGCAGACTCTTTATTGACATTGACATAACAATTTGGTTCATTGATTGTGCTGCAAACTTGTCACGGTGTGGTCACGGAGCGGCGTGGTGTCTGTCGGCGTGTGAGGTGGAGGACCCAGGAGAACCACGTACTTTATTGTACCACAAACACTAACCAGGGTACTGGTTAGTAATAAATAAACAAAGAACTGAAAAGAAAGAAAGAAAGACAGACAGACACAGAGCGAGAGAGAGCGAGAGAGAGAGAGAGAGAGAGAGAGAGAGAGAACTCCGGGGGTGACCGTGACAAGCAGCAATGATCCCACGCCGACTGATCACCACCCGGGAATTAAATACACCCACACTAATTAGGGACTAGTCACACCTGGGGCCAGGCACAAGTGGCTGAGGGCCCGGATTGGTTAACCCGCGGAAGGGCGGGAACCCACTGAGGGCTCTCAACCAAAGCCAGATCTTCCCAGAAATGACAAAACTACACTAAAACGTTGATAGTTATTTGAATTGTCTTTTCGTACAAATGGACAATGAACTGTAATAAGAACCTATCTAGCGAAACATCAGAACTACATTATTTAAAGTAATGAAATAAAGATTTTGATCTATACCAAACCAAAACCAGTATCAGTTGTGGCTATGCAGTTCTTTAAATGGTCACTGAATTCTGTGTAATGGCTGTAGTGGCCAGGCAACTTTAAGTTTTGGAAGCATGTAGAAGATGTGGGATGTTCCGCTCTCACCACCTCCACTTTCATATCTGGCATGGGTATCTCCCATCCCACCCAGAACTTTAGGAGCCTTTTAAGATTCTCTTGAGACTCTTAAAAAAAAAATGAAGAAGAAAAAGTGAAATTAAGTTGTGCATACTATTGAGTAACAATAATCAATTTGAATACAGTTTTTATAATTGTTTTTATTTTATTTATGTATTTTTTGGGGGGTGAAAAAAACAGGGGTTCTGCAACAGGGAAAAAAAGTGATCCCTGCTAGAGGATGATCATTTAAGAAAATCAAATCACAGATGTTCCTATAAATAACTGATTAAAATTCTGCCTTGTAGCAATATGTGTATGCTTATGCTTAATACTCATAATACAACTTGTGTTCATAAACAAGAAAAAATGGTTAAAACAAACTTTTAACTCTTTCACTGCCAGACGTTTTCAGAAACGGGTTGTCCCCAGTGCCAGCCGATTTAAGCATTTTGACTGATCTTTCAAGGGCCACAGAAAATGTTGTGTTTGGACTATGGAAACACACATACTACCAAATGAAAGATTGGACTCTCAAAAAAAAAGTTTGTTTTTACCTTATTCCGTTCTTCAGTAATCAACAATAGAAAATGGTTACTTTCACCGAAATTCTGTTTTGAAACAAAAAACGGAGAAAAAGAGCTTTTTGTGAAACGATGTTATTTCATGCACTAGTGAATTCTACACTTCTTTTTGTCCATGAATGATGCCACAAACACCTAAATAGTGCTTTACTTCTGTAATACACCACCACCAACAATGAAAAAGTGTTTTTAGTTTGCAAAATACGTTTATTTCCATTCAACAGTGTAACAATTTGACAAAACAATTTCGCAAACTATTTACAAATGTGTGCAACTGTGGTACTACTTACAATTATGTGGATGTTTCAAATACAGTTTTTCTTTTTGTAACGCTCTCCTGCGTGCAAGAAGATGCAGCTGGACTTGCACAACACTTTACTTTCACTTTGTCCGTTTCGCGTGCAAACGTTACACTTTCTTGACGGCCTTTTTTTCCGGGGAATAAATAGCAAGTAGCAGACTGTACACACTCCTCCGATGAATATGCATTGGACTCGGGGCACTCTCCGTCGTCCGATTGAACGTCCGCCTGAACGTGCTCGGTTGTGCTCCGCGTTATGACGTCGTCATAGCCGCCGCGTCAACGCTTGCAACTTCGCCGTCAACCTCGGATTGACCATCATCATCATCGATGATGATCATCGTCGTCATCAATGCGCTGTCTTAGCGTTGGTCGATGCCTTTCGTCTTGTAAGTGTAGAGCTGCTTGCAAACGGGCGCCTTGTCCGTTTCCTCCCTCCTCCAACCAGCTCCCCCCCACGTCTCCTACTGCCGCGTCAATGCTTTCCAACCACGGAGTCATCATCATCATCGATGATGATCATCGTCGTCATCAATGTGCTCTTTATCGTTGGTCGATGCTTTTCGAATTTGAAAAAAAAAACGGCTCGGGCGTGAGCTGCTCGCAACCGGTCGCCATTTTTCCTTTGTCTTCCATTCCCATCTACTGCTCGACGCTCTAGCTCCGCCTCTACTGACGCCCACCCGATCTTGTCAAAAGAGTCATCGCTGCCCTCTAGGGGCCAAAAATAGTCATTAGGCTCAAAAAACCTGCTTGAAATTTTCAACACATCTCCAGAAGGCTTGCCGGCACCTGTTTCAAAAAAAAAAAAAATTGGATGACGTCTTTTAACGTCATTGGCAGCCCTCCGTAGGTTTTTACTTGACGTCATTTGACGTCAGTGGCAGTGAAAGAGTTAATTTTCAACCACATTTGAAAATCTGCATTTATGCATTACAAAATGTGTACAAATATCAACATGTAATTTACCTGTCCTCACAAACTGACGCAAGTACCCCATTATTCTACATCTACAGTCAACGAGTAACCATCTTCATCGTCCAACCCAGATTCCTCAGGCCATTTGATTAGGTCCAAAACAACCTAGGACAGCAAATGAGACAATCATTATGGCACCATAGTTGGCATTGAACCAATTCATTCTATTTTACAATTTTCTCTCTAATTTATACAAATGGTCAATCCACACATGGTGTTAATTGTGTGAAGGCTGATGTTGTGGTCTCAACAGCTTAACAATGAAATCTGTATCCTGCTGAGGGAAACAACATGTGATTGTTGATTTCTCGTCAGACTTTGTTCAAGGTTGGAATTGTTCACTGAGCTTTTACTATGCATAACTGTGATTTCCTACTGTGTACTGTGAACGCACCCTAAGTCCACTGCAGGAATGATTGCTGCTTTTTCTTCTGCTTCTTCACGAAAAACATTTGCTCTTGTCACAAAACGTTTCTAAAACTGAAAATTGAAAACCACACGTGTTCTTCATGTGCTTATTGAAAACATGCATAGGCAATGCCAATGCTGTTGCATAGCTTACGTGGGCGTCCAGCGAGCACTACACTTAATAAGCTTAATTAGTGCTTCATGCTTCTCCACGAGCAGTGCACGTCCAGCGAGCGCTTCAGTGCGTGAAGCTATCTTCTTGCGCCCTCTCGCACACACGCGGAAAGAGGCGTGTTGCTTACTTAAAGCGTTTTCCACATACTGGTAGATATAAAACAGAGTTGGTGGGCTGTCTCGTATTTTTTTTTTTTTAAGTACCGGTACTAAGAAAAAAATTATACTGAGCCGTTTTTGACACCAAAACATCAAGGTACGGTACTAGCACCAGTATCCCGTGCAACACTATTTTCATTACACTTTTGCGAAATACTTGTATTTAGACATGTCTCAAAAACAATTGGAGCGTAAATTTTTTGGGGCGATATTTGCATTTTTTGAAATTACAGTGTTTCCATTAACAGTTTGCTTTTGCGCAACTTGCATTTTGCGCAAATCTGAGGGTAATGGAAACACACATATACAGAAGGAAACAAAACATTAAAAAACAATACAAGACTCAAGTGTAGAATTGTCTTTTAGGCTTACCTCCGCGTGATCGGCATTGTCACCCATATTTATGGTCCTCCTCCCAAGACCCGCTTCCAAGAGAAAAATTTCCTCTTTTGGCGTTTTTTCTATGTTTGTAGATAGCAGACAGAACTGCAGTTCTATCAACTTACAGACAGAAACATTAAGAGGATTTGCCAAACTTCTTTTGCGCTTCTGACCTCGAGAAGCAAACACTGGGAAACATCTATGAAGCACAAAAAGTTTTTAATTAGTGAACATTAAATTGTCAAGGATCTGTCAGTGACTCAAAGACAAATATATATTCTAAATATATTATATTTAATGCATTTTTTTAATTCAATGGTACAAAGTTGTTTTTTAAAGCTACATACCACATGAGTACTCTCATTCTAAAATCGTAATATCGTTAACCAATGTAATATTGGCTTCCATTTTTCAAAAACAAGCTATCACATTGTAATGGTCACTTACCTCTGCATCTCTTGCTGCACTGTGCCTGGTCTGGCTATGACACTGCTGGTAGGCGTCATAGCTGCTGGTTGAACAGTGCGCTGGGATGTAGGTTGAGCAACAGGTGTAGAACTTGTGGTGCTTCCAAGCTGATGACTTAAGCAGTCAAGCAGCACACGGACTGCTGATTCCACATTTTGTATATTCTGAAAATATAGAGATATGTGAAGGCTACATACAGCAATTAGAGACAGCTGGAACATGAGATTTTTGAGTGACTAAAAGGATGTGTTGTCACATGTGAAGAACAGCTGAAAAATGAAAAGATACATTAATTAAATAATTGTTTAATGGATCAAATACAAGACATTCCCAAAAAAGAGGGGGAAACAACCAACTACAGCACTACAAATCACACAAAAGGGCTCATCTCGATTGTCTTAATTGAAACATACAACTAAGAGCTCCAAGTTGTCCCTCAAATCTTTGGAAGCAACTCAAAAGATGTTCTTATGCAGCCGTTTTAAGGAGGGAGTAAATTGTTTTAAAGACGCATCTTGGAACAAGGATGGACCACTGAAAAGATTTCATGGGTCAGCTTAAGTAACGGGTCCGCCGATAGATCCTCTAAGGAAGTCATATAGCTTCTTGATGTTGAGGTTTGAAAACCAGCTGGACTGTAAATAATCCTAAACTAATATTGCATTGTTTATCATATTGGATAGTATATCATATTTCAGATTTAATATACAGTAAATATTTTGTTGCAGTATGTCTGTTCTTTTTTGTGAAGTGTTTGATACTAATGACTTAATTATATGGGTGTTAAAAAAAAAAAGATTCAGCAATATATCACGAAATTACAGCGCACAGCACAATTCTTGAATCAATTTGATATGCGGCCGAATCTATTCTTAAAACTCAATTTTTTTAATGGAGATATTCAACCAAACGTCTTACTTTAGGGTTAGGGTTCATACGTTAAACATGGAATAATGTTATATTAATGGACATTAAGCCTTAATATTTTATTTCAATGCTGTTCAAACATCAAACAGATTTCAACAGATTGTTTGTTAAATACAGTGGCTCACAGTTATGAGCCTGAAGTTTAGTATTAGTAAATAAATAAATGTTCATACTAATCTTACAGGGTACACGTACAAGTTTACTGATGAGTATTTTCTAAATTTGAGTTAAAAACAAACAAACACACGCAATAAACAACTTATAGATTTGTATCAGGATTAATTGGTATTGAATAGAATCGTGACCTATGAATCATGATACGGATCAAATCGCCACGTACTAGGCAATTCACACCACTACTTAATTACACTGGCTCATGATTACCACATCTAAGAAAGTGATACCACCTACGCCTGAGGTATTTGTCAAATGACACAATCAAGGGATGACGTCTCATTTTCCTGAATTATTTACAAAAGGCCAGGTTTTTTTTTTTAAAGGTTGGTTGGGTTATTCGAAATGCTTGTCCTGTTTAGTGTAACAGTAGTAGTAGTACGGCATCATAACTGATCAATTAATATTAAAAATGTAAACTCCCATTAGTCCATTAGTTGTGATGTAACTATTGTATATATATATATATATATATATATATATATATATATATATATATATATATATATATATATATATATATATGCTATACATATAAACTTGCTACCGGTAACTCCCCTAAATTAAACTACATCAGGCTCACGACTTTGCGTTTAGACTACTGCATAACTATTACTTTGACAAGAACCGCACCAGGCCCATGGTGTGCGTGCTGAATAATGTATGCAAAGCAGACCTGAAAAGAACTCAGACGCTGAGTAAAAGCTACGAGACGCTCAAGGAAGCGCTGGTAAACTATGTCGACCACCCACTTAAAAAAAACCCATTAATGTCAAGTCAGTAGCGATATTCCGCTCACCTGCTGCTGCAGCGAAGAGCTGTTGCTCTGATCGGTCATTTTTCTAGAAGGCAAAACAAGATAAAGTACACTATGGAGTCAAATGTGTACATACATAACATCGATTCGGTGCATCTTCCCTGCAGTACCTGTCAATGGCGCATATGTCAGCGACATGAATTCGTTTGTTAGCCAGCTAACTTAATACAAGAAATAACAATTTTAACCAACACAGGGGAGCACCGCACTGCACCATTCTTGGCATATAATGAAGTAGTTTAGTTGTTCATTGTTGTCATAGCCACAGTATTCCAAAGCATGAGATGCAATTAAGTCCGTTGCGCCAGAAATGACGATAACGACTAGAATGCTTTAGCATGAAATCAAATGCCAGCTAGCTAGAAAGCGAAATATGTGATGCTAATCATAAAAACAGCGTTTAACTCTTTCACTGCCACTGACGTTTAACTCTTTCACTGCCACTGACGTTTAAAGTCCAATGCATATTCATCGGAGGAAGTGTGTACAGTCTGCTACTTGCTTTTTATTCCCACTTAAAGACGTCAAGTAAAAACCTACGGAGCACTGCCAATGACGTCAAAAGACGTCATCCAATGATTTTTTTTTTTTTTTTTTTTGAAACAGGTAGAGGAAACCCTTCCGCATGTCTGGTGAAAGTTTCCAGCCTGTCTGTTGTGCCTAATGACTATTTTTGGCCCCTAGAGGGCAGCGATGACTCTCTTTTGACAAGATCGGGTGGGCGTCAGTAGAGGCGGAGCTAGAGCGTCGAGCAGGAGATGAGAATGGAAGACAAAGGAAAAATGGCGGCCGGTCGCGAGGAGCTCACGCCCGAGACGTTTTTTTCAAAGACCAAAAGCATCGCTGAAAGAGCACATTGTTGACGACGATGATCATCATCGATGATGAAGATGAGGGTGGTGACTCCGTGGTTGGGAAGCATTGACGCGGCAGTAGAAGACGTTAGATGGAGCTAGATGGAGGAGGGAACGGGCAATGGCGAGCGTTTGCAAGCAGCTCTACACTTACAAGACGAAAGGCATCGACCAACGCTAAAATAGTACATTGATGACGACGATGATCATCATCGATGATGATGAAGGTGAATCCGAGCTTGACGGCGAAATTGGAACCGCTGACGCGGCGGCTATGACGGTGTCGTAACGCGGAGCGCAACCGAGCACGCACAGGCTGACGTTCGATCGGACAACGGAGAGTGCCCCGAGTCCAATGCATATTCATCGGAGGAAGTGTGTACAGTCTGCTACTTGCTTTTAATTCCCCGGAAAAAAAGCCCGTCAAGAAAGTGTAACGTTTGCTCGCAAAACGGACCAATGCGAAAGTGAAAGTAAACTGTTGTGCGAGTCCTGGCGTCTCCTTGCATGCAGGAGAGCGTTACAAAAGGAAAAACTGTATTTGAAACATCCACATAATTGTAAGTAGTACCACAGTTGCACACATAGTTTGTGAAATTGTTTTGTCAAATTGTTACACTGTTGAATGGAAATAAACGTATTTTGCAATCAAAAAACACTTTTTCATTGTTGGTGAAAGCGTTTTACAGAAGTAAAGCACTATTTAGGTGTTTGTGGCATCATTCATGGACAAAAAGAAGTGTACAATTCACTAGAGTGCATGAAATAACATCGTTTCACAAAAAGCTCTTTTTCTCCATTTTTTGTTTCAAAACAGAGAATTTCGGTGAAAGTAACCATTTTCTATTGTTGATTACTGAAGAACGGAATAAGGTAGAAACAAACTTTTTTTTTGAGAGTCCAATCTTTCATTTGGTAGTATGTGTGTTTCCATAGTCCAAACACAACATTTTCTGTGGCCCTTGAAAGATCAGTCAAAATGCTTAAATCGGCTGGCACTGGGGACAACCCGTTTCTGAAAACGTCTGGCAGTGAAAGAGTTAAAAGTTTGTTTTAACCATTTTTTCTTGTTTATGAACACAAGTTGTATTATGAGTATTAAGCATAAGCATACACATATTGCTACAAGGCAGAATTTTAATCAGTTATTTATAGGAACATCTGTGATTTGATTTTCTTAAATGATCATCCTCTAGCAGGGATCACTTTTTTTCCCTGTTGCAGAACCCCTGTTTTTTTCACCCCCCAAAAAATACATAAATAAAATAAAAACAATTATAAAAACTGTATTCAAATTGATTATTGTTACTCAATAGTATGCACAACTTAATTTCACTTTTTCTTCTTCATTTTTTTTAAGAGTCTCAAGAGAATCTTAAAAGGCTCCTAAAGTTCTGGGTGGGATGGGAGATACCCATGCCAGATATGAAAGTGGAGGTGGTGAGAGCGGAACATCCCACATCTTCTACATGCTTCCAAAACTTAAAGTTGCCTGGCCACTACAGCCATTACACAGAATTCAGTGACCATTTAAAGAACTGCATAGCCACAACTGATACTGGTTTTGGTTTGGTATAGATCAAAATCTTTATTTCATTACTTTAAATAATGTAGTTCTGATGTTTCGCTAGATAGGTTCTTATTACAGTTCATTGTCCATTTGTACGAAAAGACAATTCAAATAACTATCAACGTTTTAGTGTAGTTTTGTCATGTCTGGGAAGATCTGGCTTTGGTTGAGAGCCCTCAGTGGGTTCCCGCCCTTCCGCGGGTTAACCAATCCGGGCCCTCAGCCACTTGTGCCTGGCCCCAGGTGTGACTAGTCCCTAATTAGTGTGGGTGTATTTAATTCCCGGGTGGTGATCAGTCGGCGTGGGATCATTGCTGCTTGTCACGGTCACCCCCGGAGTTCTCGTTCTCTCTCGTTCTCTCTCGTTCTCTCTCGTTCTCTCTCGTTCTCTCTCGTTCTCTCTCGTTCTCTCTCGTTCTCTCTCGTTCTCTCTCGTTCTCTCTCGCTCTCGCTCTCTCTCTTCAGTTCTTTGTTTATTTATTACTAACCAGTACCCTGGTTAGTGTTTGCGGTACAATAAAGTACGTGGTTCTCCTGGGTTTTTCTGATGAAAGCTGAGAGTCCAATCTTTCATTTGGTAGTATGTGTGTTTCCATAGTCCAAACACAACAATTTCTGTGGACCTTGAAAGATCACTCAAAATGCTTAAATCGGCTGGCAGTGGGGACAACCCGTTTCTGAAAACGTCTGGCAGTGAAAGAGTTAAACAACAATATTTGAAAGAATGATGAAGTAACATAATACTTACCTTGTAATACCAGAAACCAAAAGAGACTGTAGTCTTCTTAATTGTATGTGGTTGGCGACGATGTGTCCTGCTTGTATCCTTCCGCGAGTCCCGCCACCGTCGTTCGCTAAACCAATGAGTTTGCGCTTCAGTCCGCTCAAATCCTTCTCACTTGATTGGTCAAAACAACCATCCATTGCACCAGAGCCCGCCTCCTTCTCTACGAGTACAAATCACGCCGCTCTACAAGTACAAATCAATTTGCCCCATACGTCGCGGTACATTTGGTGCAAAACTCACGTCACTGGAAAGCAGCAGAAAAACCACTTGTGACACCTAGTGGCGACTTCTTTGACTACAAGTTGTCATTTCTACAAGTACAAATCACAACTTTTACAGATACAAATTTACACTTTCAGTACAGGTACAATTTTTTTTTTGTACAGGTACAAATCATGACTTTTACAGGTACAAATTTGTTTTTACAGATACACATTTTTTTTTTACAGATACAAATTTTTATTACAGATACAAAAATTTTTTTTCCAGGTACAAATTTTTATTACAGATACAATTTTTTTTTTTTTTTTTTTACAGGTACACATTTTTTTTACAGGTACAAATCACGACTTTTACAGATACAAATTTAGACATTTTTTTACAAGTTAGTTTTGCACCATATTTACCTCCATAGAAAGGAATCACTCACCACCAGCACACTGTCTTACGTACTCAGAAAGAGGCGTTCCCAGTCCCCACCAATATGGCCAGCCGCGTGGGATTGTGGGATATGTTACTATTTTTAGCACAAAGGTGAGAACCCTCAATAAGCAGTTTGATTTCACCATGTAAAGGAAGCGTTGCATTGCGGAAATCAGAAATACCCGGATGTTCGGAACTGTCCATATCGATGAATCACAAATTTATGCACTAAACGTGCATACACGAATGAGCTCCCCTGTGAGTTTCTGGAACTGATGTTAAGCTTTCTTACTAACAGTTGTCTCATTCTTACATCCAGTGGGTAGGTTCCACATGAGGATGTTAAGGATCACAGCAGTAGTCCAAATGATGACCCAGAGTAAACTGAGTGTCTCAGCCCAGGAAAATTGATGTCTGGTGGAATTTTACACCTTGCTTACAAATAAGACTGGCCACAACATTGGGGACTTAAACTGCACAATCTGAAGGATCAAACCCACAAGCCAGTTCGAAAATTCGCTTACCCATAATGGAAGTGTTATTCCTCAGAAATGTTGTAGAACGGTGTTATTTGTAAAAGTTAAACCCTCATGCCGTAAAATAAAAATCTCTCTTGCCTTGGCGTAATGGTGAACAAGGCGTTTACAGCCTGATACTGCCACCTAGTGGCACTTCATAGGTTTTTAATGGAATAATGAGTAACCAACCATTCCAAACTGCTTAATCAACTATCATATAGAGCGCATTGTAGCTTAACTGAGCGGCCAGACTCTCTGCTGCATTGCGCCAAGTTCTATTTGTGGTATACTTTCCCAGTACTAGTCCTCTTCTGTGCATGGTGGCACTGGCATCACAATAAGTCAAATCTTTTACATGCTAATAATTTTTATTTGCTACTAAGTACTTATGGCAACGTATTCTCTTTGTCACGTTTAAAAAATAAAGGTCAACGCATGTATGTTGAAGACATTTAACATTTTCAATTTGATGTTTTACTGTTTTTGAATTTACTTATAGGCATATCAATGTGATATAAGCATGAGTGTTTAAAAGAATACAGTGGGATGGTGATTTTGTGAACTTTATTTGATCTTTGTACCCTCAAATGCTGTTGGAGGGGCAATGTGCATGATGTTGTCAGAGTTTCTTGACATTTAGGGACTGAAGGTCTGGGGTCAGATTTTGATTACTTCTGTTCCCCCAATCAAGAAGGGGAACTGTATAAAGATGTCTGTTTACCATCAACATTACACCTTTGTTCAATCTAGGAGATGACATGTCTGCCCTTTGTTCAATCATGAGCCAGGAGGAGGAACCTTTTATCTTTTTTGTATAAATGAGTCGATGTTCATACAATTGTCACACACTTGGAATCATCACGTTGCATTCTGATGTGATATTCTGACTGTGTCTTTAGAGGCCTCTAAATAAATTCTTGCAGGAAAACTTCTTCATCAGATCTCGGATACAATGATTTTGAACACGTAAAGATTACACTTAATATAGTAATCAACATATTCCTTCATTTTGGTGACCCCGACGAGCGACGTTGCGAGCTGTGGCGTTCACGGACGGATGCAATTCCAGGCGCCTAATTAATTACGGTGAGTGGACATTTATCCACGTTTGAGGAATTGTGTCTGTTTCGAGTCGCTGCAGCTGGTATTCGTCTTGAAAAATTACATTGTGATGAGATCTGTGTGAAAAGGTGTTAGTAAAATTTGAAGTCGTTGTGTTGGACACGAAGTCCCTGATTTCGGATTTTACTACGGTGTTCGAACTGTACACGTACGTGGTGACGACAGCATTGTTTACGGAAGTGTCGTTACGTTGGTTGTCTCGCTGAAAGGGAAACACAGGCAGACGCAGCGGGTTGCGCCGCTGCTAAGAAGTCGAAAGATTCTTGAATAAATTTGATATTAAAAAGTATAAATGGACACAGCGTACGTACGCCGCTGTTATAAATTTGGTACTAAGAGGCACAGGTAGACGCAGCGGACTTCTCGCCGCTGTTAAGAAACCGTTAGATTCTTGAATAGATTTGTTCAGCTGGTAGACACATGCGCAGATGAGATACGTAACGTTACGATGATGGTGCACAATTAAGCCGGATTGTTGCAAACGGGCTGAAGCAGGCGTTTTATTAAAAATTACAGGAAACACACGGCAGTCTCGTTCTAAAGGAATCTTAGAGATTGTAAGTCCCTGCATTTCTGAGGCAATTGTTAAGTACATGTAGAGTTGGAAACAACTTTTCGCTGCGAAGGAGCCAAGAGACTGCTTTGTGATCGTCTTAAAGCAGTATTTTTTCCGGGCTACAGGTTGACGCATAGCTTTTATTATTTATGAATGCTATTGCTAAGAAATCGAGAGATCGCGATATTTTTGTTTTTGGATAATTTTGTTTAGCTGAAAGGAGCGCTCCGCCGTCTAAAACGGCATATGATATTGAATTTCCACGGCGAATGTAGGAGTACTGCTGTGTGAGAAGTAAGCCCGTGAAGATCCTGGATATATTTGTTGAAGTCGCGCAAAAGGTATTTAATATCTGTTTCGTTTTCGTCTTGTTTGTGTTTGTCTGGAAAAAAAAAAAAAAAGAAAAATATTTTTTTGGGGGGATTAAGGAGAATACTTTTGATCTGTTATATCGTAGTATAATAAGTGAGACGTCACTGACTTTATAAATATTAAAAACGACTAATTACTACATATTATGGACGGAAAAAATTGACTGTAACTAAGGAGGTTTGCATAGACTTCCGGTCGAGAGTCAGAATTGGTCGCTAAGCGAACAGTGAGTTCATGATGCTGGACGCATTTCCACCACGGCGTCAACGTAAGTATGAAACTCTTTTAAATGTATGAATGCGCACGAATTGTGATAGTGGTTGGTTCTCACCGTTGTAAAATGTGGTGTGTTTGTGGAACTTGATTGTGTAAACAGCGCCAGACGCTGATTACCTCCGTGAAAAACACTTCTATAAGTTTCTTCGAATGGAAGAAAAGTTAGACGGTGCGCAGATGGCGGTGTTAAGTGATTTTGAGAATGAGGAAACTGATGCTAAGCTAGCGGCTCTGCTCAGCGTACAAGTTTTGCGCAGGAGATGAGTTTTTGGTAAGATGCTACCGTGCGAATCTGTTTTTAAGGCTAAGGATGAGT
The DNA here is from genome assembly GCF_051991255.1 of Vanacampus margaritifer. Classification (NCBI taxonomy): domain Eukaryota; kingdom Metazoa; phylum Chordata; class Actinopteri; order Syngnathiformes; family Syngnathidae; genus Vanacampus; species Vanacampus margaritifer. The sequence goes on along the minus strand of NC_135443.1, from coordinate 17,856,670 downwards.
TAGCTGCGGGCAGCCGCATCTGTTAAGAAATTGGAACATAAATTGGATGAAGTGTTGACTGTGAAAGATGACCCGGGGGGAAAATTTGAACCAAGCGAGAGCTCTTGGCTTAGAAATGAATTGTTGAGTGTACGCATTTGTTTATTTGTTAAGCTCCATGGTGTGTTGTGGCCACGCGGTTTTTCGTTGTTTGTTTTAAATTGTGCGCGACGTGTCTGTGTCGCAGCCGTAACGTTGCGATGGATTGTGCGCGAATAAGTCGACATTTGAGCTATAAGTACGTGGTGAAGTTATTATTAGACGAATAAACGGTGTATTTTACAAATGAGTGCGCACTTCGGAGAGGTTTGTGTTCGTCTGTGGTTCAACAACTGAGACGCCACTGAATTAAGTTGAGGAGTGTGTGTTGTGTGAGTGTTTGTTGAAACTATGAATATGTGAAGCATGTGTGAATTGTGAGTTTAAAGGGGGGATTTGATTTCTTCTTGTTTTTGTGTTTTTTCTCCTCAATGCCTTTATGACAAGGGAGAGGAAACTGAAGTTACAGTAAGTGAAAGAAGGACTGAGTTTGTTGGAAGGCAGGTATTTTGTGTCTCCAAAAATGAGCGAGATAAGATAGGATGTATATGAATGGCGTTTTGTAGGAAAGAAAGAAAAGATGGGTGGAAAGTAATTTTTTCCCTCCAAAATTCTTTGTCCTCAAAAAAGAGTGAAAAAGAATGGTAAGCAGGAAATCTGCATATTTTGAAAGTAGGGGAGAATTCTGCCTTTGTCTGTGACAATTTTTAAAGCTCTTCCCCCCACGCTTGATTAGGGACTAAAGGTCTGTGAGGATGGGGGCCGTGAGCTGCTGTTTTAAGAAGGTGGTGATTTGTACTGTTGTCTGTTAAAATTAAATTAAACTAAATAAAAAGGAAAGGGGGTGTGATAAGTTTAGTCCTCTCTCCCATTGTCTCCATTTGGGAGACTTGTAGTCTGTTGTGTGTGTGAATAGCAGGGGTCGTCTAAGGCTAAATCAAATTGTTCCTGTTATGCGGAAGGACATAGAGGTCTAGGTGTTAACTACAGGCCACTCTCATATTATTTTTAAAATAAAGTAGGGATTTTGTTTTGTTTTTCTGATTATAACTCGTTTCTTTTACTAGTTGAGATGGCAGATATTTGGAAGATTTGTGACCTGCAGTAGATTAATGGGGTTGTTTAAAAAAAAAATAATAATAATAATAATAATTCTTCTCTTCCTGACCCTAAAAGTCCTCCGCTGCAGTATCTTAATTTACATCTGCTTAAGTTGGTTGTTTTTCTAATCTACAGGATTCAAATTTACATTACAAACTCTTGCCTCAAAGGCTTTTGTTTTTATGGCTCATGGCTAGCTCAGCTGGAGATCTTTTTATAGTTCTGGTGTTGGCCAAATTGTCACAATTTGGTTGTTTTTTAATCTACAGGACACAAGGTGTCTGTTTTTCCTCTTTGAAGCAGCAATTTGGAAGCGGCTGCAGTTTTCACATTCAGGTCTGAAATGATCAAAATTGATCTTTATCAGATGGGGGAATGATTGGTCTGTCTGAGTTTGTTGAAAAGGAAGTCTGATGTGAGAATGATTGGTCTGTCTGATGTGAGAATGACTGGTCTGTCTGTGTATCAAAAGGAAGTCTGATGTGAGAATGAAGTTTGGTGTGAGGAATTTTACAGGCAGCGAATGGGGAGGATTTGACCATGGGAGGAAACGTAAGTTCTACAAAGATGACAAAAGACGACCCTTATAGCAGAAATACGGTAAGTATGTTCCATCTCAGAAACGATTGAAAAGTATAATTTCTAGAGCCCATGGAATATGCCATTTAGGTGTGGAAGGAACATTGACACACCTGGGTGACATTTTTTCATGAGACAAGTTGTTAAAAATGAACTGCAGTGTTTATTTAAGGTTTGAGTATAAATCTCTTCTCAGACTGTTCATGGCCCGGCCGGACATGAATAGTTCTGAGTTAAGATGATGTTGTTTTTAAATGATTTACACTGCTATAATAAGAAACCAGCGTTAAAAATACAGAAATTTGATGTACGACAAAGAGCACATTTATGCTAAAATCTACAACAGTAAATATCATGGTAAAATATTTGATTAATCATTATCTACCATCATAAGGGTTTCCTAGGAAGATTGGATCAGACAAACCCACTTGAAAAAACAAAACTTCATAAGATATAGAAAAGGCATTGAGATTAAAACATATTTGATTTAGTATATTATCTCTGATCTCAAGGACATTAAAGAAAAATAGAAATATTAAACAATTGGCCTCATAAAGTTTCAATGGCAACAAGACTTTCATTATTATGCCATTGAATGTACAAATGTCATTAAACGGATTCTGTTTGAATGCCACAACAAAAATAACTTTTTCCGTGTCCAACAGCATGTTTCAGGACCTACAGAACTTAAACAATTAACATTTGCTAACAAAAAACCAGGTGCTCTTTTCAAAGTAAAGAATGAAGACTATGTATGTTATGAGTGACTAAATGAAAATGATTTTGCACACAGATTGGTTTGCTGATCATAATGGTGGGGGCCACATCCACCACATGTGAGCCAAGAGGTCCCAGGCTCATCAAATCACATCAATTGACTGAGGGGGTTGACTAAGCTGCTGATCTGCGTCCACACCAATTGGAGCCATCTAACGGATCCCACCACACCCGGTTCCAGTGTCTACCTGACAAGCTGCCCAAGGACGCAGAGGAAAGAAGATTCATTGGAGTGCCTTTTCCATGGGCAAAGATGGGCACAGTTGATTCGCCTGGAAAAGCTGATCAAGTGTCAATCTGCTGGTGAAAGGGGGAAATCACTCAATGGTGATTTGAATCACATGCCCCTTTTCATCAATTCACAAGGAAAGAGTCACACTGGGAATGAAGTCCCGTGACCTTTCCTGCGATCTCTGGCAGTGAGCCAGGGTTCGGAAAGAGGCTGACAAACGCCTCTTCTTAAAAAAAAAAAAATAAAAAATTTTTGACCAACTTTTCATTCAACAAGACCCTCATCAGGAGATGGCTTCGAGGGACGGACACATCTGCTATTGCGTCGTGACACTTAACCACATCACATAGTGTTATGCCTCACATTTATTATGCCCCTTCCACTGATTTTTTTAATGAATCAAACTGAATTTTGACTGCTAAGCCCCTCTATCTATCTTTCTCTCTCTCTCTCACCTGCTATTCTTATTTTCTGAACTCCACACATAAACATTGCTTCATTTTTGCGACGATCAAGATCCGCGCTGGACTTTCTCTCTAGACTATGGTGGGATTAAATGTCCGGTTTTTGAACTTATAGAAGTTCAATGGTAGGACTGAAGACATTTAACATTTTCAATTTGATGTTTTACTGTTTTTGAATTTACTTATAGGCATATCAATGTGATATAAGCATGAGTGTTTAAAAGAATACAGTGGGATGGTGATTTTGTGAACTTTATTTGATCTTTGTACCCTCAAATGCTGTTGGAGGGGCAATGTGCATGATGTTGTCAGAGTTTCTTGACATTTAGGGACTGAAGGTCTGGGGTCAGATTTTGATTACTTCTGTTCCCCCAATCAAGAAGGGGAACTGTATAAAGATGTCTGTTTACCATCAACATTACACCTTTGTTCAATCTAGGAGATGACATGTCTGCCCTTTGTTCAATCATGAGCCAGGAGGAGGAACCTTTTATCTTTTTTGTATAAATGAGTCGATGTTCATACAATTGTCACACACTTGGAATCATCACGTTGCATTCTGATGTGATATTCTGACTGTGTCTTTAGAGGCCTCTAAATAAATTCTTGCAGGAAAACTTCTTCATCAGATCTCGGATACAATGATTTTGAACACGTAAAGATTACACTTAATATAGTAATCAACATATTCCTTCAATGTTCACTCATGCTTTTTACAGTGTGTCTTGGTCTCATTCTACTGTATATTTTAAATGTTTGTATATGCATTATATATTCATTGGGATGTTTTAGTAGCTCACCAGTAATGAGATATTATATATTTTATTGAACAAACTACAGGGAAAAAAACAAGTACTACAACAACAATTGAATATTACAGCCTGTTTTCATTAAATAAGGTGTGACAGTTGTTGCAAAGGAGTCTGATTGCTCTGTTCAACAGATTTTGCGGTACGCGAATATAATTTCTCAGTGTATTTACAAGATTTTTGGTGGGCTTAAGCATCGAGGACGTGTACAGTCATGGCCAAAAGTTTTGAGAATGACAAATAATTTTCACAAAATCTACTGTCTCATTTTTTATGGCAATTTGAATGTACTCCAGAATGTTATGCAGTGATCAAATGAATTTAAATTACTTTCCAAGCCACTAGTTGCCATTCATCAGATCATCAAGAACTTCAAGGAGAAAGGTTTCAGGGTGCCCAAGAAAGTTCAGCAAACGGCAGGACTGTTTCCTAAAGTGGATTCAGTTGCGGGATCAGGCCACCACCAGTGTGGCGCTTGCTCAGGAATGCCAGCAGGCGGGTGTGAGTACATCTGCACGCACAGTGAGGCGAAGACTTTTGGTGGATGGCCTGGTGTCAAGAAGGGCAGCAAAGCAGCCCCTACTCTCCAAGAAAAACATCAGGGACAGACGGATACTCTGCAAAAGGTACAGGGATTGGACTGCTGGGGACTGGGGTAAAGTCCATTTTCTCTGATGAATCCCCTTTACGATTGTTTGGGGCATGTGGGGGAAAAAAAACTTGTCCGGAGAAGAAAAGGCGAGCGGGTTGCTTCTTAGCCAGGGGAATGGGCTCACTCACAATTTTGGCTAAAAACAAAGATTTTGGTGACCAACAATTCCTTTTCCAGCATGATGGAGCACCTTGCAAAAGTGATAACTACGTGGCTCAGAGAGATCAACATTTTGGGTCCATGGCCAGGAAACTCCCCAAACCTTAATCATCCCATTGAGAACTTGTGGTCAACCGTCAGGAGGCGGGTGGATAAACAAAAACTGACAAATTCTGACAAACTCCAAGCATTGATTGTGCAAGAATGGGCTGCCATCATGCCAGAGCGAATTGCAGAGGTATTGAGAAAAAGGGTAGACACTGCAAATTCTGACAATTTGCATTAGGGATGTGCCAAAAAATCGATTCTCATAAGAAACGCGATTCTCATTTAGTACGATTCAGAATCCATTTAAATGTCCCTAAATTGATTTTATTTTAATTATTTTATACTGTCTTCCCTTTGTTTGTGTGTGCCTTTATTGGGAGCGCTGTTCATGTTGTACCCAATTTGGCCACTTAGGGGCAGTGTGGTTCCACACGGTCTGATACACTGTTAGTTGTAGCCACATTAGGGAGTAGAAGGAAAAAGTCACAATCAAGTCACGATCAAGTTATTCCAATAAAAGTTGTTTTTTTGCAGCGTGGAGCCGTTCTTTGGAGTGATAAAAGTGCTGCGAGTAGCGCGCTAATTAGCATTAGCGAGTCAGACTGGAGTAGATTACAATTCCTTGCACATCTATAGATTAAAGCAAAAATCATTGTCAATCAAATCATTTTGAATCAAAAATTGTTCTTAATCGAAAATCAATTCTGAATCAAATCGCACACCCAAAAATCGGAATCGAATCATGAGACATTGAAAGATTCCCACCCTTAATTTGCATACATTTCATTTAATAGTCAATAAAAGCCTTTGACACTTGTGAAATGATTCTAATTATACTTCAGTATATAAGCTAATAAAAAGATATAAAACACTTTGTGAAAACCAATACTGTCATTCTCAAAACTTTTGGCCACGACTGTACAACACATACAATGACTTTGTAGCAGTTTTGTACCAGTATAAAGTGTTCTCCACACAAGCGTTTGGGCTCAAATTTGGACAAGACCACATTAAGTGCTGCCTGCGTCACATGACCACAATTGCAAAACTGTCCAAAACAATCAGTAGAAAATCACTTTTATTGTTAAGCCAAAAAGAGGTCACCTTTCTTTTGCACCAAAATCAATCAGGAAATTGTGCAGATTTTTCAAAAAGTGCAACTTGAAATGAATTGTCCTCATTTGGTGGGCAGGATTGTAGCAGCAACATTTGGAACGGTTGGGGACCTGCAGTGTAGGTCACGCATTGTGACCAATCATAAAACTTTACTCTAACGAAAACTCATGCTACCTGTTTCATATTGGGTAACCATCTAATTCATTGGTTCTCAGACCCGATCCTCGAGTACTGCTATCCAGCCTGTTTTCCATCTCCCCAGCCAACACAGCTGAGGATCGTTATCACTTATCAGGCTTCATGCAGTAGTGATGGGCATGAATTTTTGGAATCAGTTCATTAAAAAGAACCGTTCAAAAGATTTGTTCATCGAATCGTTCGACTACTTTTTTTCATACTCGCAATGCATTGTGGTCTATATCAACCCGGTTGAGTGCTTTACAGAATTATTTTCTAATGTCTTTAGTTGTCCAACTCTCGCCGTCGTCACTCTGGAGATGGGGATCATGTCCTCACGCCGTCAATCTAATTTCTTGTCACTGGAAACAACACATCAGCACGCCAGAAATACTTAGTTGGGTTGTCATAAATGTATTCATTTAAATATGGGATTCCTGATTAGAGCTGACATTTATCAATATGGAAGGTGGACAATTCTATTAATACCATTTGACTCATGTGGTAAAATGAATGGATGGATGGATAAATAAATAATTCAACCAAATCCAGTTCATTAGCAAATTAGATTGGAATAAATACATTTTGCCTAGATTACAATTACTTTAGTTTCATGTTATTTGTTCTCTTGGGGCCGGTCTTGCTCATGAGTTTTTTATTTATTTTTTATTTTGTGGGATAAATACCTTTTAACTTCTGTTTGTGATTAGGTCCTGAACTTCCGCCTTGTCTCGCTGCTTGTCTGCTGCGGGATCCTGCCTCCACCGATACTGAACTTCTGCCTTGTCTCGCTGCTTGTCTGCTGCGGGATCCTGCCTCCACCGATACTGAATTTCCGCTTTGTCTCGCTGGTGGTCTGGAGTGGGTTTCTACATCCACCATACTAACCCCGGAATGTGATGAGTCGCTCCTTTAAAAAACAAAACAAAAAAAAACTTAAAAACAAGTATCATATTTACGTTGAAATCAAGAAAGGCTGTCATATTATTTAAATAAATTACTACATCAAAATATTTCTACATATCAGTATTTGGATCGTGTGAGGTCGGAGTCATTTTCCAAAAAATGTTCATATGAGTTAAGGCTGCGCGGACACTAGAGTAAATGTACTCACTCCTTGGGATCAGTGTGATTCATTTTCCTGTAGTACTTTGCTAGTTTCATGGAGAGTATGATGCTGGGGACAAAGAAAGTCACGCACCAGCCGAGACTGAACCAGAAGGCATTCTAAAGGTAAGCAGAAGACATGCAATGTACAGTAGCTCCAATCCCAAATAAGTCATTTGGATCTGGTATTTCCTGACGTCGTAGTTTTTGAGTTACCAGAGACGACACAAGGGAAAAACACAGGATGCTCTCAGCAGAGTCCACGGCAGCAGCCAGAGGACCGCAGCGGCCCAAATTCTCCGTAACCTGAAGAGGGGGGGTTGAAGGTTTGTTATTTTCTATTTACCTTGGTAAATTACTTATATTGTAAGCTACGTGGTTTTTAACCATTTGCTGGTTGATTAGCTTGCTAGTTTCATAGCTAGCATGGTAATTAGTTGCTTTGTTAACGAGCTATTTAGTTTGTGGCTAATATTGGAAATCGCATTTATCCCACTCGGATTGTCAGTTACGACCTCAAAAGCATTTCAGGTCAAACTTATGTAAAATGACTAAATTAATATCAAATATTGTTTATAATAAAAGTATAGCAAATTAAGGATTTCTTAAATAATGCTGAAGTTTAGGGGAATGTATAGTAGACAAATACAGACCCCATTAATAATTACAGAAAAATGCAATCAGAATAATGAATAAGGTTGGCTACAGAGAATCAACTAATCAATTACCAATAGGCTCTGAGTCTGGTATTTTAAAATGTATGGATATCGTGTGTTTGGAAATGCTTTGTAATAATTTGCCCAAAAATATCCTTACAATAGCCTTTTTGTTTAACCATTTATAACCGAAACATCTTCTAATTAGTAGATTAACCTTCGTTGTTCACAACGGGTGAACAGCCAGCCTGTAGCCAAGAGTTTTCGGACTTGATTGTGACATTTAGATATTGTTACATCCCTACTGATTGATGTATTGCAAACACAGCTGAGGTCAAAGCAGAAACACTACTTATAATAATGATCAAAGTATATTTCGTATACGGAATAAGTATATTATCAATTGTATTTGTGTTAGACAGTGTTATCAGCCTGCTTTCAAGGAGGACTACATAATTTGGAGAATATAGAATATAGCAAAGTTTATTATAGTTTGTTTTATTTGTATTGCATGTTTGAAATAAACATTAAAAAAAAAAGTTTAAAAAAAATACATGATAGTGTTTTCATGCCAAATTACAAGTATGTCGTACTCATATCAAAAGAGTTTTACATCCATAAATACAGCATTTTTGTGTCAAAACATTTTTACCTTAACATATAACATTTTCATATCAAATTCAAGCCATTTTATATTGCTAACTTTTTCATTTAATTTCAAATGTAGTGTTTATCTTTCAAAATATACCACCCTTCAAGTAAAATTATAGCATTTTCATGTCAAAATATAGCATTTTTGTATTAAAATTTAGCGTTTAGGTCAAAATGTCAGAGCTGCAACTATCGATTACTTTAATAATCAATTGATATGTCCATTATTTTGTAGATTAATCTGATTTCAATTTATGTATTCAAAAAAAAAACATTGACAGTGCAGAAAATAGAAATACACAAACATAGGATTCAATTAACCCCTGGGCGTTATTTTATTTTGAAATGGCTTGGTCAGAACCAACAAAAAGCCAAAAAATGGTCAAATAACGCCCAGGGGTTAAGGGGTAAAAGGTTGTTTACAAATGTTTTACTTGATTACTACAGTATGGTTAATTATATTGTTATATTATTTTATTGATAGTTAGTTTGCCAGCTAGTTAGCCAATTTTAGTTATTGGTTATCTTGTTTTTTTGCACGTGTTAGTTAAGCAAACACAACATGAACATCTGCTGTTTAAGTGCTTACCTGAGATTTGAGACATTTTAGGAATGAAGACATTTGCTCTTTCACAATTTTTTCTGTATTCTGTAGGTGACAAAGATTATTCAGAAAAATATTAAAATCCCGAAGATTATAATTTTACAAGAATTAAGTATTTAAATTTTTATGAGAATAAGCTTTTAAAGAGGAAACATTATTATGAGAACAGTATGTAAAAAAAAATGAAAAATAAAATAAATAATGGCACACAGATCCAAGTATTTAGTATAAAGCCAACCATCAACTACAAAAAATAAAAAATAACAAGACAAAAAAATCAGATTGCAAATGCATATTCGAAATAGAAACGTTTTATTAGTTCCTGTGAGAGCGAGTGCAAGAAAAGGGTGGGAAAATGGTGAGAGAGAGAGAGAGAGTGGGGTGGGGTTGGAGATTATGTGACTCCACTTACGGTCTTGAAGTCGTCTACATTGTCCAGACTCGTTTGGGCCTTCTTCAACTTCTCCATCGTGCCCTAGAAGTAGGAGTGCACTACTTTTTGGTAATGTATTTAGGATAGGCACATCGTCATGTATGTATGTACTGTATGTATATATACGTACATATATATAAAAATATATACATTTATATGTCGCCATCGTACAATTTGAAGTCTATGGGAAACTGGCCAAACAGTTCAATAGACCGATAGTTCGATATAACTGTCCATCTATTCATCTATCCATCTATGTAAGTACAGTATGTAGTGTATGTTGTAAGATGAGCTCACATGTATCCTTTTTACAGTTGTGCCCATTTTGACCTGCAAAGGAAAAGCAGATGTTGAGCAACAGTGACATCGTACATCACTTTACAGTCTAGAGCAGTGTTTCCCAACCTTCATTGAGCCAAGGCACGTATTTCACATCGGAAAAACTTTCAGTCAGCCAGTGCAAGTATTTGATTGTTGTTCCTGTTTATAAAAGTGGTTGGCATTGATAAATGAATAGAGATAAATTTAATAGAGAGCAAATCATTTTTCGTCAAAATATCGACCATGGATAATTTCCCGCGGCACACCTGATGATCGATCACAGCATACTGCTGTGCCACGGCGCACTGGTTGAAAATCACTAGTCTGAAGGGTTGCGATGAAATGCCGGTTGTTCACTAGGTAGTTGATAATGGTTTGCTTGCTGTGTGTTAGCTGGTTACTTATTTTATTCATTAGCTAGCATGCTAGTTGTAAAGTTAACTAGTTCGTTAGGGTAATTTGTTGTTAGCACTGATCTGAATATATGACTGGATAGCCGACTTTTGAAGCCGCGAGGCTGCCATATTGCTCCTTCCAAAAAACGTTTCTTGCCAAACGATCCTTTACATGTACTGTATCAAAATTGGAGAACATTTGAGACAATAGTTAGTAGAAACAGTTTGATTTATGATGTTTTAAATTTGTTAAACATAAACAAGAAGACTTCAGTCATTTTACAACTTGCCTTAAATACATGTATAAATTATATGCTTAATGATGATTACAGGAGGAAACTTGTATTCAACAAACAATGCCACTGCCAAATCTCATATTGGGGTCTAAGGAACTGAGCGACAAAAGAAAAAGGGGGTCTTCAAAGCATCACATATCGTCTGCTTGTTATTTATTTATTTATTCATTTATAACTTGTTAAAAATTAGTGACCACCCCGCCACAAAACCCCCACCCTTATACTACCTGCTTACGAGCTGTATATGTCTCATCTGTACTTATACCGTGTAGTTTACACAGTAGTCTGCTCGCAAGGGGAGGAGCAAGATGGCTGCCCTGTGACTTCAAGAGCTTGCTGTCGGCTATCCAGTTATATATCCAAATCCGTGGTTGTTGGCCTGTCATTGTTTGTTAGTGTGTTACTTTGCGCATTCGTTTGCTAGCGTGTTATTGGGTTAGCTACCTGTTTTTTTTAGTTTATTTAAACAGCTAATTAATCGGTTCATTTGTAGACTAGTTTGTTAGTTTCATAGCGAGCTTGGTATTGGTTTGGTTGCTTGTTACTTTATTTGGAACTAGACATTTTGTTAACTAATTAGTATGTTGTTGCTGTTGGTTCAGGTGGTATTTACCAAGTTAGTTCAGTTTATTGGCTAACTTGTTTCCTAGCAGTCTTGGTGTTTATTTATATTGTTCGTTAGCTAACTTGTTTATTAAGCAGAGGTGGCAATTCCAAGTCCAGAAAGTAAAAACCCTGCCACAGTTTGGCTTTAGCCCCAGATGCTAACTAGCGAGCTCCTTACCTAGCTCTCTGCCAAGGCGCTATCTGTGACCCTCGCACAATCTGAGGCGCTAACCTATGGCAACATACAATTGGCACATTTTTAAAATTAGATAGATAGATACAACGAAACAACATGGCCGACCTTCTGTGTATGCGCACCTCAGATTGCCTCAGATCAGATTTATCCCAGTTGTTTTTTTCCAGTTCCGACCTGATGTTCGAGGCGAATGTAAACAACCAAAATGGCGGATAGTGATAAATGTTTTTTTTATTTTGGTTGACCTCCAGCAAACTTGCAATTTTGCTTCATTTATTGTTTTCATCTTATTTCATATGCATTTCATACAGTTCAGTAGTTCACCGTATAATTTCATGTAGGGAGATAGCGGCATACTGTCACGTACGTTGTGTTATGTGGAGTTATGTCAAATATTGATGAATGAAGAAAGCTATCTAGTTTTATACTTGAGTAAATTGTGTTTTCTGTTACTTTAGTATGTTGTTTAGGTGGCAGTGGCATGTCAGTTGGCAAGCTATTTGGCTTGTCTGCCAGTTTGACGGTTAGTTTTAGAGCTAGCGTGGTAGTTTAACCTGATATAGTAAGATGTTAATTTTCTAGTTTATTAGTTTACTACAAATAAGCATAGTATAAGAAACAGGTCACGCACTATATCTGGATTGATTTTCGTGGTTATCGTGGTCTTAATGCCTTCCAGCTTCTGGCCGTCCTTTTTCAGTCCCTAAAAGGTGACAAGATTGGCAAATGTGTTAACGTATACGGTGCTCATTCCAGACAGTTGATGTCAAGTGTTGGTGAGGGGACTCACTGCGTTGTTGAATGTTTGTATTATGCCGTCCAGTTGAGTGGTGTCAACCTAATGCAGTCAAAAACATTGCATTGAAAGCTCAGACATAACATGACAATTATTTTTTTTAACTATTGTATTAAATTCAAACTGGTGTACAGCTACAAAAGTTGGCAAACAACCCCAGAGTGAAGTAACACCATAATATATAAATGTTCTCCTTATTTCAGCAAAATTCTTGTAGTAAACTGTTATGTTAAATAAACAAATACAGGATGTCCACCTGGGAGTATAACGGAAAATGTAGTGTTATACTACTGTCAAAATAGTTTTTTAAAGTTTTTTTATTTTTATAAAACACTAGCATTAATATTCTCAATAGATAGCAATGCTTCCCATGTTAAAATACAAAGGTGGGCATCCCATCAATATTGACGAAATCCGTCAATGACGGCCGCCCATTTTATTGCCAATTGACGGGAAACTTTGAAAAATTGACGAACTATGCATTGACAGAAGGTTGTTTTCAATGTAATCGTCAATCGGTCAATAAATCTGGCACTCCGTCAATGATGGACGTCGCATTTTGGTGACAAATTGACGAATGACTATTGACGCCCACATGGAATTTTAAATTATGCAAATAATGAACTGATTAGAAAAAGAGGAGGATGAGCGTGTGCAGTGGATCAAACAATGTTGAAGACATCCTCATAACATTAAATGTCAAAAGAATGAACACATAACCGGTGCTCTTCAAATTTGGCGGGGGTGGGGGGGGATGTAGATAAAAAAGCCTTTTTTACTAAGCGATTAATCTTGATTAATCAAAATTCTAAGATGTGATTAATCTGATTAAAAAATTTAGTCGTTTGACAGCTCTAGTTTTTAAGCAGTACCTGATCAAACCATGATAGTAATGATTTTACATTGGAGTGTGCAGTTTTTCAAAAGAATAATAAAAAAAAACTATTTGAATTGTGTGGTATCGGCATTCGGCACTGTATCGCCATCGGTCGATACGGCACAGTCAGGTATCGAAATCGGTATCAGGACCCAAACAACACTACAAAACATACAATTTTCATAATTACATGTCAATGTAGCAGTAACACTCATATCAAAATACATCATTGCGCAGCAAATTACAGTGGACCCCCGCTATTTGCGGGCGAAAAAGAGTAGTCTGGCCATTTAATAGTGAAAATCTGAAGAACACTGACGTCCACTGAAATGCATTGGGGATTTTTTTTTTACCCCAAAAATTATAAAATTCAAAAAAATGCTGATAAACCTCCAACATACGCTATCCATAGTCAAATATAGCATTTTCCATCAAAATAGAGTATTTGAGGTTCTCCTCAAAATCTACCATAATTTCAAAATATAGGATATTGATTTCGGAATATAGCTTTTACATGTCAATATCAAACTCTCGCATCTTAGTCCAAATACATGATTAGCATTTTCATGTCAAAATATATCATCGTTGTGTATTAATTTCAATTTAAAAAACAAAAATTTGCTGCAAAACATTGCCATGTTTGTGGAATGTGTTGCAGTAATATTTGGCTTAGTTTCCATATATGCTGCTAACTTTTATTTTCTTCTTGGAAGCTAGTGATGCTCCCGTGTAATAAGATAGCACTCTGCCCACTAATTTTAAATCCTGTATGTAAAACATTTTGGCTGTCTCTATTATTGAGTCAAATATTCTATCAATGACTCAGATTAAATGAATAATGGGATAAAAAATAGATATTTTTCATTCAAGTGTATTGCGAGACCATTTTTTCTCTGATTAATGTTACTAATTGTCCAAAAAATGTTTACGGTATTTTACATGATCTAGTGATTGAAAAAACAAATAAATGACAATCAAGCAATGTCACACGAGAGGGATTGACCACCAACCCTTTTAAAACTGATTCCGTTACTGGTTTTGTCTAGTGTTATTCCGATACCATTTTTTGGCTCCCGATACAATACCTAGTTTGTTTGAATTTCCTGTTTTTGGAGCTCGGGAACGGATTAATTGCATTTATATTATTTCCTTTGGGAAAAAATGTTTCGGAGGTTGAACAATTCGGACGTTGAACACTTTGCAGGAACGAATTATGTTCAAACTCCGAGGTGCCACTGTACTACAAAAACCTCTCTTACTTCTATGCAATGCAATCTTGATACAAAACGTAACTATTTTTGACTAAATTCTCAAAAACACACACACACACACTTGTGGTTTCAGCATACCTCTTTAACCTTTTCTACGTTTTTGAGTTGCTCGAGATTTCTGTCCGTCTGTGCATCGAAGATGGCGATAGTGGGCATTTCGAAATCACCGATATTGAGCAAATTATTGTACTGTGGACAAAGAAGATGTGCTTTAAGAGATGCACGAAATCGTCAGCAGATGCGAGAGTGGAAGGAGCGGACACTTACCGCGGATATGTCGAGCTGCTGCTCAATTTCTTTATATTTCTCACCCAACTTGAGTGCGGACCACACAGACTTGTCATTCTGACATTGACTGCAAATAAACATCATTATATCAATTGCGGTAAACTGCAGACAATGTTTATAGTTGTATTTATTTACAGTTTTTAGTTCCTAATTATAACCACGTTTCATCTGCAGTTTATGCTTTCCTAATTGATGTTGCCTGTTGGCGTGGCCCTCGACTGCCAATATTGTTCTCTCTCCTGGCCCCTTTGGGGAATTAATTGGACACCCGTGAACCATGGTGGGTTCTGGGTTGTAATGAAGAATAAACATTTGCGTGTTTATGTTTAACCACCTGTATATATCAGAGATATCTTTGATTGAAATGCCGAGTTGAGGCAAATCGAATTCAATCAAATTTGGAAGAACCTGTCACAAAGGAGAAATCAATCATGTGCATATGACTTTTGTTATTCAAATATGCTTTACCTTCAGCAGTTCTCCGCTTCTCCAGGGAGCACACACCAGCGTGTGCAAATTGCCGCCCAGTAGGAAGAGCACTGTCACAATCAACATGAGCAACCACGAGAACGCAAAGCTCAAAGTCGCCCCGCTGAGAACAAGAAATAGTTACCTCTGACAAGCACAAACATGACGAACGCTTTTCATTTGTCTGTTTGCGAGCAATCTTGTAGCCGTAGCTTTTGCTATATTGACCTGAATTGTTTTTTCATGGCGTGAAGATAATGATGCAAAGTGACAACAGTATGTCTATTGACGCATGTTATGTCATATTAAAAACACTGATTCTGAAACATACTGTTAATTTACTTACTCCGACATCCATACAATCTGTGAAAGGCCTACTTTTGTACACTTTCAATTGAGAGTATGGTGATATATTTTCAGTTTATAATTGTACATATTTAAAGACATGTTTAATGATTTGATTTATGTAAAAAAAAAACTGCCCATCTCACTGCGGTAAAAATAGCCACCTCTTCTTTTTACGGAGTCAAGCCAGCCGCTTTTCATTTCAACTTCACCCTTTCTGTTTGGGTCTTTGTCTTTGTCTTACTGCCCTTTTCTAGGATTTACGGTAGTATGCGCATCCGGTTTTCAAAATAAAAGTCAAATTTTCAAAATAAAATGTAACTGACAAGCAGTTTAAAGATTTAAAGAACAGTTTATTCAGTATAATACATCACTAATTCACGTTTCATTGGGTATGCACTCTTGTGGGGAAATAAGTTCCATGAACTGGTATTGAGCTAGAACGTTGATATGTACAGTATTAAGTTCATTGAAAATGAGAGAAAGGTTGAAATTGAGAAAAAAAGGTGTGCATCATCCAGCCGACATGCCAACACGACGCAGCACTGATTTGGGGTCAATAGGTCACATGACCTGGAAGCTATTGAGCTAAAATGCTAATATTTGTTGAAAAAAAATTATTAAAAATAAGTGGAGACCTAATATTAAAAATTAAAAGGTGTGCATCCTCCAGCAGACATGCCACTACGATGCAGCACTGATCTGGGGTCAATAGGTCACATGACCTGGAAGCTATTGAGCTAAAATGCTATTTTTTGTAGGAAAATAAATTATTAGAAATAAGCAGAGACCTAATAATAAAAATTAAAAGGTGTGCATCATCCAGCCGACATGGCACTTTGATGCAACACTGAATGGTACTCAATAGGTCACATGATCTGAAAGCTATTGAGCTAAAATGCTAATATTTGTTTAAAAAAAATTCATTAAAAGTAAGTGGAGATCTTCGGTGGCCTGGTTCATTGGCCCACAGGACCTGTGGCCCACCGGGGAAATCCCCGTTACCCAGTGGGTCAGTCCGCCCCTGCCACCAAGTAAATGTTAAGTATACTTTAAAGTAGGGGTGCTCAAGTTCGGTCCTCAAGAGCCCCTATCCAGCCTGTTTTCCATGTTTCCCTCCTGCAGCACAGCTGAATCTAATGATCAGCTAATCAGCAAACTTTGCAGAAGCCTGATACTGATCCTGATCATGAATCAGGTGTGTTAGTGGAGAGAAACATGGAAAATAGGCTGTTTAGGGGCTTTCGAGGACCGAACTTGAGCACCCCTGCTTTAAAGGCACCGTCCAACGTTTTGACTCAGAATGAAGCAGATAAATACAGAATGTATACACATGAACTCTTTCTCAATCTACACCTCTGGGCTTCTGTTAATGTGTGGTGGTGATTTTGTCCTCAACCTAAGCTCAGCCTGTATTTTGCCATTTTGTTTTGTGTTTGTTTTGCCAACAGCGGGAAGTTTCAGGGTGTCCAGACAGTTGTTTACTCTCCAGCCAATCGCAGAGCAGGGGGAGGCGGGGGCGTGTCACTGTAGGCAGACGGGATGTTGAGTTGAGTGACTCGCGTGAAAAAAATTAAGTAACGGTCGAAAACTAGAGTAAATCTTGGCTTGGCATTTACCCGCTTCCGAGCTCTGAAGGAGCGGCTTGGGCTGAAGAGCGACGCAGAGTTGGCCTGCTTGCTATTCGGCCAAACAAATAAGTGCCAAACAGAAAAGAAAATGTTAGCTTGCTGATTTAGCGACATGCTAGGCTAAGTCACATTGACAAGGGTAACTCGGCAATATAGAACGAGGGTCGAACTTTTTTTTATATCCTTATATTTACACCTGGCAACAAGTGAAGCTAAGCCGAAAGGCTGTAGCAACCTTTGGGAGTGGGTTGCGGGTTGGGTAGTTTCGGACGCTCTGGACGGGCCCTGAAAGCATCACAGACTGTTTGTTTGGGAAGCTAAGTGCGCTATTGGCTGTTGTGTTGTGGTAGTTGAGCCTGTTCTTTCGTTATTGAAAACTGTTATTAGCTCCACACTTGTCCTAATTATTTCACCATTGTTACGAGGCGAATGTCGTTTTAAACTATTATCCCTGTTGGTGATCGCCGGTGCACAGTCTCGGATCAATAATGTGACCATTTGCAAAATACCTTGTTACTCACTCTCGCAGCTTGCTTGGCTGAGTGCGGTCAGAGGCAAGGGGCGTGAACGTTGAGCTCGTATGGGTTGAACCATGGGAGGGGTCCGTTTTGAATTGTTTGTTTGAAAACAGAAACCTATAATTTTTTTTATCATATCAGAACAGATATAAAATTTGAGATTAATCTTAGTTAACTAAGTTAACTAGTGAAGTCATGCGATTAATTACGATTAAACAAAAAAAAATTATTAAAAATAAAGATTTTTTTTTTTTTAAAGAAAAGATTATTAAAATGTAGGGACATCAGGCGGTTAAATTTTTTAATCGGAATTAATCGCATGACTTCACTATTACTCACGATTAATCCCAAATTTTATATCTGTTCTAAATGTACAAAAGAAGTTCTAGGTTTTTATACTCTTGTTAACAAAAATAGAAGAAAAATTAAACTAATAGAAATAGTTCAAACTAATAGAAATAGTTCAAAAAAATTTTTGACATCTATAGCTGTCAATGGCAGTGGTATATACTACATATGGAAAATTTGGAGAGTATACTTCCAGGTTACTTTTCTTGTATTTATTGGAAGTATACTCCACCAAGTAAATGTTAAGTGTACTTGTGAGCAGGGCTCTAAATTAACTTTTTTTTTTACTAGCCAAACACAATTTCCACCAGCCAATTTTTTTCCCCAGTGAAAATTTTCCCAGATTTATTTTTTTGAAGCCCCTAAACATAAAGTAACAACAGTATGTCGATATGGCAGCATGTTATGTGTCGTATAAAATACACTGATTCTGAAACATATAGTAAAGTTCATTTACTTACTCCCACATCCAGCGCTCATTAACCTGAATTGAGAGCTCAGCCTCAGTAATTAAACTGGCCACTTCGAGTCAACGGCTCATACAGAGACTGAAGCCACCAAACCCGCCAACCCTGAGGCGGATCCCCGAGGCGGGAGCCATGACCACGGGCCAGGAGAGCGACGGGCTCCGCTGCGGCTCGAGCTCTCATTCAAGTGAATGGGAACACAAGATCGGGCTAGCAGTATGCACTCGCGATTATTTATTTTTTTTCATACCACAATCATTCAAAATCCATCCAGAAGTACATAATAAATTGTAAATATTGTTCAGCGTTGTTGTAAAAGAAATATGATATTTATTGTATATACTGTATTTTTATAACTTTGGCAAAGAACGGCGGCCGTGCTCTGGAAACGCCAACTTCGGGGGCCGACCAAAGCCGACTCGGTGTGGAATCAGTCCAGTGAAAGCGGCATTGCAATATCAGCCAAATTGGCTTGTAAATATTTATGACCACCCACCCAATGAATTTTAATCGGAACTGAAACATATACTAAAAGTTTCTACTCTTATGCCATGTCAGCCTTGGCTAAATGTCACAGGTGAATGTTGAAGTGAACATGCTGACTTGAGCCCAGATTGTAGTTGGAAGTTGGAGAGTCTTTACTGCATGTACACGCGTATTTCCGCTGCTTTTTTCCACAAATACATTTATAAATAAAAAGCTGCTTTTTTTTTTTTATCCGCGTTTTGATTACAGAGTTCACACACTTTTGAGAGTTCAAAATTCCATAGTTTTCTAGACCTTCGTGTCTAGACTTCAAAGTAAAAAAAAAATCTAATAATTTGTAACATTTGCAGAGGATGGTTATCTTTGCAAAGGCCACGAAACTCACATATTATTGTTGAGTTTTTAAAAAATTATTATTATATTGAGTCTCAGCCACTTTGTTTGCGGGGATTCAAAATATGAATTGCCGTTGCGTAATGTCGCAACGTCGCAAAGTGCAGTCCTTCAAACGTTCACATATTGATCATCCCGAACATCTGGGCATTTCTGACATTTATGCAATGTTATTCAAATAGCTGGCGTCGATAACAATACTATCCTAACAGCCTAAATTTTAGAGTATTGGGGTAGTTTTTTGGGTAAAGTATATATATATACCACTGATATAGTGATGATGCACAGTTGGCAGTGCTACTTAGCGCATCAATCTGGGGGTAAAAAGTAATTTAGCCAACACTGAACAGCACTCACATCATGAAGGTTTTTCCACCTTGATTGGCCATGACTGAGCGCAACGTGGGATCTTGAGGCTGTCTGATACTCCCAAAGTGTCCCAAGATGAGACCCAGGAAGTTACACAAGATCACCAGAAAGACCACGAAGCACGTGACGAGGCACACGGGCCACCTGGTGAAGAAACAACCGCCAAACAAATAGATCTCACCTCCTCTCCTTGCAGCCGTCGATGATAGGCGCTCGGGGCTTTCTCACCTGATACCTTCGGCTAAATCCACTTTCTTTTGGTAGTTACTGATCTTGGCCTTTGCTCCATCGATTTGTTTAGTTATTTCATTGCTACCGTTCTTTAAGTTGTTTGAAATCTCACCTATCTTGTTGGAAATGTCCTTTTTGGCTGGGTCCAGTTTTTTGTTGACTTCATCTAAAAAGGGACAAAATGAGTCATTTGATGTGACACATGGCAAGAGAACATCATGATTACTCACCTTGAATGGCGTTGATCTTGTCTGTGACCTTTTTCAATTCATACTACAAACAAGTCAAATGGTTATGCTTTTGTTTTTAATGTGTTGCAGCTTCTATCACTCATTCAGCTTACAAATGCATTATGTACATCCATCCATTTTCTACAATGTTTTATTTCATCAAGCCATCTTTTGTGCAGTCTTTTGTCACTGGGATTTTTGTCCATTAAGCCCTCTTCATACCGCACGCACCCAGTCGCGCTGCCCCGTGGAAAGACGACGGCGCCGTGGCGGCCTGCATGCCCATATTTGGTAGTACTGAATCTAGGGGTGTGCCAAAAAATCGATTCTCATAAGAATCGCGATTCTCATTTAGTACGATTCAGAATTGATTTTTAAATGTCCCAAAATCTATTTTATTTAAATTATTTTATACTGTCTTGCCCTTGTTTGCGTGTGCCTTTATTGGGAGCGTTGTTTATGTTGTACATGATTTGGCCACTTAGGGGCAGTGTGTTTCCGCGCGTTCTGATACACTGTTACGTTGTAGCCAAAACAATGTTACCAACTTACCACCGTAATGTTATTTGTTATGTCTTTGCACCAAGGTTATTTTAGTTAACAAAAACTAATTAAATAGCTAAAACCAAAATTTGAAAAACATCGTTTCGCTAACAAAATAAAAAAAAATGAAAACTACTACATTTTATGTTTACAAAACTAACTATAGCGAAAATGTCCTTTGTTTTAGTCTTCTGTAATCGATTTAATAGATGAACCTTTAGGGTTGATTTTAAATGTGATTTTAAGTATATTTATTTCTATAGTAGTCGAAATAAGAACATTTGAAAGTGTGTCGCACAGAAGTGACGTCATCTAGCAGAAGCCAATAGAAAAGCACCTTCAGATGAAGGCGCTCCAAGGCGACTATAAGCGAAGTGCGCATTACATTTGCATATGCGTGAAAATCAAGTTAAAAAAAAAAAGCATGGCTCCCAAAATAGCTGTCATTTGAATGGCAAAGATTGGACTGCTGAACGTGTTTGCGTAATAAATGTACACCTTAAAGCTTGCAAGCATTGTTTAAACGGCTTTCAGCCTTAAGTGACATAACGACAGGTGCACTTTGTGCCATTTTTAACTAGCTTATGCAACAACAAAAAAAACACCATTGCAAAGCTCGAGAAGATGAAAGTGTACGCTTGTAAACCTCCATTCACTCTTGCTAATTTCCAGAAAAGAAAGATCCAAACGGACGTAAAATATGCTAAAACTGACAATTTCTGAAGACAGTTATTTTGTCAATATCCTGAAACCGAGGGAACAGATGGAAGCATCACAAAGCTTGCTAGCGGACGTACGTGTAACGCACTGATCTGTATATATGACTGGATAGCGGATAGGCCAAGACTTGAAGCCGTGAGGCCGCCATAGTACCCCTCCCAAGAAACGTTTCTCGACATACGATCCTATACATTTGCAGTATCCAAATTGGAAAACATTTGAGACAGTATAAACAGCATGATTTTTGATGTTTTAAATGTGTTAAACATAAACAAGAGGACTTCAGACATTTTACGACTTGCCTTAAATACATGGATAAATTATATAATACATGGATAAATTATATGCTTAATGGTGTTTACAGGAGAAAACTTGTTGGGTTTTTTTTATTAAAGAATTATAACTGTAATTCAACAAAAGATGCCTATGCCAAATCTAATATTGGGGTATAAGGAACTGAGCGATAAAAGAGAAAGGGGGTCTTCAAAGAAGCACATACTATCCACTTGTTAAAAAATAGTGACCACCACCACACCCCCCACCCCAGCCCCCGGTACTATACTAAGATCTTACAAGCTGTATATGTCTAATCTGTACATATATGTATAGTTTACAGTAGTTTGTTCGTGAGATGGGAGTGGTAAGATGGCCGCACTGTGGCTTCAATGGCTAATATGACATTTACTTACTATATTTCTAGGTAATTAATTTAATTATCTAGAAAATGTGATAATGTTTCTAATTAAACATAAACAACAGCCTGAAAATAAGGCCACATATTATTGAAATTACAACTTCAAACCATATTTTAATTGGAAAAAAATAAGAAAGTTTTTTTTTAATTTCACTGTATTTTTTGGCGCATTACTGTTTTGTTTTGTTTTTTTACAGTTTGGTGCAGACCCCCTTTTTTGCACCTCTGAGCATGATCGCCTGCAACCAATGATGGCCAAGCTGGGTGTTATCACAAATGACTTAAATCGGATGTGTGTCTTGACCTGCAGTACACTTCTGAGACTGGCTCATCGAACCCCTGGGGTTCCATGATCCATCTAACCCAGGTTAATAATTAAAAGCCGTATCTTGTCTCTATGTGAAGTTTAAGTTATTGTTTCTTCTGAAGTCTGTACTTAACTCAGGTTACAGTTGAATATTTTTTATTTAATCAAAGCTTAAATATTCACAGTGACGGATTACTTCTTTTTTGTTTTATACCTTCATCCAAAGTTTTGTGTCTGTGGCACAAGGTTGGCAATCAGTCAAATATGCAAAGTCGACAGAAAATTCAGCCAGGGCTTCCCTGCGTTTATTTGATACCTGAATGTATTTCTAAACATTTAAAAAAAAATTGGGCTGTTGATTTTACTTTGATGCAATTGCATATAATCATGGTTAGGTTTGTTGTTTTGGCTTTGTGTCACTCCTTGCTCATTAGGTAACCAGCTCAGTGGCCTAGTGGTAGTGTCCACCCGGAGACTGGGAGGTCGTGGGTTCAATCCGCAGCAGAGTCATACCAAAGACTCTAAAAAAGAGGCCCGTTTGCCTACGTGCTTGACGCTCAGCATTAAGGGTTGGAATTTGGGGGCTAGATCACAAAATGATTCCCGAGCATGGCCGCTGCTGCTGCTCACCGCTCCCTCAGGGGATGGTTAAAATGCGGAGAAAGAATTTCGCCCCACTTAGGCCTTGTCCAGGTGGAAGCAAAGCCGGCTTTGTCCCTCAAACAAATCTCGTACACACAGAAGCATTTCAAGACTTGTGTGTGTCCGAAAGAAGACGCTGAGGACGTTTAACGGCTGTAATGTATATGCCAAGTCTGGAGTGGCGCTGTAGCGCAGCCACAGGGAGTTAATGGAAAGCGTCAAAGACGGACACTTTTTTGTTTTATTGCAATCTACAGAACAAACATGGCTTTGCGTTTATCAAAACAACATGAAAAAGACGAACACAGGAGAAGTGACAATGGTGGGTGATTCAAGTACAACACCGCTTGTTGAACGTGGGAATAAAGAAACAAAATATTTTGCTGCAAAAGCATAAGCAAGCTAAGGAGGCTGCGCAAAACGACTACGACAATGTTGTTGACAGACTGACGGTTCGCGCGCAGTCACGCGAGAATTGGCGCATATGTCATCAAACTGCAACCATTACGTCATCGCTGGAGAAGTATCCTGCATATGGTGTCCAGACGGACGCGTACGGGGCGCCTTTTGAAATCTTTCCACTCTGGAGCCCGGTTTCAAAAGTGATCGGTTTCAAGCTGCGAAACCGCACCATCATGTGGACGAAGGGCTTAAACCAGTGGTGTCAAAGTCCGGTCCTCGATGGCCTGAGTTCTGCATGTTTTAGAGGTTTCCCACGTTCAACACAGCTGATTCATATTTAAGATCATCAGCAAGCTCTGCAGGAGCCTGATAATTATCCTGATTATTGAATCAGGTGCGCTGGAGTAGAGAAACCTCGAAAACGTGCAGGATTCAGGCCCTCGAGGACCGGATCTTGACACGTGGCCTAAACGGTAAGAAACTTGTGAGGATACATTGAAACTTAGTTTCCTGGTTTTGGTTTTCCATGTCTTTGTTGGATCATGATCGCTGTCACCACTCTTGTGTTTTGTTGTTACTTTGATTTTTGGTCTTTTCAGAACTTTGTTGGTTTTGTTTATTTAGAGTTTTACCCAGTACCCCTGTTAGTTTTTGTTAATAAATGATGTTCAGTACTCCGTTCAACCTTGCCGTGGTTCTCCTGCCTCCCTGCATTTGGGTCCTCCACCCCACGGCACCATGACAGAGGGCATGACTACGCTCGCTACACGTTTCAACAAATGGAAAGCCAGGTTAAATATGGAGTGGTTTCTAACACCTGACAACCCTTGTGGGGGTTACCAGGTTAAATATGGAGTGGTTTCTAACACCTGGCAACCCTTGTGGGGGTTACGCAAAATGGATGGTTTCAAACACAGCCAATGACACAAATGTTTTTAAAACACACGAAAAGTGTTATTAAAGGGTAACTCTTCATCAACTTTTTTTTTTGCTGATTAACTGTATAAATGTCTACAAATGCTGTCCACATGTCCTGGTCATTATTTTGACATTTTAGTGCATGTTTATGGAACGCTTCAATTTGAGGCAAAAAGCGTGTGTTTGGTGCACGTACACGAGAAGTTGCAGACTACGTCACTTGTGGATCGTGACGCAGTCGGCACCGCCACCCACCATGCCAGACCACGCCCAACGCTCTTCCTATTCGCAACCTAACTGTCCTCCAGGCCACACCCCCTTTGAGCGCCCATTTTAAATCTTAGAAAGGGGTGGAGCAAGAGTCTGACTTCCTGTTGCGTTACCCTTTAAATTGTCAAATTTAATATGATGATGATGATGATGAGCTTAACTTACCGCTATATTTGCATTGTCCACCTTTTGTATAATGGCATCCAGTGATGCATCATCGATCTTGTTCAACTGGGGGGAATAAGAGAGTTACTTTGCTGTGCGCGGTAAAATAGCTGTTGTTTTAAAAGACAGTGTGTAGAATTTAGCGTCATCTAGTGGCGAACTAATTCACTTTAAAAACCTACTAACTTCAATAATGTGCACACAAATACCTTCCATCACATCAATGTACATTTTGTTATGTAATCATATGTCTAGTAATCGCTAATTATATGAAATAGGCCGTGCTGTGCCTTACAGGGCCTGCCATGTTTCGCCGCCATCTTTCTGCAACGGATACCCGAAGGAGAAGAATTTGATGAATGTAGTGAGCCTCTGATGTTGCTTGAAGCTAGCGTCTGACCCAATGGCCTTTCACAGCTGGGGCCTGAATGTGGTCGTTGCTGAGTCCCGTGACTTGGGTTCCCGCCGCTTGTCTCCCCTGCTCTCGCCAGCTATTGCTAGCTTTGCCGGCTAGCCGCTCTTGTTTGCCACTCCAGCGAGTTCTTGCTAGCCCCACTTGCTAGCCGCTCACTCCAAATAACTGGTAGTAATTGGTAGCAGTTCGCAAAGTCTGGTCTCTCTTGAGGCATCGTAGTGTGCGTGCTTCAAAATTGTTGCATTCTATTAGTTTACCACTAGATGGCACTAAATCCTACCCACTGTCTCTTTAAATATAGAATCAAGTTTATGTGTCAGTTTGACATTAAAACATTTAAAAAAATAAATTATCTTCAAGCAAGAGAGTGAAGTTTAAAACACAGGAAATTGGTAAGTACAACATAAGCATGGATTTATACAACGTTAGGGTGCGAACACGTGCCAACGTCTACTGGACTGCTTGTTGTCGTTGAACTCCTCGAAACCTCAATATTGTTCATGGAACTGCGCTGGCCTCTATATCTGGAAAGAATATACATCCAGCAGCAAATTGGAACGTGGCGTCCCATCTACTATATTCGCTTATGTAAAAATAGTTATAATAATCCTTGTGGGTTTATTTAAACTCGAACATGTACGGTACCAGTCAAAAGTTTTTTCATTATTTAAAATGTTCTTGAATACTGAAGTTATCGACATTGGAATTATTTGGTAAACAAAAACATTTTTAAGCAAAACAATGTTTTACAATTGTCATGTTTAGTTTCTGTTTTCCTTGTGTGTCTTCCTTGTCTTGTTAAGTGTGATCCTGCCCTTCCCCGTGTGATCCAATCAGTGCCCTCAGCCACTTGTGTCTTGCCCAGGTGTGTCTTGTTGTGTCGTTAGTGTTAGTGTATTTAGTCTGCTGTCTGTGTGGGTTCATTGTTTTTCCTTGTCATTGTCCCATGTCATGCTGCTCGTTTTCCCTTGTTGTTACCTCCCATGTTTTGTTTTATGATTTGTTTTATCTTGTAATTTGGAAGATCGCTTTTTTTTCATAGAAATTAAATTCTTTTTTTTGATTGGGCCTCTGCCCCCTTGTCTTGTCTTCCTGCGTTTGGGTTCCTAAGCTTCCCCGCCCTGACAACAATTTAGATTCTCCAAAGTAGGCTAAATGTAAAAATGGTCATTTTATTAAATTTTTATCATGAAGTACTTTTTCAATGTTGACGGAGGGCTCATTTGAGGGAATACCGAAATGACTTTCAGTCATCCAACCGCTGAGGAACCAGTCAGGATAAGTACAGTTTATTGGTTTGACTTACTTCTTTCTTTGAGTTTGAAATTGCGCTTTTCATTCCGTCCAGAGGCGTGCTTAGCGGGCTGGCGCTAATTTGCTTCAAATCCTTTTCTACCTTTTCCATATTATCCAACAGCGCTTTCTTCGTATTCTTCAGGGTCGTCACATCTATCCATGCAAATGAGTACGCAGTTAAGCACGGGTGTCCACATCAAAACACCTGACCAACATTCTTTGTCTCGTGAAAGAAACAGCCTCACCACATTTGCATAATTTCAACATCATTCTATCATTTAAATAACCAGTTGTCCCAAGTTATAAAATAGGATGCGTTGCGGAAAAAATGTTTCATGTTTAACGCATTTTATGCATATCTAATGTTTTTGTTTTTCCCATGCCAAAGAATGGCATTTACTATCGATGTAAGGGATTTTGTGTGAATGTGCTCAAGAGTCACGCAAGACTGCAAGCAGGCGTTTCCGGCCATCTATACGCACAGAAAACAACCTACACACCAACCTACCAAAAAAGAAAACACTACCTACACTTCTATCAATCAACCGACATGCCCACCTAAGCAAAATCTACCAATTTACTCACGTAAAAAACTGCCAACTCACCTAATTACCTAAATGAAAATATAGCCCCCCACAAAAAGCTCCCACCTTACTCCCCCTTCTACTAACAATTAAAGGGACTGCAACATAAAAAAATCTTACTTTTTGTACCTTTTAGCCATAATAAAATGCTAATTCCTCACCAAAAACATGACCAAAGTTTTGTTTTTCTCCATTTGCCCCTGTATGAGAAATTCTAGGTTATTCAGCTCTCCAAGCACCAGCCCCTCCCAACCTGAGAAAACGAGCTGTTGGCACGGTTTGACGTCATTGCGTGCGGCCCCACCCCCGCAACGCCTTTGCGGACTAAACGCACGCCCACTTTCTCTTAAGACCTCCCTCCATGGGATAATGACAAAAGTAGCCTTTATCACTAAACATTCTGTCCAAATGAATTCAAAGCAATCAATTATTTTTCACATTTGCAATGAAATGACAATTGGCTGTCTTAAAATCCATTGACTTTTACATGACAGGTAAAACATTTATGCTGTTGGATTTAAAACTTATCAGTATGTTTCGTGGCCGGGTAAGAAAAAATAGCCACCGAATTAACTCATATTTTATAAGAAATGACATTGTGATTGTGTCAAAAGTAAGATTATATGCCTAAAGTTAACTGTGGAAAATACCATGGTGTAATCCCTTTAACTCATTCACTGCTATTGATGGCTATAGACGTCAAAAATTCATTTGAACTATTTCTATTAGTTAAAAAAGATGTGCCCACTCTTGTTAACAAGAGTATGAAAACCTAAAAAAAAAAAGGGGGGGGATTAGAACAGAAATAAGATTTGTGATTAATCGTTAACTAGTGAAGTCATGCGATTAATTACGATAAAAAATTGTAATAGCCTGGCACCCCTAATTTAAAAAATATATATATAAAAAAAAAAGAAGAAAAGAAAAGATTATTGAAAATTAAACAAAAATGTGTTTGTTTTTAAAGAAAAGATTATTAATAATTAGGGGCATCAGGCGATTACAATTTGTAATCGTAATTAATCACATGACTTCACTAGTTAACTCACGCTTAATCACAAATTTTATATCTGTTCTAAATGTACAAAAACAATTATAGGTTTTCATACTCTTGTTAACAAAAATGGAGAGAAAAAAAGTTCAACTAATAGAAATAGTTAAAATATTTTTTTTTAAGTCTATAGCTGTCAATGGCAGTGAATGAGTGAAGTCATGCGATTAATTCCGATTACAAATTTTAACCACCTGATGCCCGTAATTTCTAATAACCCTTTCTTTAAAAAAATATATATATATTTTTGGGATTTTTAATGTTTCTTTTTTTTTTTTTTTTTTTAACTAGGAGCGTCGGGCAATTACAATTTTTTTACGTAATTAATCGCATGACTTCACTAGTTAACTCACGATTAATCGCAAATTTTATATCTGTTCTAATACAAGAACAACAATTCTAGCTTTTCACACTTTTGTTAACATAAGTGGGAAAAAATGTTAAACTAGAAATAGTTCAAATGAATTTTTGACGTCTATAGCCGTCAATGGCAGTGATTAATAGAAATACCAACCTCGCAAAACTACCTACCTAAACATAAACGTAAACTACTACTTACCTAGCCACCAACCTACACAAAACCTCACAGATCTTATAGTATGTCTAATATTTGGTTTAAAAGTCCACAAAAATGTAAAGTTGTTCTCAGTATGATGTCGTAGAGAGTGTAGTGGTCTCTGCTTGTCCTAATGTTACATGATGCTAACGTATCATACCATTTTTCATTTTGTCAGTCTCGTCCTTCAAATCCAGGTTTCCAAAGGCCTTTTTCACCAACTTTTTCCCTGACATGAGATATATTAGGTGGATATCATTAAGCATGATAACAAACATGAGTCGATTAAAAATGACTTGTTACCATCTAAGACGTTGTTAATCTGAATGCGATTGATCCCATTTGACAAATTTTGGACTTGCTGTAAACAAGAAAACCACTGTTAATGCATTTAACTCATTCACTGCCATTGACGGCTATAAACGTCAAAAATTGATTTGAACTATTTCTATTAGTTTCATTTTTTTCCACTTTTGTTAACAAGAGTATAAAAACCTAGATTTTTTTTTATTATACATTTAGAACAGATATAAAATTTGTGATTAATTTATGAGTTAACTAGTGAAGTCATGTGATTAATTACAATTAAAAAATTTAATCGCCTGATGCCCCTAATTTAAAAAAGAAAAGAAAAGATTATTAAAAATTAGGGGCGTCAGACGATAAAATTTTTAATTGTAATTAATTGTATGACTTCAATGGTTAACTCACGATTAATCACAAATTTTATATCTGTTCTAAATGTACAATAAAAAAAATCGAGGTTTTTATACTCTTGTTAACAAAAGTGGGAAAAAATGTATAACTAATAGAAATAATTAAATAAATCAAATTGTTTACGTCTATACCCGTCAATGGCAGTGAATGACTTGCACAGATTTTGCTAAGGAACATCGAACATCATCGTAATGTTTGGCAATGTTGACAGTAAAGGGAACCATACCCTTTTACGATAAAATTGATTGAGCCTGCCGACCCTGCAAGCAGGTTCAATCAAGTTTCAAGTTTTGAGTAGACTTCCCCTGTACGTAGTCAAACTGGGATCATTCGAGTGCAGAAGAGCTGAACTGAATTAGTTTTATGTAAATCTGACTGCACCTTCAGTTAAAGCCAAGGACGGCCTCAACAAAAAAGACATCATCAATGCAGCCCTGACATGTCAATTCACTACGGAATCCAATAGAAACATGATGTTTTCACAAATCAATACTATTGGCCCGTCCATGTGTGGCTTTTATTTCATTTTTGGCTTGCTCTCATTAATGATGTAATGTTAATGGTTATTAAACAAGCATGCCAGGTGTGGGGTCTCCTAAAAAGTGATGGTTTAGGAGGTACAAAAATTTTGTCAAAGGTGGCAAGCCATTTAGACTGGTCAATAATTTGTACCGCAACGAAAACAAATCAGAATAGCTCTCATACGTATAAACCAACTAATATTTTGTGAAAAAAATAATGAAATTGACTAAATTGTGACATGAGTTACTATAATCATTTAATATTCAACAAATGTTTATGTAAAACAATTATATTTACGTTTGTAGACCTAAATGTAAACATCCAAGGACCACATAAGTGGCTCGCAGCCCTGCTCCAAAGATGGCACATTGTGAGTGATCATTTGAAAATGAATGTACCGGCAGAGATGGATAAAATATGTGTTGCTTATTAATATTGCTGTTTCCCAATAATTGTGAGGAATGATTAACAGCATCAGTAGGGGTGGGAATCCTTAAATGTCTCATAATTCGATTCAATTCCGATTTTTGGGTCTGCGATTCGATTCAGAATCGATTGAGGACGATTTTTTATTCGAAATGATTTGATTGACAATGATTTTTGCTTAAATTTGTAGATGTTCAAGGAATCGTAATGATCTACTCCAGTCTGGCTCGCTAATTCTAATTAGCGCGCTACTCGCGGCACTTTTATCACTCGAAAGAACGGCTCCACGCAGCAAAAAAAAAACTTTTATTGGAATAACTTGATTGTGACTTTTTCCTTCTACTCTCTAATGTGGCTACAACTTAAGAGTGTATCAGACCGCGTGGAACCACACTGCCCCTAAGTGGCCAAATCGGGTGCAACATGAACAGCGCTCTCAATAAAGGCACACACAAACAAAGGAAAGACAGTATAAAATAATTTAAATAAAATCGATTTTGGGACATTTAAAATCGATTCTGAATTGTACTAAATGAGAATTGCAATTCTTAAGATCGCTCAACCCAGCTTTACAGCTTGTTTCTTGAGTTGAGATTTATGTTGATTTTTCCCTCGTGGTGATTTTGTGTTTTTAACCTTTTGAAAGAAGAGTTTTTCCCTGAGAAGGTGATTTTTTTTTTTTTGCTCAATACACTTTTGTTCACGATTCTGCCTCTGGGTCCTTGCCATTGACCACACAGTCACATGTACATTTTTCACAGGATTTATTTTGGAATTAATGAAACCTTTAAATGTTTCTTGGGTTTATTACTTTTACTATTGAAATCGATAAAAATCGTAAGTGTCCAGAATGACAAAAAAAAATTTTTTATTTGTTGGCCATATTGCCCAGTCCTAATTAAATTTATTCTTAATGAATCAATAACAATTTAAAAAAATAGATAATGTAATATAAATAACATTACACAAATATCTAATTTTACTCATTCATAAATAATCACAATTGTGTTAAAATTCTAATTGTACTAATTAAAAAAATATTACAATTGTGTTAAAATGTAATTTAGACATAAATTGTATGAATATTCAAGCAGTTAATGAAATAATTTAATACCACAAAAATAATACACTTATTAATTAATTTTAGGAAAAATGGCTTGCAAAATTGGGAAAAAAAATATTTGACACATTATGTAAAGGTTCATCAGTCTGAATAACTCTGTATACCTTTAACACCCCTGGATTAGATGAAGGTTGAGCAACAGCAAACATTTAACAAAAAGAAATGAGGTTAGGTAAATGATTTTTACATCACTTGCAACCAAAGATGGAAATTGTAAGGATGGTATTAATGTGCATAATCTTGTAAACCCCTAAAACTGTGGGTTATGTCATCTTGGTCTGTTGTAAAGTGTGGTGGATTGACAGATCGCAGAGATACACAATCAAGGAAAAACATAAAACACCTTTTTAGTAGGCCTAAAATTCACATCACGGTATAAACTACCTCCCTTCACGGTAACAGTATATCGCACGGTATAGAATTAAGTGTGTGAGGTTTTTTTTTAAATAAATAATTTGCTTACTGGTTTATATAGTCCTTTATAGAAGTTATATGGATTAAAATAAAAATAAAAAGAATACATTTACTTTGGAGACTTTGGGGGTGGGGGGGACTGCTATACTATGACTCAGACTGTGTATTTCCTTTTCAATGTTTTGTTTAATGCCTGTTTAAAAGGGACAGGTAAAGGTAAGGGTAAAGGTTTTTGCAATTTTTAACTGTTAATGCCTTGATGGACTTTTTCCTGTCTGACTTTGAAATGTCCGACAGTATTTAAATGCAGCTGCAGTTTGGCTCGCCAACGCTGTCATTTGTTTACGCTCCCATTAGCGGCTAGTTGCTAACGCCGCAGACTTGTGTCATATCATACATGACAAGACTAATTAACAGACTATATTAACTTTCGTAGCGCCCTTAATTGGCAATTAATATAACTTGGAGGTGGCGTCGTGTTGATGTTGGAAGTCGACCGTCGCATGAAGACGGGTCAAACTGGCCGCCGAGCCGTCCGCCATGCCGGGACGCAGATACAGTGACATCATCAACATGCGCTACCGCGATAAGACAGTAGAGTCGAAATATCTACCTTCGGCAAAATTTATACCTTATATTGCATATATCGTTTATATCGCCTAGCCCTACTTTTTAGAGGTAATAACTGGGCAGAAACTCTGAATATTAAAGGATCTTTGAGTAGTTTGTCACTTTTTTACTCGCGATTGCCACCTCTGGCCCAAAGCGTAACTGCAGCATCTGTGTCAGGCTCGTTCACATCTTAATATTAAAGTGACAGCCACAATTGACAAACGAAGACATGACTTCTAATGAGGTAATCCCCCCCCCTCCTCCTCCTCCTCCCACTGAGGAGTGTGAGGGTCTGCACACTCTACTATAAAGAGAAGATAAAAGCTGATGGGTGCAGTCAGAGTAAAACAGTCAGGGCTCTTCGCACTCATCTGGGCATTGGTGGAGCATTTTAAATGGCACAATGCACCTTTAATAGAACTGAAACTACTGTTTGCATTATAGTGTGATAGAAATGCATGTGCCTTTAAGAGGCAGGGATTGTGAGTGTCTGGGTGTTGAGCTATGGCTGATAGCAGCTTCACCCACCCCCGCCCCAGTGCGCTCCACCCAATTAAAAAAAAAGTCTAAAAGGTGCGCTAATTATTCATTGTGATTATATTTCCAAGAAAGAGATGCAAATAAAGGCTTCCGTCCCCACGTACCAGCACCATGTTGTTGACAAACAGTAGGACGTTATCCAAGGTGTTGTTGACTTTTTCTGGGTACTGGCCCAGACCCACTGTGAATTCCGCGTTACTTCTGAACATGCATATGTTCCCAGCACTGCAAACACAACAGTCCAAAATATGACTCATGTTCTATGTAATGAGTTGCCGTGGTGTCATTTGAATCATAAGACTTACAAGAGAAAGACGGTGAGGATGGCAGTGCTCCAGACCAAGTTTCTTCTTTGAGTGTAAATGGAGGGTGTCTGCTTCTGGTACATTCTGCCCCCACATTTGTCAGCGCGGCGACAGCAGGCCAACACAGGGCCCACTATTGGCATGGCAAGGATGTAGAGGAAGCCGATGACCGCGCATACCACAAAGCCAATTATGTAGGACACCACCTGATGATGCACAAATTGGGGTTTGCTAGTATGTCCATATATGTTGAAAACATAATGCCTCTTACCAATAACGCATTTTATGCAGATGTGTGTGCGGGTGGACTACAATGGTATAGCTTGGAAACTACCTAGCTAACTAAGGTGCTTGGCATGTAGCTATATGGCTACATAGCTAAGTAGTTAGCAATGTGGCTAGGCAGTGAAGAGGGTCTTCTGCCCAGATTTAGTCATAACTGTTTTAATTTCCTTATTTCCTCAGTAGATGCTTTTATTTGTGGATGTGTCTTTGTGAGTGTTGTCGCGATTTCCTGCAGGTGCCGTCGTGGCTGGGGGGCCTCCTCTATTTCCACAACAATAGGCCATTGTCTGTGGTTGAAGTCAATGTGTTTGAATGATGTCTTTAAAGTCTTATCTCATGTCCGGTGAACTCCGGGTGGGCTGTTTGCTGGGGGCTTTGTGGTACCGCCCTTCAAGATAGTATAAGAATGTTGGAAGAAACTGTAATCTGGGCACTTGTGAGAGGCTGCAGCCATTGTCTGTAACTCACTTGTGTCCGGAATATTCTGTAGAAATAAAAGTTTCGAAGTAACTGTTCATCGATCTCCAGCCTGTATTCGGATAATCAACATTCTCACTACCCGAAAGAAAACGAACACGCGGAGGAAAAGATCTGCCTCTTCAACAGCAGCTACCTCTGTGGTTAGGTATAGGTGGTTAGGAAGTAGCTAGATGGTTAGCAGGGTTGGGGATTCTAGGTCCAGAAACTAAAAACCCTGAAACAGTTTGACTTTAGCCACAGGTGCTTCTACTCAACTGGCAGGTAAACGAGCTCATAGAAGCACCTGTTGAGTAGAAGTACCTGTGGCTAAAGTCAAACTGTTTCAGGGTTTGTTCTCTCTGGACATGGACTCCTAAACCCTGATGGTTAGATAGGTAGCTAGCTATGTGGGGAGCTAGGTAGGTCCCTAGCTAGCTTGCCAGATGTGACATAGCTAGGTATTTACATTATAGCTAGCTACGTGAAGAGCGAGGTAGGCATCTAGCTAGCTAGCAATGCTAGATAGGTAAGTAACTAGCCAGGTGGCTAGGTAGACAGCTAGATGGTAAGCAGCGTGTTTGGAAATACGCTCACAGCCAAGCACTGCTTCACTCTAACCATTTGGAAACTCATTGCTCAAATTTGCTGTTCAGTTATTCAGTCTACCAAATGCGGAGTGGTTGTGCGCACTCTAGGCACTCCGACTGGGATCAAGGTGTGCCAGTGGGTCAGGCAGTCCAGATGGAAAACCGTTGAAGCATGAGCTGCTAATTGGTTTAGACAGAGTGATCAGACGTCTCAGTTTTAACAGGGGACAGACCCGGTTTTGAGCCTTGGTTCCCGTGTTCCGGTGGATTTCGCCAACCCCATTGTTTTGCCCCCCAATGTTATACAAGTCGCATCCCAGTGTCCTGATTTTTTTTACCACGTGTATGTCAATCACACATAGGGTTTCCAACTGCCTCGCATTAGCCGGGACAGCCCCATATTTGGGGCTAAATTGGTTTGTCCTGTCTGGGACCTCAAATGTGTGTAGTAGTAGTAGTAGTAGTACTATATATTATATATACTATATATTTGTATGCAGGAATATTGCACGTTTATATAGAAAATGCTGAGTTTGTTTTAATTATCAAACTAGTCCTATTCTATTTTAAAGGGGCATTCCAAACTACATTGATATTGGACTTATTTTCTTTCAACTGTGCATTTTTCTATAACTAAATTATATAACTACTACTAGTACTATACACTCTTTGCTGTGACAACAAACCATATTCCTAACCAATATTTTTTGTAGTAGTGATAATTACAATGAGCTCATAACTACAATGAATTATGCATTTTGAAAAAATGGATGGACATAAATAAATTATCCTTAAATATAATTAAAACTAGAGCAATGTTTTTTGGTATTGGATGGATTCTGGATTACAAATAAATATTGATGATGCACCAATTGAAAGTGTTATTGAAACTAAATTCTTGGGAGTAATAATTGATAGTAAATTGTCTTGGAAAACTTACGTCAGACATGTAATATCAAAAATCTCAAAAACCCTAGCAATTTTAAATAAAGTAAAACAATATCTTGATGAGTATGCACATTTTATAATGCACCTTGGTTCTTCCATACCTCACATATTGTATCGAAGTTTGGGAAACACATACCAAAATGCAATTAATCCATTAGTCACAATACAGAATCGTGCTTTGCATATTATTCAAAAGGTTGGTTTTCTGGAGCACACGCATAATTTGCTTATTCAATCTAACTTGTTAAAATTTCACAATCTTGTGAAATATTATACATCTAAAATTGTACACAAAGCCTTTAATAAAACATTACCGGTTAATGTACAAACGTTTTTCACAATTAGAGTTATTGTTCATACACTGAGAGGATATGGAGATTTCACGCAACCGAAAATCAGAACTACTAGAAAAGGTTTTTGTGTGTCTGTGTGTGGTATTAAATTATGGAATAATTTCTGTGTACAACATAAACTATGCAAAAGCATTTATCAATTTAAACTGTTATTTAAACGAATGGTCTGGTCACAATATATTGAGAATTCCTTGTGTTAAGATGACATCAGTGCTTTCTGTCTGTGTAAATATGTGCTTGCTTCTTCTTTATCATTATCGGTATTTTGTTCATTATCATTGTTGGTATAACGTTTATTACCATTTCTGGTATATACTGTCCTACCAGTGTTAGTACTGTTTACTTCCCACATTTGTATATTAGTGTTGTCATAATCGTAACACGTATTGTTCTTATGGTAACGCTACCATGCTAAATCATTTGTATTCTTAATTTTTTCCTTGGCTGTTTAATAATTATTGCTCTCTGGGCACTTGTTATTATTGAGTCTTAAGGTTAAGTAGCAGTATAGCTTGGAATTTTGAATGGGACATGGGGGTGGGATTAAATAAAAAAAATTCTTCCCATTCCCTTTCAGGCAGAATTGGACTTTATCCTTTTGTTGTTGATGTTTTTTCTTTCTCTTTTTTTTTTTTGCAGTTTTTTCTCCTTGTGGAGCTTGACACTGACTGTGTGCCCTGTTGTTGCCTGAAACAAAATTACTGCAACTAATACATTAATAACAATAACTTCAGCATTCTGCGCATAAAACAATTTTTACTGGTCCAACTGTTAAAAAAAAAAAAAAACTTACTGTGTAGGATGTAGCTAAGTGGTTAGGTAGGTTGCTAGACTATGTGGGTAAACTTGGGGTGTGTCCAAAAATTCACCCTGACACCGGTGAGTTTGGAGATGTAGCGCGCCCTCCCCTCCATGTAGCTCATGCTTGAACCATTTCCATCTGTACTGCCTGACGCACTGTGTCCCCAGTTGGAGCACTGGGAGTGCGCTCCTCCAGCATTACTTTTTTTGCAGCACTCTGAACCAGGAAGTGCTCACTGCATATTTCCAAACACATAGCTAGGTTCTTAACTTGGTAGCTAGGTATCTAGATACGTAAGTAGCTAGTGAGGTGGCTAGGTGGGTGGTTCGGGTTAGGTAGTGGTTAGCAAAGTATCTAGGTGATTACGAAGAAAGGCAGATAGGTAGGTAGCAAGTTCTTGTGCAGGTGTTAAGCGAGGTACGTTTTTAAGCTTGTGTATGTTTTATAAGTACGTTTTCGTATTGTTCGATGTAAATACAGCCAGAGAAATGAAACCCAAGTATGTCCTGCTATGTGAGCAATGAAGGATCCTTATGGGAAAAAGACATCCGTACACAGTAGTTTTTCTTTTCTGCGGGTAAAAAAAAAAAGTGAATGTGCACAACACACACAAGAGTAAGACTCAGGTTACCAGTTGCTCTCCCTGCAAAAGAAAGCAGGTCAAGCTTTCTCTCATGATTAAAAAATAAATAGAAGTATTTACTCACATCGTTACGAAACTTTGCAAACTTTTCCGGATCATTTTTCTGACTCTCCATTGCATACTTGACCAAACCTATATCAAGGGATTCAAGCAGAGGAGAATGGTGATTTTTTTTTTATCACAGTTCAATGCACTTGCGTTATTCCAGACTGAACAAAACTGTTCTATTCCATACAAAATTTTAATCTGTGCTGTTGTAACATCAGAAATGTAACACTTTTGCTTGTTGCTAGAAGACCAGGATGTCAGACAACTTTTGTGACAATACAAAAGAGATTTAAGTCTTGCTGGTTTGTTTATTCATATAATGAATATACTTAATGAGTACCTAGTAGCATCTTTTACAAAATGATCATTTATCAGAAACCTACTTATTAACCTCTCATCTGCACTGCATAGGTCAAATTATTTATTCAAATACCAGTCTCTTGCCTTCGCCCTGCTAATGGTTGCCATTCAATAGTGAATTAACGCTGACTCCAGTAATGAAAGTGTTAACCAATTTATACAATTTATCAGACAAGGCAAGTTTTATTAGCATAACTGTATTAAAATGGGACTGATTATTAACTGTTTGGACACGACTCAATGTTGATGATCTAGCATACCTGGCTTGAATTATTTGATGCTTGCTGAGCACTGAAGTTTTGTGCAACTATCCAACCTTTTTATTTCTCTCTCCAAAAATTGTGATCAAATCTGTCATTGTTCAACTTGTTTACCTCATTCACCGCCATAAATTAATTTAAAAATGTAGTAAATGTACAATTTAAAAAAATCTAGGTTCTCATACTCTTGTTACAAAAGTGGGAAAAAAATGTTAAACTAATAGAAATAGTTGAAATGAATTTGACGTTTATAGTCATCAATGGCGGTGAATTAATAAAAAAGAAGAGAAAACATTATAAAAAATTTGGGGGTTCAGGCGATAAAAATTTGTAATCATAATTAATCACATGACTTCACTAGTTAACTCACAAAAAAGCACACATTTTATATCTGTTCTACATGTACAATAAAAAAATCTAGGTTTTCATACTATTGTTAACAAAAGTGGGGGAAAAAATGTTAAACTAATAGAAATAGTTCAAATGAGTTTTTGACGTCTATAGCCGTCAATGGCAGTGAATGAGTTAAGGGTTATACAAAAGCAAAGCAATACTGACTTGTAGGAAAGGCCTTGGGCTGGACTACACTGAGAAATTGAGTGACCGAAGTAGCCAAGAAGCTGGGCGGGGTGTCAGACCAATCTTTGTAGGTCGCCGTTGTCAGGGCATCCAGGAATTCTGTGCATTTATCATTTGCTGCTGCGTAATGAACCAGGATCCATAATCCTACTGCGGCCCTCAACCATGCGTTGCCACATCTTGTTGGCCTCACTCTCTTGATTGGTGAGAGGGGTTTCATCAGGGGCTAAAACGTGGACAGTATGTGTTTCACCTGCAACCAACATCACACATACTGTATACTGAAAAATGACATTTCACGTAGGAGGAAACTCACACAGATAGTCACAAAAACAAATAAGCAAGCTTGTCCTAAAAGTAGGGAGAAAAACATATAATGGGCATTTCTCGTTACAGACACGTCTGTTAAGACTACGTGTAGAGAGATAGCTGACTTTTAAACAATACTGGCGAATAACAGGAAATATTGCAAGATGCTGGTTGAGTTTTGTGTGTTGGTAGTGTAAACGTAATGAAATACTGTGTGCACTTCAAACACCAGGATGAAGCTACTATTGCAAACTGGTTTGATTCCAGCAAGACACAGCAAAAAACTTGCCACACTATTCAACCTCTGGTGGGCAAACCACGGATGAATCCAAGACAAGAAAGATTCAGGAGGAAAAATCACATGTAGCAAGTTAAAATAATGACTTCATTGGTTGTTATTTTGCACATGTGTATTTTACATTAGATTGACTTTTATAATTGAAGTTTGACGGCTTCCAAATTGAAAATGCATGGACCGCAGAAGCAGACACATTTGTGCTTTGCTGCAGGTGGATAACTTAATTTTACAAATAAGGTGAGGTCTCAAATAGAAATTGGTTATTTTATTTCAGACAGCTAGCCTACAACCAAAGGTCTGTTTTCAGAGTTCAAAATGTTGTTTACATGCAGAAATTAAATACTGTATTGTGTTCTCTGTAGTAGTTTGTTGATTTCATTAATGCAACACATTCCATTTTTTTTGTGTATACAGACATGTAAATTGGGTAATTTATTTGTCCATATGCATGTGCAATATTACAACATTAGTATTTCTGTAGTGGAACAAAAGTGTCAAAATGTACTTATTTATATTATTTTTAGTATTGGTGGTGATAGTAGTTGCATTCGTGCCATATATTAATATAACTGGTTATTAATAATATTCAAGTTATGATCACACCTCAGTTTTACATCACTTAGCTCACTAATTTAAAAAAAGAAAAGATAAATTATTTATAGTTTTATAATAATGTAATAAACTTTTAAATATGTTTAGATGACTATTGGGTGCAATCTACCTACCATTTGGATGAAATAGACTCGTCACAATACCTATGTCCATATAGTGCACATGCATATAATTCCCAAGCCCTGTACTGTGCATTTGACCTAAGTAAACATTCTCACTATGCCCAAATATAAGAAAGTCTCAAAACAGAACAGTGGCTGAGAAAAAACATCTCAAGGTCATGCAAAAGAAGCAGAAAGCAGTGCAAGAGGCACTAAAAAGACAGCAATAGACGCACGCACCCTCCACATCTCCACATTTCAGTGACCTCCTGTGATATGCGATTCAGACAGTGGTCCCGCTCTGAGATGATAAATAGTCCACCGGTTGTTGTCAAGTTGACCGTGCGCTCTGCCACTGAGCGAAGAGTGAAGGAAATAGGGCACTAAAAGGTGAGGGAGTGAAGTCATGGAGGAGGAGGAGGAGGAGGAGGGTGTGAAGGAAGGAAATCGAATAGTGATCTTGGCCCACATGCTTCCCTGCAGTGCAGGCTTAAAGTTCTTGGAAGAGCAAATGCAAATGAGCCCAAAAAGAACAAGCAGCAACACACGTAGGCAGACAAACTATTTGGAGAGCGTTACGAAAAGCAAATGGCATTTCCTGAAATCACTTCATGGTGGTTAAGGTTAGATGATGTGGTTGCACGCCAATAACAAACGTGGATGTCTTTGCAGCATCCTACTGAAGCAGAAGGGTGAAAGGATGCTGCCTCAAGTGGTCACAATCACTTGCTGGCCTTGGCTGCCACTTATTCCAAATTCAAGTGGTTGCCAGTAACTTGCTGATCTTTTAATCTGTCAAGAAGCCTTCTGGGAGCGTGGATGCTGACAAGGCCTGTGGAGCCACTGGACAGCCTCCTCTGTGTTGGACAACAGGGAGCGAATGGATCAAGATCTTCTCATACACTAGCTTCATTGTCACTTGTGACGCTTTAGGAATTTGGGAATATCATGACCATTGGTGGCACGTTTAAATCTAAGAGGATCTGTTATTAAAAAAATAAATAAATAAAAGTCAAAGCTCGGCACTTATGTCGCCTGTTTTAATTCAGCCACCTTTCAAGATGTATTTATTAATTTATCTCAATGAGAAAATCGGTTGAGTTATTGAAAATAATGTATTAAATTGTCTTTTTTGTATTAATTGATTAATAAAAATTAAACTGATTAAAAATAACATGAAATGAGTTTGAATGGGTTTCTTACTGAAATAACACATTTGATATAAAATACAAATATTTGTTAAAAAACAATATTAGTTTTAAATTAAGTAATTTATTTATTAATGAATTAAATGTACCAAGAAATAACAAAACAATGCTCAAATTATTCAATTAAAATTTGAGCTGTCAAACGATTACATTTTTCAATTAGATTAATCACTTCACGATTAATCCCTTAATAAAAAAGGCTTTTTTAATCAACATTTTTCCCAGCTAGATTTGAAGAGCACCGGTTGTGTGTTAATTCTTTTGACATTTAATGTTATGAGGACGTCTTCAACATTTTTTGATCCACTGCACACGCTAATCCTCCTCTTTTTCTAATCAGTTAATTACTTGCATAATTTAAAAAGGGAAACAAATGACCCCAATATTTTGACATGAACAAAAATTCTAAATGTGATAAGATAAGATAAGATAAGATCCACTGATTGTCACACCCATCTATGCAAACATTCATTAAATGCTTTACTTTAATGCATGAAATTATGTTTATTGCTCAAACACAACCTGTGCTTCCTTAAACGTAGCCATCCGCTGTCACGCTAAAAGATAATATATGGTCAAAATTAATAGTGCGTTTAATCTGCGTTAATTCCTAATTAATATAATATTTTTTGGTGATTAATTAATCAATTAACGTTTTAACTTTGACAGCACTAATTAAAATTAAACATTTGCCTACAGAAATAAAAGTTCAAAAAAAGAAAGAAAATTACCTTTTTATTATCCATAAATGATAATTTACTGATGCATCTTGAAACTTCAAAATGTGTCATGTTATGTTATGTTATGTTATGTTGTGTTATGTTATGTTATGTTATGTTATGTATTAAAAGAAACAGCGGAGTGCGCCGTGACTGCTTCCAGGTCCTTTTTTCCCCCCTTCTACTTACTTCCCTTCTGAAGCATTCAAATACTGTCCTCATCTGTATCAGTGGCCCAGAACTTTAACTCACTGGTAAAGATCTATGCTGGTAAACTGGAGGGTGCGGGTTCAGATCCAGGGTTACTTCCTAAAAATCACAGGAGCAAAATTGTATTCATTCGTCAAAGAAAACTTCAAAATAATTATGTTTTTGTTTTGTTTTCTACAACTAAATGGGAAAAAAATAAAGATCTGAAGAGGGCCACCAGTTGTTGATATGGAGATTTCTGCATCGACCAAACGGGCCTGGTTTGGAGGAGGGCCCAATTCTCGGACTGAGTCTTCTTGCAGTCACAGTTCTTCAAGTCATTAAATCCACTCTCGTACTATTTTAGTTAACATTGCACAGCACCACATACTGTGTAATGTGCTGCCCACTCGGCATCCATTGCAGCCTGGTCATCCTGGAAGGGGGATTTCCCACATTTGCTGCCCCTTTCTCAGG
Source organism: Vanacampus margaritifer (assembly GCF_051991255.1). Taxonomy (NCBI): domain Eukaryota; kingdom Metazoa; phylum Chordata; class Actinopteri; order Syngnathiformes; family Syngnathidae; genus Vanacampus; species Vanacampus margaritifer. The sequence goes on along the minus strand of NC_135443.1, from coordinate 17,814,036 downwards.
GTTTCTTATTTTCAAGATGTTCCTTGCCCTCTTGTGATAATTAAGATCAGGGGATGTCGCCAACATTTGTCCATTGTGGGTGTGTGAAGCTCTTTGATGCTCTTTGTTATTTAAACGTTAACTCAACGGGAAGTCAGACTCTTGCACCACCCCTCACTAAGATTTGAAATTGGCGCTCAAAGGGGGTGTTACCTGGAGGACCGTTGGGTTGCAAATGAAGAGAAGGTTGGGCGTGGTCTGGCTGTGATTGACAACAGCAACTCGCTGGTGGGGGAAACTACGTCATGCGGAACAAGTGACACGTAGTGTCTCGTGTAATGAGAGGACAAACAGCCAAATTGAGTTTATCCCACTGTGTTACCTGAAGATGGCGCCAAACACGCGGTTTTTGCCCCAAATTCAAGCTTTTTTGGGGGTTTGGTTTATGTTTTTTTATTGAACATATAAACATGAAAAAACATAAAACACAGTAAAAGTATAATATATAAATTGAAGTAAAAAAAAAGTTTGTATGTTCAAAAGGGGTAGGAAGAAGTTAAAAACGTATTTAGTCCTACCCCTTATTCGTTCTATGTTGATACAATAATAAGGTTAATGTATTTCAACAAAAGAAAATAAACAAACACGCACTAAAATGTCAAAGTAATGACCAGGACATGTAGACAGCATTTGTAGACACCAGTTTATGCACTTTATCAGCAAAAAAACAAAAACAAAAGTTGATTTGGTGTTGAGTTAATCTTTAAGGGCGATATAACTACTCCTACAGAGGCGGCAGACATTAAAATTTCAAACCTTTGAGTAAACATTTGAATATCATTTAAGTATCTCGAGACTGGGCCGAGTGTCCTCTTCCTTGGAAATGAAAATACGGTCACATTACCCACATATACCCTAAACCAGTGGTCCCCAACCTTTTTTTCACCACGGACCGGTTCATACATGTCCACAACTTTGGCGGACCGGCAACCCAGTGGGTTGGGGTGGGGGGGTGGTGGGGGTGGGGGGGCTTGGCCGGAAGTACAGTAAAAATGGTGGATGGAAACTGCGGTTCAGTCAACTATTCTTTCCAGTGTGAAGCCTCCTAGTCTCAATTTTCAGGGTCGTAAAATCTGAAAACTTCCCAACTCAACACCAAGACGTCCTCACGAACACTATCTTGTTTGTTTGAGAAATACGTGCGAGAACAAAAATGTTTGTTGGTCACTCTCATACTCAGCTACAGGGCTACCTCTCGAGAAGCTTCCCTTTCTTGTCATTTCTTAATCTTCTTTTCCGATTAGCTTGTCAAGTAAGAAAAAACTGTAACCGCTTATTACTCACAAGGGTCGCGGGGGTGCTGCAGCCTATCCCAGCTGGCTTCGGCAGTAGGCGGGGTACAACCTGAACTGCGTTAATAAAAGAAGCGAATTGGACTAGAACGAACTGGACTCCGTCAATGTAATGTCTTAATGACGTTTTATACGACCCATTGAAACGGAAAATAGCTAATTGCTTTGAAGGCCACACGTATTTTTGTCTGCTGTTTCATTTGCACAACCGACAGTGACAGTGCCATATATATACGACATGTAAAATTCAAATACATGCTAATTCGTTTTTTTTTTGGGGGGGGGGGGGGGGGGGGGGAGTGCGTGTCGTCAGTTCACGTCACAATTAGTACCGCCTCAAAAAAAAAAAAAGGCCAACCAACATTAAAATTCAATAGTGGTGGTGTAATAGTCTAAAATGTTGACCAAAGAATGAGGCCGAAGTTTTGCTCCTTTAAAATTATTTTTTAATGTTATTGTAAGCACATTTTTACTGCTCTTAAATATAGGAAAACGAACTACCTAAATAACTCATGTATAGCATATAATTAAAAATTGTACCTAAATATTCAAAAACTGGTTGAAAAGGTTAACTTAAACCGTTTTGTACTTAAATAATAAATGCAACTGAGCTGTGCCTAACAAATTTAGATTTTTAAATGGATTTACAAGAAAAGTTAAATCGCCATAACATGGCAATGTGAATGACTCTGTCGGGTTATTTTAAAATCACACCACTAGAGGGGACACTTTTCTCGCACTAACAATAATAATAGTAAATATATGTACCCAAAAAACACTTATGGTCATAACCTGGAACGCCGTATTTTAAGGCCATCGTAAACCGGCGACCCCCTGTTTTGATGCAGTTGCCCGCTTTTATCCTAAGTAAGGCTAATAAACAGTAATAATTTGTCTAGACACTGGTGACACATTGTCTCACCATTCGTGATGCACCTTAATGTATGCATCTTAAAAACGTGAACATGAAGAGTAAATAAAGACAACACTGTAGTCATAACAAAGTCATCTAACTGATTATTTTATTTGTACATCTGATACATGATTCAGATGGACTGGGAAACTACAACAACAAATAAAAGTTATTTTGTATGTGTGTGAATAATCGGGCTGTAGCCTAGGGCACTGTATGACAAAAAAAGGACCTCAGCATTTACTGCCACCCCCCATTTAAAACAAAAAAAAAACTCCACTGTTTATTCATCAGACCAGTACTGAACAGGTGTATTGGACTGAAAACAGTATATCAGTACATAGAAAAATAAATACAGTTTGTTTAAATGAGGCCAGAAATTCAGAATTATTGTATCTGTGATTGTACCATTAAAAATCACATTACAAAACAAAACCTTAAAGAGGCTTTTATGTCTTTACATTAAATTGAGATTCGTATAGTTCTAGGAAAGGGAGACATAGAATAACTTTTACAGAAAAGACTAGCTAAAAAATATACAAGCACAGACACGAATATGAGAAGTAAAGCCAACGAAATGATACTTCATTCAAAACAAACAGCGCAGTGTAGTTAATATCGAAAGATTCTTTACATGGAGCTCCTTGGTCTGCAGCTTTCTTTAATCAGGATTAAAAACCTTCTGGGAAACTTAATACAAAAGTTGTTTTTTTCTTATTTTACAATCGTGTCAAAATGTGTTAAAATATTTGAGTAGCAAATTTGGGATGTTTTCTATTCTCCGTTATCAGAGAGCACCCCCCCTCATCCCCGTGTAGGACGGAAGACGACAACGAGACAATGCATACAAAGCAGGCCTTGTTGTCATACAGCAGGGGTGGGGCACCTTTTGCCTGTTGGGGGGCTTGAAAAGGTCCACCAACATGACCGGAAAAAAATGACCTGACCCATTAAAAAATTATCATAACAACGAGCTTTTGTTTTTAATGTTCGACTGAGTTTTTTTATGTTTTATTTGCAACTCATTGGGCAAAGGCTCCCCATCCCTGCCATCCACCATGTTAGCAGAGCGTTCAAGTCACTGGCCTTGATTGACTGACAGTGTGACACAAGATGGAGGATTCTATATCAATTCACATTATTACCATCACAAGAAGAAAGGTCTAACAGCAAATATTTATACATGAATATACTGCAAGGTTCAGATGGTTTACACTTCTTACATCAGCAATAAAGAGGGGAAGAAAAAAAGAACACAGTTAATAAGAAAATAGACTGGAGTTAATTGTGAAACAGTGCAAAGAATATTTCTGGGGATTTTTTTTTTACGTTAAAAAGAAAGAAAATGAAAACACACTCCCGTCGAATCTTGTCCAGACATGCGACGTACCACCTTTCTGCAGTACCCAAACGTTGCATGTTGTATGAAACAGATATTTTGTGTGTATGTGTGTGTGCGTGTTGGAGGTGTTTGAGATTGCGTAGTGGTTCTCAACTCCGGTCCTCAAGCTCCGGCACTGTACAGGTTTTTGTTCCAACCAGGTCCTACAAAAACAAATAGTTGAGTTTTATAAAGCGGTTGAGGAATTTCCGATACTAAAAAGAATGCAAACACTTTTTCTGCAGCCTGCAACACAAACAAACAAACAAAAAAATTATGTTATTTCTTTCTCTTATGACATGAGCACAACAGAAGCAGCGAAGGGGGTACTTCGCCGAGGTGGACGCGCGTTTGAGAGACCCGAGGTTGGAACAAGAACCCACGGAGCACGCCGGCCGAAGCAAGCGCTTAGGGACGACGGGACATCTGTGGTTTCACAGTGAGCGTGCACACGCTAAACACAGACGCTCACCGCCTGATGCACCTGGGCAGACAAGGGCTGGGCTTGAGCACCACTGAGCAAGTACCATGTGAGGGAGCATGTGACCGCCTACTAGACCAGGTGTGGACCAACTTTACGCTCAAGGGCCATATTAGATTTTGAAAACAAACACAGGGGACAGGTTATTTGCAGTTTTCAAGAAAAAATATGTAAAATGTTTATTGAAATAAATGTATCATAATCCATTTTAAAATATTGTTTACAATTAAAGGTACATTGTGGAGTTTAAAATGTTAATATGAAAGCTTTTTGTACATCATGCATGCTCTACCAATGCCCAGATGTATACAAAAAGCCCTGACTTTTTAACTGTGACTGCACCTATCAGCTTGTTTATTCCCTACAAGGGGAAGTCAACCATAAACATTTTTTGACAATATGTTATAGTGACGGTGACCTCACTAGTCTAAACATGACATTCTGATTAATATTACATTTGTGGAATATGATTTAAGCAGCAAAACCTAGTCTTATCCATTTTGCCACTTGCTGTCGACTTAAGATGACATCACAGTTGCTCAGGCAAACACAGCTCACCTGTTTTCTGAATCTGAGCTCTGATTGGCTGTTATCTGAGACCTGAGCAACTGTGATGTCATTTTCACTCAATAGCAAGTGGCAAAATGGCCGCCTTCTAATACTGATAAAAATTACTGGATTTTGCTGCTTAACTCTTATTCCACAAACACACTTTTTGGGGGGGTTAGACTTCCCCTTTCAGTGTTGCGTGTTCGAGGCGAACACTCCACAGTTTCTTGAGGGTGGGGAGGGTTGGAGAGGTGGAGGGGGATGTCATGCCCGTCCCTGTGGGGCATATTCTCCTGTTTGCGCTTAAGTCAATTTCTTACGCGTCTTCCTTACACCCTAGAAATGAGCAGCTATTCTCCCGTCTCGGCTTCTGACACACCAACTCTGCGTAACCGGGGAAACCTCGCGATGCCACCAAAGAGGTGAATTGAATTGTGAGGATGGCTGTAAATCCTGGATTGTGGAGTTTTCCTGAGAACTGAATTCCATAAAGAGCCATTTGGAATATCTTTCACACTTCAAATGTGAAGTTGACTTGTGTATGGATCCGGAACTTATACTGATCGTCCTCAAACTCCCCAGTGTCAGTGACATGTGCGCGGCTCGTATCGACTTTAAAGGCGCATGTGTGTTTTGTTTTTGTTTTCAGTATTAAATAAATACAATACAGGTAATTTAATCAGAGTACTGTGCTCATGACTGAATACATATTTGGAGCTGTTCCATTACTGGAGTTAAAAAGCGAGCGAGCCGGCCGTTGTTTAAGCGTTGCCAAGCAACAAACACACGAGGGGTGCACTTTCACGACCAGCATATATCAAATAAAACAAATGTTTAAAAATCAAAGTCACGAGCGCCACTATTAGAATGACTAGTTATTACAAGATACGCTTTCAGAACACTCCAAATGCCACCAGAATGAGTCAGCAGCCGCTCAGCGTGACACAGCCGTCACCAGTGGAGCATACAAGCAATTAATTGAATCAAAACGTGCAATATGATTTTTGACCTTCAAGAGGCGCTAGTCCTTAGTACAGCCTGGTCGCGAAAGCAGAAAGATGATTAAGTCTATGGGAGAATACGTGCACCGCCAGATTTGAGAAGGGACGCCCTCACTTAAATATCGCCCAGCCACAGTGTGTACATTTCATGAAGGTGTGTAGCGACACACTTAAGTCGATGGAAAAATCTGCGCAGCAGCACGCCATTTCTGACATAAGCATTCCGGAGAATATGCCCTTTAGTGTTAGCATACAACACCACTGGGATGGGGAAAAAAACATAACAGCACAGCCCAAACTCCAGCTCAGACTCCAAGAAAACGGAAAAAACTGTTGCAGTTAGGCTTTATACCATAGGTGACAGTTGCGAATAAAAACAAAAAGTGACAACCTCCACAAAGCATCTTTAAGGTAAATTAAAGTTTATAATAATAAATAATAAAAGTTTTTTTAAATATCCACCTGTGGCATTTTTTCTTAGAAATAAGCCATGTTATAACACGGAAAGCTGTGGCTAACAATACGACGAGGCGAATATATGTACAAATTTGATTTTATGGCTTAATTTAGTTGTTGCGACTTTTAATCAGGTGCACTTTGTAGTCCGGAAGTAACGGTAATTTAAATGTTTTAAATGTGACTATTTTTAATTCATTTAACCATTAATCAATTATTTTATATAATATAATTCAAACTGCTTATTTTATTAATATTTTCATATTTTACGTAAAACTGATTTGTTATTAATAACTGATTAACTATTAATCACATCACAGATGGTGTAGTTAGTGGTACGTTTGCCTGACTATAGTGCAAGCAGCATGGGTTCAATTCACACTCAGTGACGGTGAGTGCGACTAACTCTAAGTGCCCTGTGACTGAGTGGCGACCAGTCCTGGGTGTTGCCCATCTTTTGCCCGAAGTCAGTTGGAATAGGCTCTGGTGAACCATCGATGGATGAATGAATACTTGAACAAATAGTTGTTTTTGTTATTTACAAAATAATAAATTAGTTAATAGGATTATTCTTATTATTTATTAAGGTTATTAAATAAATGCATTTTACTTCACCATTTTTGGGGGGTGGGGGTGGTTGGGTTGGTGGGGGTCTACATTCTTACTTGGCGGGCCAGATTGAAAATTTGCAGGCCATATTTTGCCCACCCTGGCCAAGTCCATGAAGGAACACCCCTCAGTCTTCACTCTTGCGGCAGTCATCTTTGAATTAACAAAACAACTGCCTTCCCCGCACTCTCCTGCCTCCATTAATAGCCAGCAGGGGGGACTATTTGGACGACTGGGAGTTGTCGTTCTTGCTCTCCTGACTGGAGTGGTGCTTGCCGTTCCAGGGCGAGTGTGACCCCAGTGCTGGCGAGCTGCTGAAACTGTCCTCATCCTCCAGGCCGTTGGCCCCGTCCAACTGCGTGATCTCCAGTCGCGTGATCAGACGCTCATCCTCGTCACCAAATTCCCCTCCCATCAGGGTGGGCTCTCCCACCATCATCACGTCCTAAAGGGGACAGTAAGGGCCGGCACATATTATCCCCCTTTATACGAACGACGGAGGGGACGGCGGTCAGAACGGCTGTCTGAATGGACGTGCTCTGTCGCGTGTTGTTTTTGGCCAATGTGCACACTGTGTGTAAGAGGCCCAATCGTTCAGGCGTTGTCGCTGTATTGTATAAGGGGCCGGGGGTGAAAGCTAAGAACATCCATCCATCCATTTTCTATACCACTTTTTCTCATAGAGCCTGGAGCCAGCTGACTGTGGGCAGAGCCAGGTTAGACCCTGGACATGGTCACCAACCAATTGCAGGGAACATACGCTACGGACCAACCAACCATTCAAGTTCGCATTCACACCTATGGACAATTTAGTTTTTCATTAAATTAACGTGCATGTTTTTTAAAAATGGGAGGAAGCCATCGTAAGCGCAAAAAAAGCCACGCGAGTCCAGGAAAGAACATGCAAACTCTTCATCAAGAGACTGCAGCTAAGATTTGAACACCAAATATCAGAACTAACCAACCCTTAAATCAACGAGGGACTTGTCCCCTTTCGGGGGTTCCATCAGATGTGTGACAGATAGGACGGCACGTGTGAAAGCAATGCGCCGGAAAGCAATTGTCAGCAAGACTATAGTGACACGGACCTTTCTTTGCATCATCTAGAGAAGTTTATCATCCTGCTTCGTCCGGCGTCAACCCAACGATGAGCCTCGCCTGCCTGTGGGAACTCCACTGGCATCTTCCACCATGCTGCTGTTAGCTAGCCACTCGTCTAGCATGGCCCCAAAATTAACATTTCTAGTAACCATCCTCAATGCGTAAACTGTTTTTTTTTGGTACTTTGTTGGTTATACCGTATTATTAATACAATCGTGAATAAGGGGGTTCATTCCACCTCGGGTCTCAACCAAACAACGCGCTCTGTTGCTCATGTGCACTACAGAAGCTTAGTCCATCAAAGCAAAGCAACACTGCTATTAAAAACATACACACAAAAAAAACATGAAGATGACTGCGACTACTCATCGCTATTTCCCCCCAGCCCAGGCTCCGAACAATACAAAGCCCACCTCCAGATGAGCTCTACTTTTCCATCTTCATCACAACCTTCAGGGGACCTTTGCTGCTGCACCTAAAGGTGAAGTAGATGCCATGCTAACGGGTACCTGGTTGGAGAGTGAGAAGCTGTTGGCTGGACTCTTCTTTTTGCTGTTGCTGTTGTTATTGCCGCCCCCACCGGAGCTCACCGTGCTGCCGCCCGACACCTTCCTTTTCCGTCGCTTGTTTGGTGCTTGTCTAGCAGGCTCGGCTACAGGCGCACAATAAGGGGATACCATTAGCTATTATTGAGTTCGATTACACTTTTGGTTAAAGCTAGAGAGTAGTAGTGTTGTTGTTTTTTAACCTGGGGGTGCTACCATCCTTTGCCACTTTTGGAAGAGGCAAGTCTTCAAGCAGTCTCGGGGGCTCAAACTGTACGTCTTGTGTCTTGACATCAGTTCTTGCATGGGCTCCAATATCACACATAGCTAAAGAGGATATCATTTTGGGGACTTCATTAATAACAAAAAATGATGGCTGATGGCTACATGTGTAGCTGAGCCCATCACAGTGGCACCTCCAATATCAAACATAATCCATTCTGTGACGCTGGTCGACGTCCAACACTTTTCCCTATTTGGAATATTTGTTGCAGGCTCAAAGGTCAGCATCATATAGCCTCATTAATGGTACAGCCAATCTTTTAAGATGTGAAGGTAACAGACACCGGAGAAGAGCAATACCAAGGAATTGCTGGAATTAATAAATTGTTGGAATATTAAGTAGTGCTGTCACTATCGAATATTTTTTTAATCAACTAATCTATTGATTACTCACCTAATATGGTTGATTATAATTTTGCGTTAAAAAAGCATTTTCCCTCCCTGATTAATGTTTATTAACAAGCAATTGGCGTTTATTTTGTACTTATTCATATAGTAATTTAAAAAAGGGGGGGATTGAGGTTGTACTATGTTACCGGTTTGTTCATTGTTTCTTAAGTAAAAACAGATGTTTACAAATGTCTTATTTTGATTAACACATGAGATAACCAGTCTTCTTTCATGAAGGACTACAGAAATCAGTGAACAATTACTGTTTATATGCTAAAATCAGAGGATTTGGACAATTTTCCATTTAAAAAAAGGCGATTACTCAATTGTTAAAATGGTTGTTGATTAATCAATTACCGTACTTGTTGATTAATTTTGACAGCTCTAATATTAAGTTTATTTGTGTGAACTTCTGTATAGGCAAAATTAATTTATATACAGTACACTATATTGCCAAATCACATTGGCCCACTCTTTGTAGCTTTTACAGCTTCAACTCTTTTGGTAATACTTTCAACAAGTTTTAGAAGTGCGTCAGTGGGAAATTTTGACCATTATTGCAGAATTCCATCTCTGAGGTCACACTGATGTTAGACAAGAAAGCCAGGCACATACGGTTTCATTTACAGTTCTCAGACGTGTGCTTACTGTGTGCTGCTGTATCATTTTCTCTCTAGAAACGTTACTTTCTTATGTGCTATTCATAGCTCATTACTCTCCACTGCAATGTGGTTCAGACTTCTGTTAGTGACTGTGCCACCTAAGCACTTATTCTTCAGGTGTTTCACTGCTCTATTGTACATTTCATGCTAGTTTAAAGGTTAGCATGGCCTCTTATCCTACTCGCATGTTAGTTACTTAAGCTGAGAGTTAAAAAGAAGGAAAATTTGCAGTTTTCCCCCAAAATGTGGTGTAACTCCAAAACTGACCAGTTTCAGGGCTTCAATTGTGGAGGTTTCACTGTATTAATTAATCTAGCAGTGATGAGCACCATTACGGGCAAACTTCCTTACACGGAGGTAGTTGAGTGTGGAGTTGGACAGCCCACATCTGGTGATATTTTTAGCCAGCTGATCCAGCATCTGAGGATCCTGCAGGAGCATGTTGGACAACATAAGAAGTGGAAATTACAGGCACAAAAACAGCTGTTTTAGGTCGAACACTCACATGCATGGCCAGGATGCTCCTGGGGAGGACCTCTCTGTGTTGTCTGATGCTGAAGTGCCACGTCTTGATCCTCATCATGTCATCAAACATGAACTCTAGGTACAGACGGCCCTCCACACAAACCTTGACCGGGAGGCAAAAAAAAAAAGTTAATTTGAGAAGTCAATAAAAAGAAGGGTGTCGAAACACTGGCCAGACCTGTGTAAACATGGGTTTGCCATTCTGGGTGACCATGGTGCACTGGTCACAGTCGAGAGACACAAAGTTACTGTGGAAAGATTCCTTCGGATGCTTCAGGTTGTAGAAAAGCTCTGTGGCGCCCCCCTCAAAGATGCTTCGGAAATATCTGGGAATCAACGTCCTACCAATGGCTAAAAGAAAAAAACAAGACATCACTGTGAAGTGGAAAAAACAACAACTTTTAGGGCATTTGAGCAAAAATACTTAAAATTATTGTATTACATTAGATCCTTTTAAAATTAATTACCGGTATGTTAATAATTATAATAATGACATACCAGTCAAATATCGTCTTCCCACCACAGCGTTTCACATTAGGGTCACGGACAGCTACACAAAAACCACATACATAGGAGTTGTTTCCGTTTCACTTTCTCGGGTCGGCATCATCAATAATTAGCAACGCACACAGTGGCAATGCGTGCGATGTGCGTACCGACATGAACTCGCTGTGAGATGGCTCCGCGAAAGGGCCAAAAGGCAACAGCTCTGGTGTTTGTGGTAATGTTTGGGATTGTTCATGACTTCATGTCAGACGTTTTGAGACTTCTTGCTATCTTAATATTCTCTTGAAATTGGATTCTAAATATTGGAATAATGGTGGATCTCTTCTTCCATCCATCCATCCATTTACTACCGCTTATCCGGGGTCGGGTCACGGGGGCAGCAGCTTTAGGAGGGAAGCCCAGACTTCCCTCTCCCCAGCCACTTCAACTTCAACTTCAGCTCCTCCGATGAGATCCCAAGGCGTTCCCAGGCCAGCCGAGAGACGCAGTCTCTCCAGCGTGTCCTGGGTTGTCCTCGGGGCCTCCCGCCGGTGGGTCATGCCCAGAACACCTCTCCACAGAAGCGTCCAGGAGGCATCCGAACCAGATGCCCAAGCCACCTCAAATGGCTCCTCTGCACGCGGAGGAGCAGCGGATCCACCCTGAGTCCCTCCCGGATGACCGAGCTTCTCACCCTATCTCTAAGGGAGAGCCCGGACACCCTACGGAGGCAACTCATTTTGGCCGCTTGTATCCGGGATCTTGTTCTTTAGGTTACAACCCACAGCTCGTAACCATAGGTGAGGGTAGGAACATAGATCAACCGATAAATCGAGAGCTTTGTCTTTTGGCTCAGTTCTTTCTTCACCACCACAGACCGATACAGAGCCCGCATCACTGCAGACGCTGCAATGATCTGCCTGTCGATCTCCCGCTCCCTCCTGCCCTCACTCGAGAACAAGACCCCAAGATACTTAAACTCATCCACTTGGGGCAGGATCTCCTCCCCGACCTCTCTTCTTCATACTACAAGTAAAAGAGGCGCCATTGTTGTTGTTGTTTTTTGTTGCTCTGGATATTTCGTGGCCGGCGCTTTTCATATGCGTTCAGTCTGTGCAGTGAAAATAATTGGGTTGAATTCTAGACTCCGCACTGGTATTGGTGTTTTAGAGTGCCTCGTTGTCGTGTAACGGGTGATGACCCGGTGGGAATATATTCCATCCACTGGGGGCTTTAAGTGGATATTGACATAAGATTTCAGCTTTTCGCTCTAATTGTTACTTTTTAATTGGTCCATTACACATTTTTAATGAGCCAGTTACATATAGACTATCAGAGTTTGTCATGTGACTAATTAATGAATGATCTCATATGGTTCTTGACCCATTCAGCTCGATTATCTTTCCAACTACATCCGGATACACATTTTTGAATGTGCGTTACATATGCAACGTTACAACACCGTCCATCTGCGATTCAAAGTATGAGGCAAAACTAGCGATCGATGGTGAGCAACTCATGAAAACTAGTTGCCGAACCCTACACACTGCGCGACGATACGAGTGTGGCAGCGTCGCTTGGCATGCAGCAGGCCTTAATCTTACTGTATCGTTTGGGTCCATCTTCAAGGCAGAAAGTTATGGTGAGCATTGCGTCGTCCTCAAAAAACTCAGTGGTGAAAGCATCCCACCACAAATTGTCACAATCCTGAAAGAGGAACCACAAACAACTTTCAATCCTGCATATGACCACAAGTCAACAAAACTCATCTGATCTCATTCCAGATGGAAAAAAATCCTTGTTTGGATTCACAAGTTTTGCTGAACACGGAATTACAGAACATTGCATCTCAAATCCTTCTAATGCGCAGAGGTCAACATGCATGTGTTTGTTGCCGTGTCTGCAGACACTGAGGGAAAATGTGCGTCTCATTATTGCCCACTGAGCTGGGCGCTCACTCGGCCATTTAAACAGTTGGCACTCCAATTACATTTTAACCAGGTTGATCAGATAATCCTATTAGAGCCTGAATGTAAATTAAGTCGAGAGTGTTCTGGATTAATTTTGCACTCTCATCTTCCATGGTAGGCCACAAGTAAATAGCAGCTAGGAGGTAAATGTTAAAAACATAGCCGCAGTACACGCACAGCTCAGAATGTTATTAAAACCGCCTGGAAAATGAAAAGAGCGAGGTGTGTTTGTTGAGTTTCTAAATCTCTCCAAATAAATTGCATGACATCTCTCACCTCCGTCCAGTTCTGTAGCCTTTTGTTCAGCTCATACATGCGATAGTCTGTCTGGTTTCCATACGGTGTGGGTCTCCTGGAGCAGGAAATGGGAAATTTAAAACTCGGTATGAATTTCAAGCTGCACTCGTGTCAAATCCCTCAGTACACATGTGTGAGCCAAGTAATTACAGCAGATTTACAATGTTAGTCTTTGTCGGCAAAAATGTTAAGCCCACGTTGACGACACTATGAATTCCAACTTTATTTGCAAGGCTCTGAACTCACCCCATTCCTGGTTCCATGTATGACGGGGGATACATGGCTGTAGGCCTGACAGTAGACACAAAAACAATCAGAATCGGGAAGCATCAATTCAGGAATGAAAGTTGCTTTATAATTATGATGTTCACGCATGTTACGACCTATTTCTGTGGTGTTACGTTCGCTATATTGATTGAGTTCACTATTTAGAAAAGCAACATTAAATTGCATTTAGTCAGCTTCAAATGACTCAACATACTGGCTCACCGTTAATGCAGTAATGAATATGTGCAAAATCATCATATAAACTTAAAAAATAAAAACATACATTTGAACTAGATGTGCATGCTGGAATGTTTATTAAGGATATTGAAAGATAGTTAATGTGAATGTTATTATTAAATATAATTGAATGATACTAAATAACTTGAACTGCAAATGACATTGAAAACATGTTTTAACAAGTGGACGTATGTGCTGTTTTGAAGAGCCAGTATCAAACACCTGGCAATGATGATGAGTGGTATTTAAGGGAATACAATTTTATAGGGTTTTTTATGTAAAATATGAAATTGTGGGAAAAACCCAAGGGTTTTTTTTTTTTTTTGGGGGGGGGGGTGATAAAAAAAAGTATAGTCCGGGATGCATGAATTTTTGCCGCATGTTGAAATTGGAAAAGTGTCAATCGGATGGACGTATGATGTGGGAGTTAGAAGTTGACCAAAAAGTGAGGAGAAAAATAATGCTTTCAGCATTCATACAACAGTGTTTGAATGGCTGTCATCTGAGACAATCGCATACTCCCGAGACCCCAGCTCAACCACCAAATGATTATTTACTCTGTGCATGTTGCGCTTTTTGCTATACTTTTTGCAGCCTCAACAAGTACAAGGTACAAGGCAAATCAAAACTGTAAGCATACTAATTTCATTTACAGTTTCAAATTTGGGGTATGGTTGTTTTTGCACTTTGTGTGACAAATATGAATATGTTAAAAGAAAAAAATCACCTGCCCAGTTAAAATAAAGATTTTATGATACAAACTGAGCATTATCACCTTCTCAAGTATAATTTTTGGTGTAGCTCTTGCATTATTTTGTAAGGTTTTGTCCAGTGGATACATTATGGACGTATCAAAATACAACTACATACAAATGCAAATGATAGTATTTATTTTCCGACAAAAAGGACTGTTGTCAGTGCGCTTCAGAGAGACTTACCCCACATCTCGGTCCAGCATAGCGCCTGGGTGGAAAGGGGGAAAGCTGCCGCCGTTGGGGGGTTCCTTGGGAGAGTACAGCTTGAATGACTTTGACGAACAGCCTGCGCAGAGACAGCGCGAGAGCAGGGGCGGGTGTGGGAAGAAGAGTAAAGATTTAGAGAAGATTGCTTCGATGTAGCTGCATCCAAATCACAACATCATCCACAAGTAATCCAACTCTAGCTGCTTTGTTGCCTTTCGCTCCAATAAAAATGTGCTGTCTGAAATGTATTTCATTCCAATGAATGCCCCCTCCCCACCACCACCCCACCTCTAGCCTTTCCAGGCTGCTTTCATTAGCTAATGCATCTTCAATCTGCTAAATGGGCAAGAAAAACAAACACGATCTGGTCGGTTCTTGTAGCATCCATGCTGACATAGGGAACCCTCCCTTCCACAAGAGCCCATCACCATCTGCACTGTGTACATCGCCCCCACCCGCCAACCCCACCCCCTCCTCCAGTTGCCTGCTCCACCCATCCCCCTACTGCCCACCCAGCCTGGCTGTTTTTAACTCTTGTCTGGCCAGATAGAGCATCTATGGGAACACATCTATTCTGTGAGACCTCACACAGGCAGCGGTCCGTCCGACTAATGGTATCTTAAACTCTAGCAGACAGCGGCAGAGAGGGATAACAGGAGGAGTGGGGGGGCATTCCTTGGAAATATGAGCCTGTCTGCCTCATTAGAACCAGCCACTCTCTCCACACATGCTTTCATTAGACATTAATTATGGCACCGCAATAGACTGTTGGATCATTCGGGCCTGCTTGTTGGTGATATTCTTATGTGGGGCATGAACATGCTGCACCTGAGGTGGTGCATGGATAATTAAAATAGTCACAATTCACAAGCAAACAGTGAATCACTGTCAATTTGCCAGATTAAAACCAACACAAAATTGACTGCAACGCTGCCTAGATGGGTTCTACTTGTTTAATCTTCTCACTGATGGGGCAGCCTAAGCATCATTTTTGGTGTTAGTCCAAAGCCCCTTCTACACTGCATGTACAGTAAAAGCCAGCTTTTGCACCCCATGTTTCTGTGTACTATCAGAATCTTTTTTTTTGTGGCGGAGTGTGTTAAAACACACAAGGAATTTGTCTGTAGCTGTTGCACATATAAAGCGGTCCTCAGTTAACAACGGTACAGATGTGGAGTTTCCAGGTTACAAACGTCGAGCAATGAACTCCTTAGCTCAGGTCAGCAATTTATGCATAAATTCAGGTTGCGTCCCGTGAGTGAGAAAAAGCGGTAAAGAGAATGTATGCATTTTTTTAGTATAGATGGGTCCTGAGGTCAGTATGTTTTTGGTATGGATCGTTTTGGATTAGTATAATTGAACACAGATTCATTCATGTGACATCAAACGGGAACATGTTTCGGTTCCAAAGTTGTAACTCTGGGTTTGACACTAACTTTTGTTGTACTAGTAGCACCAGTGTGACCACAACACAGGATTTGGTTGCACACTTTTTTGGGGAGGTACAATATGACCATTATCCTGATGTAAAGTTGTCCTTACAGGCCCACCGTTGTTTTGTATGGCGCAAAGATGGACAGTGACTCAAGATATATTTGCTATGTCACTGTAACAAGTGCAGGTTTATAATAGATTAATCGATTACCCGACAAATACAGGGAGATCTCGAGTTGTGTCGTACATGACCTACGTCACTTCGACTTTACGGCGCCCGTGCCTCGTCAGTAGCACCTTCTTTTCGTTAATTTCCCACAGTAATCAGACCATTTTAAAGTTATTTAAAGTCGTGTACCTCCAGCAAACGGACGTCCATCGAGCAGGTCGGCTGGCCATCAGGCACGTCACATTTCCGTGTTTAAGTTTGAATTAGCTCCACTCTGCTGTACGTCAGCAGTGAATGTCCGTGTGGCAATATTGGTTCCGGTTCTTCCGGGTCGCGCAAATATGTTTTTTAAAATTACTGTACAAAGTATTTTGATGTAAATCTCGATTTTAACGTGGAGATCCGACTTAAGTCAAAATTCGAGTCACATTGTCAGCGTAGGAACGGAACTCAGCCGTAACTCGAGGACTCCCTGTAATCGATTATCAAATGAATCAATAATTATTTTTGATGAAAAGATTAATCGTGTAGATATGCTTTTTAACTTAAAATTGTCCAAATGCTTGGAATTTCAGCTCATTAACAGTAAATTTTCTCAGTTTTTTTCATCCACCGTGATAGCGGACTGATTATCTTTACCCATCCATTATTTTTGATCAAATTAAATTAAATCAAATTAACAATTGTTTTTCCTTTGGGAAACAAAGATCAACATTTTTGCCTATATTTCTTATGTTGCACACTGATAAACCAGTAAGTAAGTTTGTGCATTGGAGATTTGAAAGTGGGGGAAACGTTTTGGTAGCAGTCGCGGGACACTAATGTGAAGCTAGCGTAACAATGATAAAGTCTGCAGTATGGAAATATTTTGATATGGAAAGCGGAGACAGTGCAACAGCAATTTGCAGTGTGTGAAAAGCGAGCAAAGCAAGAGATGTGTTCTTCAATTTTTCCAAAGTGTTTAAAAATGTTCAGAATGTTATTTTTTTAATTTTATCAAAAGTATTCTAGTTAGTGCCCTTATATTATTTGTTTGAATTAGTACAATTAAGAAGAATTAGAAGTTGTTTAGCTGTGAGCTATTTTTCCACTGCTTTTTACTGATGTCTTAAAGGGAAAGTCAACCGACTCAACCCCCAAAAATTGTCTTTACAATAATATGTTGTAGAGCTGCACGATATTGGAAAATCATGCGATGTGCGATATAGTTGCTGAATATAGCAATATCGATATTATTGTGACCTTTTAGACGTATCAAAAGAAATGACATTTTGATTATCTAATGAAAGAATTACATTTTTCATGCAGCAAAATAAGCAAACCAAATATATTTTTAGTTTATTAATTGTAATTACCTCTCGATAATGTTCAACTATTTGATGGCGGTGCACATTTTAGTTAGGGGTTGACTGGTCAAATACAGATGAAAGCATAAAATTCCATATGAAACTTATTGCGTGTCTTTGCGATATGCATATTGCATGGCCCAATATCACGATCAGTGGTGTAGTCCAGGGTATACGCGGGTATATGCAGTATACCCACTTCTTTTTCAGTCAGTATTGCGTATACCCAGTTCAAAATCCCCCCTGGTCCGCACTGCTCAGCCGTGGCCGATCGACCGTGGCTGGTACCCCCTTGCCTTAGCTGATTAGATTGGCTAACTTTTGGAATGAGGACTGATGAGCCAATCAGAGGCAGAGTAGGGCGGGTCATGCCTCGGAAAAGGATCCTTTAAATTGTTCTCCCGAGCCACAACGGCAACCCAGGAATTTAATGCTTATCATTAACTGATTTACTTTCATACACGGGACACTTAATCGCGATGTGAGTTTGATTTCAGGGGTGGACGTTGCCGGTTACACACTAACTAAATGCTCTAATTTAATAATAATAATAATAATAATAATGCAATCGATTTATATAGCGCTTTTTTGGACACTCAAAGATGCTTCACAGTGGGTGCATTATTCGTGGGCTCACACATCATTCACACTCTGATGGTGGTAAACTACTTAAGTAGCCACAGCTGCCCTGGGGCAGGCTAACGGAAGCGTGGCTGCCATTGTGCGCCCACGGCTCTTTCGACCACCACCAAGCATGCGCACCTTACAGACACCAGTGAGTGACACTGGAGGCAATGTGTGTGAAGTGTCTTGCCCAAGGACACAACGACACATGACTGAGGGGAGAGCGGGGATCGAACAGCCAACCTTCCGGTAACCGGGCGACCATCTCTACACCCTGAGCCACGGGCGCCAAATTTAGTTTTATAGTAGCTAGGCTGGTACTTGACTTTAAAGTAAGTTAAAACACAAGAATGGGGACAAATAGTTTGATTCAGACCAAAACAATACTGAAGTCTAACCAGACTGTTTTTCACAATTTTTTGTTCATTGTTCACTTAATATTGTAATTGTTTATAACGTATTATTTATACTGTGCGTTTGCGTCATGAGTCATGACATATACATTTTATGTTATTTCAGGCTGTTTGTGTTACCAGTAGTAACTACAAACTGGTCTTAACAAGCCATGATATTTTTATTATTCTGAGCGAGTACAAATTACTGATTGATTTTTAATTCTTACATGTCACAGTCTTCTAAAGAGGTTAAAGAGAATGTTTTAATTGGCTACTTAATTTTTTAAACCTGTGAAAATTAAGAGTATACCGTCTTCTCCAGGGACCACTACACCACTGATCGCGAAATAATTTTTAAAAATAATTATTAGTTAATTAATTAATTAATAATGTTTCGATATATTGTGCAGCCCTAATGTGTTGTATGCACCCACTAGTCTAAACATGGCATTATTATTATTATTGTGTTTGTATATGAATTAAGCAGCAAAATCCACCTGTTTTTATCCATTTCAGGGGTCTGCCATTTTGCCTATTTTGCTGTCGACTAAAAATGACATCACAGATGCTCAACCAATCAAGGTTCAGTGTGTGAATGTCACATGACCAAACTCAGTAAACAGGTGACCCTGCTAAGTAAATAATTTTGTGAGGGATTTAATATTTAAAACATTAATATTACATATACATAAAACACTAGTGGGGGCTGCCAACAAAACGCAACCAACTTTATTAATAGTTACTGATACGTATCAGAGCTAGAGGCTCAAAATGAAAAGTGCCAGTACTCTGTACCACTGCATACCGACCCACTTAAAAGGAAACTCGACTGTAATAATAAGTTTGCACCATATGATTCATTTGTTTTTTACAAACACAACTATCAGAATAATTTGTCAAAAAATATTTGCAGTTTAATACATTGCTTAGAAACTTTATTGGTACGTACAGCCATTATACGCCACTAAGCAGAATTTGTTGCGACGTAAACAACAATGGTGACGTACAACCGTACATACAAATAAAGTTTCTACCAAATGTATTAAACTGGAAATTACTTTTGAAAAATGAATCTCGGTAGGGATGGGAGAGAGGTGGGTCTCAGTCTTGTTACTACATCTCATCTAGCCTCACAATCCACAAGTGAGTGACTGCGAACTACAGTTACATAAGGTATATCCTGTGGAGACGTTATTTTTTTCTTTTTAAATATATTTTTAATACATTTTCTTGAAAACTTCGTGGGTGGTGGCCAATTTACTTGGGTGGCCCGCCCAAGTATTAACATGGTGTGGGAAACACTGCATATGGAGCAAACTTGTCATTACAGTTGGGATTCCTTTTAAAGCATTGGTTTTGCTGATTTTTTTGGGTCACATACCTTGTTTAAATTTCAGTAAATGCACTCAATAACAAGCTTCCATGTAGGATGAGATACATATTAAAGAAGCAAAAACTCAATTACGTCATATTCTGATAGATACCAATGCCAATGTCAGTTTCTTCACTATCGACACTTTCATCGATGCTCCCACCACTCTTGCAAACAATGGAGCTCCGTCCAAACAGATGGATGCTCAAAGTGACCAGCATCAAATGAAACATTCAACAACACCAAAATTACATCGACAAGCACTCTCCAGGTGGTGCGTTATTACACAGTGTACTAAACAAGGAGCCGCGCGCGCACATACACACATATACACACCGGGGCTCTTGTAAACGGCGACGCAGGGCCGCATCCATATCACGGACGACGCGTGCCATTGCTAAGCTATGTTAACCTTGTCGCTACGCCGCCGTTAGCAACGTCCCTCGCTTGTATTTCGTCACCTGCAATGAGCCGACGGCGAGGACAGGGACTCGGGACGCGTGTGTGAGGTGCGGTTACCTGCAGAGAAAATGCCACCGAAAAACGGAGTTGTTCCTAGCCAGCTAGCGTCGATGCTAGCCGGAGAGGCTGGACGGAAGGCTCCAAGCTCCGTCGCTTGGGAAAGCAATTGTATAGTCCCAACACATAAGACGCCTACCCGGGGAGGAAACGAAAACCAACAAGCGACTACTGGTAAAATGTATATGTATGTGAGTGTGTGCGTGTATGTGTATATTTGAGGGTAAATTAATTGTATTTTAAAAAATGCATTAGCATACGTGCGCGGTGGTCCCCATCTACCGCTACTACTAGTTCAGTGTCCTTTGTTCCAGGCAGCCAGTCCGTCGATACTTGATGAAGTAAAAAGGCTCCGCCCATTTGCGCGCACTCTGGCGCGCGTAATTAAAAAACAAAAACATACATGCATTCAATATTTCTGAAGCCCACATTCACAACAGAAGTTATTTCAAGCTACTTTATATATATGGAGCATGTCGAGAACCAAATAGGCTACACACTGCTCTCCTCACACGTTCAAATCAATCAGTTGTTGCCAACATTTATGAGCCAACGCACTCGGTTTGCAGTACAACCTAAAAAGAAATGTCACAAAAAAGTATGAATACTGACGCTGTTGTGTAAAATGTGGGCCTTTTATATGCTCATAAAGCTTATAGACAATTCCTAATATTTCTGATATTTCCACAATGCAACGCTCCTTCCTCTGTGAAAACAAATGGTTATTGTTTTGCTTTTGCCTGTGACAAGCATACAAAGCTCTCAGAACCAGTTTGCATCATTATCAGTAAAGCCCCATCCGCTCTCCTCGGAGTGATGTTTACTCGTTTTTGTAAGCAAACGAATTAAAAATAGGCAAAACATAACTCTAATCGTCCAAATCGCTGAAATGATTGATGCAAATGTCCTACTCTGTATAGAATATTAAAAGAGTGTAGACTGGCTGGCCGGGCTAACCCAAAATCAATGACCACAGCTCCGTGCTAGCTAATGTGCCATTTGCTAGTCTTTTTAGCTCGCACATTTTAATTTTCTATGGAACAGTTTTTACATTATTAGCTTAATGTACAATAATCAGATGAAGAACTAAATTGTATACATACGTACGCGGTTTTGATTCTTTCATTTTTAATCATTTACAAGTGCCACTCGGCTGTTTGAAGGGCATTCATTTAACATTAGACCAATTATGTCCCACTTCTCTTCATATCACACTTTGGCCTCTGCAGGCATTCTGTTATAGTATTCAAATTACATTTTATCACATTTTGAAATCAAAATAATCCTCACAAATCAAATTACAACAATCCAAAATCCAATGTTTTTCAATGAGTGGAGAGCTGGCTTTCATCGAGTAAGACCGCCATTTTGACTTGTGTCGTAAACTCGGAATTGTCCATATACTGGACGAAATCTTTAACTTATCTGTTTTATAATGCCAAAAGGTGGACAGGCTACATACACCCTTGGTGTCAAACTCAAGGCCTGGGGTGCAGATCATTGCCCGCAAAAGTAAATCCAGCATGTCAACTTCCATGATGCTTGCTAAACATCTGTAACAAAATTCCACTTGTAGTATATGTAAAAAAAAAAAAAAAGTAAAATTGTTTATGGTAATGATAATATTTTCTTAGCATTTTATATTGTATAATTTACATTTAAGGTCACTATCATTAACTGGTTAGCTAAGGAAATAACATATGTTCACATGTAAATAGATGAGGTTTAAGAACTCTGTATATTTTTAATTGAAAAATATATTGAAATTAATAAGTACTTTCAAATTGTATTTGCGATAATTCTGTTGATGGTGATTAGCATTATCGGTGGCATTACGGGCATCTATTACTGTGTCTAGAGCTGTCAAAATTAATCGATTAATCAATAAGTAATCGATCATCAAATTAAACAACTATTTTAATAATCGAGTAATCTTTTGAGCCATTCTTTATTTAAAATTGTCCAAATCGTCTAATTTCAGCATATCAACAGTAATTGTTCACTGATTTCTGTAGTCCTTCATGAAAGAAGACCGATTATCTTCTGTCTTTAATCCAAATAAGACATTTGCAAAAATCAGTTTTTACTTTGGAAAATAATGACCAAACTGGTAAAATACTACATTTTAATCACTATACAAATGCAAAGTACAAAATGCCCACTAGTCACTGGTTAATAAACAGTAATCAGTTTAACACTTTAATGCAAAATTAAAATGATTAATTGATTAAAAATCGATAGATTAATCGATTCTAAAAAATATTTGATAGTGACAGCACTAACTGTGACCCCTTACTGTTATTACTACTTGTAAATTAATAGTTGCACATGTGTTGCTTGTCATTGTTGGCAGCACCGCCGTAATCACAGGTCCTGGGAAAGGGAACAACGAATGGAGTAACTGTGTGCACCGCCCCAAAAAGTTTGGAATGTGGGAGGATACTAGAGTACCTAGATAAAAATTTGATTTGAATCACAAACCTCAGAACTATGAGGCAGACAAAATCAGTGCGGTAGCCTGACGGGAGCTGTACAAGCCAGGGTAAATAACTTTACATACAGTAGCTTTGTGGAAGCTGTTTGTAACAAGGAATACAGTCATTTATTTTCATTATATTTTAGAGCAGACGGCTACTGTATGATTCAAAACACACACACACACACACTATTTTACAATTTCACTATATCACCCCAACCCTAAAGTTGTTACAGTCCAGCAGAGACTCGACATCAAGCACACAGTAAATGATTTTGTGTTACTCTGTTGCTGCACAGGCCACAAAACGCACACAATTTGTCGGCGCTGTCTTCGGTTTTCTTGTGAATAGTGGTGTAAAATGTATTTTATCCCCCCTTGGGACACGGAAGAGCACTTTTGTATTATTTTACACTTTAACACATGCAACCATGTGAATTCAAAGATTAGTTTTGAACTGTTATGGTCATTTTTGTGTGTGTGCAAATACATAGTTTGATCAAAACAAAACCATTGTAACTTGATGTTTGATGAAGAAAATGCGCACATGATTTATGGAGCCTTATCTTTCATTTGTTCTGTTGGATGAATCAGGCAATGGAATCCATTTCCTCAGTCTTAATCATCATCCCAGCGTAATGAAATGATGATGATGAAATTAATTTGTACTGTCCTGACCTTGTCCGTCTTAGAACAGCGTTTGCTTTCATCTCCATAGCGTCTGGAGTATGATCAAGCGCTCTGGCTTGCACGGCGCGGTAAGTCTGCAGCGGTGATGAGTGTTAATCAGGCTAGTTAATTCAAGGCGTCTTTGTAAAGGCTTTTGGGAAGCGATTGACTCTGCTGATGGCTCAAATCCTTTTCAGACCACAGGCCTGATCCTTTCCTCGCCTCATCTTATGTAAGGATCTAATCTGCAGCCTCACTTTTAATCAATAACCACTCTGATGTTTACAAGCAATAATAGATATGAAGGAGCAGAAAAGCCTTTGTGGTCTCTAAGTGCGTTTAAAGCTCAATTGGTCGAGGCTTTCGCTTAGTCAGTTTGTGTAATTATATAAAGCAGGAGAGCAGATGAGGAACGTGAAGCGGGTTTTATTGAAAGGCTGCGAGTAAATACATCAGAAGCCAGCCACCAGGGACTCTTACTGGTAAATCCCCACATCAGATCACAGCTACTCGGAACTTTTTGAGAATGTTCATTCTACATGTGAGTGGGTAGGGGGCAGTGTTTCCCACCAGGGACAGCAAGGGACTTATTCTAGGGTCAGAGGTTTTGGGGTGAAGATCAATTTAACCTACATTTGAACACAATTTTATTCCCACGTTTATGAAAGAACAACATGACACTTTTTCAGTAGCACCTTGGCCTTAATATTTAACATGACATAACAGCTAGCTCCTCCCATTCCAATTCAAACGGAGGACAGTGAGGCTGCCTCTGACCACCTGAATCCTTTCCTAGCTAGAAAAACAAAAATGTCAGTTTACTCCTACCTAACAACATAAACAGCGAGCTGAAATTAAATTCAGCAACAGTCACTACGTTTACATGTAATCAACATTCAGATTAAAGGGATACTCGACTCATTGAGCCATTTTCAGCAGTTAATAAGAAGAAGTTAATATTTTGTCCAGAATGAATTTGATAACTTCATTATTTTTCTCGTTACAATTAATACCTTTAAAAACTAAATTTTCCACTTGTTGTCGACTGAAAACGACATAAAAGGTGCTCAGAGCTCAGGTAACGACCAATCACGGCTCACCTGTTTTCTGGGTTTGGTCAGCAAACTGAGCCATGATTGGTTATCTATTTCCTCAGCACAGGTGATGTCATCTTCAGTCGACAGCAAGGGGAAATTTAAGTTTTTAAAGGTATTAATTGTACATGAAAAATAATGACGTTATCAAATTCATTCCGGACAAAATATTAACTTCTTACTGCTGAAAATGGCTCAATGAGTCAACTATCCCTTAAAGGTCAAAATTCTGGTTTCTGAAACATTTGGCATAACCCGAATGAGCAGACAGTTACGGTCGTTCAGTAACCAGAAGTTCGGCTGTTCGATCCCCGCTCTCCCCAAGTCATGTGTTGTTGCGTCCTTGGGCAAGGCACTTCACACACACTGCCTCCAATGCTATTCACACTGGTGTATGGAAGGTCCGAATGTTTGGTGGTGGTCGGAGGGGCCGTAGGCGCACACTGGCAGCCACGCTTCCTTCAGCCTGCCCCATGGCAGCTGTGGCTACTTAAGTAGCTTAGCGCCACCGCAGTGTGAATGCGTGAGTGCATGAATAATGTATCCATTCCATTGTAAAGTGTCTTTGAGTGTCTAGAAAAGCGCTGTATAAATCCCATGCATTATTATTATTATTAAGACTTTTGAAGTTGCGAGGCTGCCATATTGCTCCTCCCAAGAAACGTTTCTCGGCATACGATACTATACATTTACAGTATCGAAATCGGAGAACATTTGAGTCAGTACTTAGTAGAAACAGCATGATTTATGATGTTTTAAATGTGTTAAACATAAACAAGAGGACTTCAGACATTTTACAACTTGCCTGAAATACATGTATAAATTATATGATTAATGATGTTTACAGGAGGAAACTTGTATTTTTTTAAACTAAAGAATTATAACTGTAATTCAGCAAATGATGCCTCTGGGTCAAAGGAACTGAGCAATAAAAGAAAAAGGGGGTCTTCAAAACAGCACATACTGTCAACTTGTTAATTTTTTTTGTTTTTTATTTTTACTTGTTAAAAAATAGTGACCAAACTGCCACAAGCCACCCACCCCTGCCCCCGGCCCTACACTAACTGCCTACGACATGTACAGTATATGTCTGATCTGTATGTATACCGTAGAGTTTATACAGTACTCTGCTCGCGAGATGGGATGAGCAAGATGGCCGCCCTGTGACTTCAACAGCTTGCACGGGCGTGTATGAGCTATCGGCTATCCAGTCATATATTTAGATCAGTGAAGAAGAAAAAGAAGAAGAGAGCAGGCGCAGAAGGCAAAACTAATGTCCCGCTCAATCGAGACATTCTGAATTCCTGTTACAAAAGGGGCCTTAGCATATTTGTTTTTTTGTGCGTGTTTACATGGCCTTTCAAAAATTTAAAAAGGTTTATTGATAGCATGGTAAATGTACTCAGTCAGAACAAGTAATGACAATAGTGTTTTGGTAAGGTACTGAGTGGTAGAAGGTAAAAAATGTTCCACGTAAGCCAGGTATTAACTACTTACACCACGAGTGTACTGTCAGTATAATTGAAAAGCATCATATTTATCTGTACAAATCGGTCGGGCATGGTGGGAGGGATATGGTGTGTAACGATCCATTTTTGAGGTTGTGGCAGTGTTGCTGTAATTTTGTTGGTAATGTTTTGTTTCAACAAAGTACTGTATGGCAATACACATCTGTAGCTTGTTTAAAAAGGACACATAAAAACATTAACAAAATAGTCTCTTAAATTTAAGGGGGACTGGGACTCAATTTAGGAGTGCTTCAGCAGCCCCAAAAATGGGCTAGAAACGCCCCAGACAGGGTCACGTCTTTAGAATGTTTTTCAAGTGCCATACTAGATTTAATGAAAAAATATTGTATAATGAAATAATTTAACAGTGTGTATTATACTGTAAACTGTAAAAAAATAAAAATTAAAATTAAAAAGTATATTGTGAGAGTTTGAGTTGTTTTGTTTGAATAGACTAAACAGCCCACCTACTTTTCTAGAACCCATTATTTCAGATTATTGTAAACAAGCTTCTACAAGATTTCCCTTTCAGTTTTTTATTTTATTTAACATACTATTGCCACTCTTTATAAGCCGTAGCCTTATTAACATTTACAAAGCTGGTGATGGAATACATTATAACTAATGCAAGAGGAAGGAGAATGTGTGGGAAAGCTGTTCTGGCAACATTAATATTTGGTGTTTTTTGAATGCAATGATTGCCAAGTGCTGTGGAAGCTCGAGAAAGAAGGAGCTACACTGTCCTCTGCTGGAGACTCTGCACACACTGTATGTATCATCCTTGCTCATAAAGTATGGAAGCTAATCTGTCTCATTGAGTTTGATTCCGCTTTTCCTTGGAGTTACCTGGATGTTGCTTCTAAATTTGTTGCTGTTTATTTTATTTTTTGCAACTGGATTTTTTTTTTACACTGATTTAAAAAAATAATTGACTTTTTTTTTTACACTTGAACATTTTGAAATGTTTTTTTATTTTTTATTTTTTACATTTTTTCTATGCTGAAAAAAATCACCTTTAGTCATTTCAATGCTGAAAAAAAAATTGTGGTAGAAATTCAAATTCACACTTGATGGCACAAATTTACTTCCATAATTAAGGAAGAAATTTTTCAAACCTGATCAAATTATTATGAATATCATTTTACAGGCATAGAATTAGTTAGAATTCACTATATACACTAATAGACACAAGTTATATGCACTAATAGACGCAAACTTTAACAAAAACCAGCAGCAATGATAATAATAATAATGAAGAATAATAATAAGAAGAAGAAATAATAATATTAATAGCTATTTTTAGAAACACATTTGAATCGATGTGCATTTTAAACACTTTTTTTCTACTATATATATTCGCACAAGGTTCCTTTCCATCGTGGAAAGACACTCGCTTGACACTTACTTACATAATGGTTGTGGTGAGTGGCAAAAAAGTAGCTAGAGCAGTTGGAAAAGTTCCTAGTCAAAGTGAGTAAGATGGCAACACTAGCAACTAGCTGGTCTCTCTTCACAGCCACGTTGTTAGTAGGGATCTAACGACATCCAAACATCGTGATACGATATTATCACGATGTGAACCTCACGATGCTATAATTATCACGATATTGTGGGGAGGATGGCGATATTAAAAAAGATCACGATATTGTAAAAAAAAAGAAAGAGCTCATACAAAGAAAAAAAACAATATTGTGCTTTTGTACATAACAGCAATGCACATAACATACAATCGCTAACACCACTTAATATTGAGGCACTTACTTGCAAATGCATGCACACATTGAGTGCCTCCACATATTGACTAGATTCACAAGCATATTACATTCCCCTACATCTGACAATTAGTGTGTATTTTAAACATAGAAAGGCCAAATCATGCCGTATGAAAATTAAACTGCACTAAAAAAAACTAACCACCAGAGGGTGCTAGAACTGCATGAATGGAAATCAACTTGGCATTTTCAACATATGTACTGCTTTTAATATCGCGACATGACGACGACGATATTGTGGCAGTTTTAATATCGCGATATCACAATATTGCCGTGGACGTTACATCCGTAGTTGTTAGTAGAGACAGTGCACGTCATCTTAGCAACGATGGCTAGATAGTACTGACTTCAATCCATTTGAGTTTGGTGCCATTTCTTTCCAATATACATGTAATTATTATTTCGGTTAAAACGTTCTGGGGGGGGGGGGGGGCATGGCATTAAGGAGGTGTATATAATTATGTTTTGGTTCTTGGACAAATTCTCCCCAATCGGGGTCCGTTGGCCTAAAAACAGTTTGAGAAGCCTTTAAAAAAAAAAAATTAGTACTGTTTTGCTTTTGTTTTGGGGGTTCTGTGAATGTGCATAAGAAACTGGTGGGGTTCAATACGTCCAACAAGGTTAAAAACCACTGTTTTTTTACCACAAGGGTTAATCAGTACAAATGGAGTGATGTGTGTTGGGGGCAGAAAAGGTGTTTTCCCTGATCTCACTGCAACACTGTGTGTGGTGTGTAGACATACTTCACTGCTGCTTAGCTAGCAGAGACAGATGGGAGCAGTACATCTAGTTATTTAAAGACTAATGCTGGAGCTGTTCCACTGAATAATGAAACACCTATGGCACCGTACTAAATTTGACAGGAATATTAGCACAACTGATTTATAGGGGCGACGTGTAAAGAAAAAAAGATGTCAATGTCACACCTCAAGTACAAATTCTGTAAGCCTACAGTGTTGGTTGCTAATTCAAAAGCAATGAATCAACATTGCTGTTGATATTTTCAAGACCGCACGGCTCCGCTGGTAAAATAGTACTTTGTAAATCCTGTTTTATGGTGTATAATTCCTTTAACGGCTCCCATCTGCCAGCATTTACCTTGATTTGCATTCTCTCCATCACGCCCGCTGTGCGCATTATTCAGATTCTATCTCTGCATGTCAGCAAATAGACATTTATTAAGTCTTATCATAAAAGTATGATGATTTGTATTTACAAAGTCGTTCAATCTGCCCTTAAGTGTTAAAGACGGGGATTGAAGATGTGCTCTGATTTAAAAAAAATATATAAAAATCTTCATTTCATTTCATCCTCCTCCCTGCTTAGGTGGCACATGCCAGCTTTGCGCTGCCATGCTGAGGGGCCTGCAGCAGATGTTGACATCACAGTAGCCCATCTACACTCTGCAAAACCCCTCCTTTCCCTATGTCAGACTCCCCAGCATCTCCCACACATTCCTCCTCCCTCCCTGCCTCCGCACACACGGCCATTTTGATCTCGTTTACAGTAAGGAGTGGAGAGAAGAGGCATAAAGAAAGACGCTTTAAGCCAGCGTTGTTGTGTAATCCCAAAAAAATAAATAAATAAAAGGCTGCCATCTCGGCTCTGCTCGAAGTCACTTTTCTCCAGTCAGGGGCCATGTGACTTTCTGCATGAGGTAACAGCGATGTTAGTGCAGGGGGGAGTGAAACAAGGGCAAAGAGTGAGAGGAATGGAAGGGAGGGGGGTGAGAGTGATGAGCCAAGGGGAGAGTGTGCCGGAGTGGGTGTGTTTGGTGTGTGTGTTTGTGTGTGTGTGTGTGTGTGTGTGGAGGGGGGCATACATGCAATCTATTTTTACCATTTAGTCAGTACAAAGGATGTGATTGGCTCCACTGCGTTAGGGCGCAGAGAACAAAGCCTTAAAAAAAGGCAAAGTCACAGCAACAATAGAAGGTCGCCAATGCACTTCAAGCAGGCAGATGTGTGCCATCATATTAAGACTCGTATTAGTGTGGTTACGTGCTCGGTGCAGCCATCTTTAATGACTAATATTACTGTGCAAAGAGCCAAGAACAAAACAGATAACCACAGAGAGAGAAAGTGATATACGAATAAAGAAGAACCGCTTGTTTTTCCACAAGTGTGTGAAATAACACACAAGCACACGAAACTTAATGGTGAAAAAAAAATCACTTAACTAATATTAATACGTCCGAACAGCTTTTCCCAAACATGGGCATTTGTCAAAATTGTTAAGTAAAATACTCTGGATCAGTGGTTCTCAAACTTTTTATTTCTTTGTACCAAAATATTGCAGCATAGTAGGCCTATGTATTCATCAGTAACGAGGCAGAGACTGTATTCCTAAAAAGTACATTTAATATTATTGTAAGCCACAAGAGGGACGATTTGAATTCTTGGAGGGTACATTTTAAAATGTAAGGATTCGATTCGGTTTACGTAAATCAGACATGATTTTCTGATTCAAAACTTTTTTCCCCTTAAATCTGCACTTGATGATTAAATTGAAATGTATCTAAAAAAAAACTGTTTGGATGGATTTTTGTTTCTTTTTTTTTTTACAAAATTTTTTCAATCAATTTTGTATTTGTAACATTATGGCGTTTATTTACCTGTGGTTTTTTTTCTTGTTTTTCTTTTTCAGGGCGGCACTAATATACTTTTTGTTTTTATTGAATAGTAAATTTGGCTATCCACGAGCAAGCACATTTCTAATCTAGGTTTTGAGGTGTAAAACATCTTATGACCTCACGTTTCACAGTTTGAAACATACAGTAATTAATTTTCACACAAGTGTAAAAAGAAGTTAAGTCAAGTCCACTAACTTAGGGTGGGTGTATCTTACTCGTGTTCGCTTTGTTTGCACACTTCCTCTCTTAACACCTCTCCTTGAGACTACTCCTTATTTTGAAATAGGTGTCACAAAAATCCCATGAAAAAAACCTGATGCTCGCTGAGCTGAGATTTACTGTTTAGGTCTCACAAATGTTGCTGACAACAGTGACATCGGAACACTGTACACTAAAAGGGTTATCCTCCACCTATTCTTCATAATACAAGAATGTAAACAAGATAAGATGATTTATTGCATACATACATACATAGTCATGCTGCTCTGTGGCTTTTTTTTTTTTTTTTTTTTAGGTATCCACCAGCCTTAACGTGCCTCAGCAGGCTCATGCTCCTCCGTGATGGGTGCTCGAGTGCACGTACTCCGTGCTCACGTCCTCCATGCGCACGTCCTCCCTCCTTTGCTAATATTTGCTTCACAACATTCACTGCAATACTGCAAATCCTCCCCGTGCACCCTTCGCACACACGTGGATGTCATTAAATGTTTCTGCCCTACAGTGAAGTCTGTCAACAGCAGGGGGTGGGACTACAAGAAAGGGCCGGGAAATAGACAAGACCTAAAACAAAATGACCTCTCAAATGTTATATCTGATAACAGAGGGCAAATAAATCGTAGCTTAAAAAGGAAATGGTTGTCCCTCTTTTTCAATTATTTTGCTTCTCATTGGAGAGCAGGTAGCAAAAACCTGACAAATTACGAGAGAAAACACATGGCAAAACCTGGAGCCAAAAAAAGGCAATACAAAAAAGCAACATGTGCAGTTGGTTGCATTTAACATTTGAAACCTTTCCATAATCAAAGCATAAAAAACATCATACAGGGAAACAACAGGAACATGCAAAGTAACTATGCCGATGCGCTCTCAAGCGTGCAACTTTTTTTATGCAGCCTTATTCGGTTACTATTTTTTTTCCCATTAATTCATGGTCTATACTGCTTATCTTCATTAGGGTCATTGGTGTTCTGAAACCCACCCCAGCTACCTTCAGGCAAGAAGTAGGGCACAGCCTGGACTGGTCAACAGCAAATCATAGATAACATATTGACAAACAACTATTCACACCTAAAGAGCCAATGAGTCTAGTCTGAAGACTAGAGTAACTTAACTGGACGGACATGTGACCCAAAATGGGTCCGCGACCCACTTTTGAGTCCCGACCCAGCAGTTGGAAATGACAGTTCGTGGGCCCACAACTGGCCCGCGGAGCACGCTTTGAGAAACCCCGCCTTAAGTGATGATGGAATTTGTCAGCCAATAAGCAAACTTATTGAAACCCGAGCAACAAAACAGAACAAAAACTGAAATAATTGGGGAGTGCAGTGAGAGCAAGAAAAGCAGCATCCATTTCCCTTTTTTTTTGCAGACTTGCAGCAGAAAAGTGAAGTAAACTTATTGTGTATCACTGTGAGGCAAAACCTTAAGTTGTGTTGATGTGAATCCAATGGAGGCTCACCAACCTTTTGAGAAATATTATGTGTATATGAAATATAATATGTTATTTATTGGGTGCTACTTAATGTAAAAAGCAATCCGTTTTTGTCACCTTTTTTTTTAGTCCAGAAAAAAAAGATACTGTTTTAGAAATTGTGACATGTAAGAAAAATATGCATCACTTTATTTCGATTAACTCTGCATGTGTTAACATTTTTAAATGATCACTCCTGCAAAATTCCAACGAAATCACAATGATGCATCACTGGTGGGCTATTTTTAAAACAGGGCCTTGGGGGCTACCTGGTACTCCATGTTGGTGACCCCTGCTGTAACCCTTGCTTTAGGTCACAACTTTACCACTTTGCACCCACCCGTCCACCCCATTTTGCTCTTTTTTTTAATCTTTTTTTTTTTTACATAAGTTATGTACGTGACAGCAACGTGCAGCAAAGCAAGGGGACGAGGCACTCACCGGGACAAGCGCAACCTCCAACAGACATCTTCTCACATGTTGGGGGCTCCGCTTTGAAGGAAACGGCAGCACTCGGCCCTCACGCTGCTCGCATGGGCTACGCTTCTGAGGAAAAACAACACAGGCAGACAGAGTGAGAGGGCGGGTGGAGAGATAAGAATAGGGAGTGGTACGATTCCGAAGCAGGGCCACCGCTCGCTCACTCGCTCTCTGTCAGAGGCAGGAAGTTGGCAGTGGCTGCATCATTAACAGGCATGTTGCAACACAAGTGGGAGGGGAAATGAAACAGAGAGACTTGATTGCACAGCAGACAGGAGTACGGAACACCGAATGGAACTCAGTTTGTATGTACAGGTTAACCCTCATGTTATGTTGTGGGTCAAAATGACCCACTCTTAAGTTAAAGAATAAATGTTAGCTTTTCGCTATCAAACTTGGCACCAAGAGACAATAAAAAAATGTTTTGCGATGAAAACTTGACGCTTTGGGAACAATACCGGGTCAAACTGACAGACTTTGGTCCAAATTTACCCTTTTTTTTTGCTCTGAAATGTCTCATCTGCAGAAAATGTTAAATATGTATCGTTAATGCTTTTGGAACATTATACATAGCCTGGATCATATTGACCCATTTTAACATTGAAAAACTACTAATTGTTTTTTTGCTATGAAACTTCTCAATTAAAATGGCTCACTTTTAAATATTTTCAATTAAATGTTAAATGTCTGAATTTTTTATCAACAGACAGTTAAAAAGCTTCATTTTGACATATTTGCATTGAAAACGATTCATGAGCTATGTTAATAATATCTAACAGTGTTATACATTATTAACAGCTATAATTCACTATCAGGGCGCTGCTGGAACATTGAACATTGCCCGGGTCAAACTGACCCATTTCAAAGTTAAAGAACTACAAATAGTATTTCATAATTAAACTTGTTAATAATGGTTCATTTGAAATATTTGCTATGAAAGTTGTTAATAATAAGACTTAAATATAGCCTGGGTCAAATTGACCCGGGAACATTATTGCTGTTCCTGAGAAACCAACCTAACAGGTTGGTTAAAGAAGAAAGGGAGAGAAGCAATTAGCCGAAAAGAAAGTGTGAGTGTGTATGTAAGACATTGATGCATTGTTTATTTTTGCCGCGCTGCTGCAGGAGATAAACATTCTCAGCAGGAACCCAGAGGCAGAAGGTCATTATTGCCAAACAAACACATGCACCCCTGCCTCATGTATGACTGATTTCCATCTCAGCCCTTTTTCTTCCTCTCTCATTGCTACCTTCGGCTGCAAAGAGAAGACGTGTGTTAATCACCATAGACAGTATCAATTAAAAATGCAAAGCCCACCTGGAGAGCAGAGCAGAGACACCCGAGGCCCCCGGAAGGCGGGAAGAGCGTGCACATGTTAATGTGCACCCGCTCGCCAACATGAAGTCCCCTTGACATGCTATAATCTTTTACTCTCTCGTTGGTTAACCTTATGGCAGTTCAGTTCCTTTTACATCTCACATCTCTTCTGTCACTTTCCAAGCAAAAATCCTGTATTTTTATTACTAATGCATTTGTCGTTGTTTGTTTCCAGGATTACACAAATCTACAAAAGGAATACTGGTGGGATGGTGAACAAGGCCAGGAAAAACCCATGAATACCCCTTTTACACTACCTGATAAAACTCGGCTCTCCATGCTAGTGATGCGTTTCTACTAACAAAAAAAGGTACAAAGTAGTAAGTATTTTTCTAATTCCATGTTAACCAGGGTTCCATTTGTCGATTAACACTGCAAACAAGGGGCCCCTGTTTTTAAATTCAGGACTTGTATTCAATTGATATTGTCTTTTCTTTCTTCTTTCTTGTTCACAAAACAACTAGAGGATTCCCAGTAGGTAATGTTGTGGTTGTTTATGACCATGCATTGTCATGCACAAATCATCACAGAACGGCACACAAGCGAGTCTTGCACTTGTGCGCTTGATCCCGTCAGGGTTGATCTTGACTGCTGACTGTCTCTGCTGTGATATAACATCTGACAACTTGGCTGTCAGACAAAAAAGTCTGCACATATGGATCTCCCACCGCTACTGAAGACCCCATCGTGTGGGTTTGACAAAAGCTCACATCGCCGACGTCTGTCACTCACAGCGGGCTGCACAGCAACAAAGAGCAAATATGAGTCAGCCCGAGAACCGGAGCTGACAGGCAGATTGGCTACACATCAGTGAACAGGCAGCCGCATCACAGTTAAATGTCATACAGCATGTCAGACAATGTTCCCGGGACCCAGACACAATGAACATCCCCGAGGGCCCTTTCTTCCTGTCACAAACACTACCTGCCTGCCACATGTTGTGTTTTTTTATGCATGTAGTTTGAAGGTTGAGATCAAACAAAGGCAGACGGCGAGAGGAACATTGTGTGAATGTGATTCAAAAAATGGCTTCCAGGAGCAATTAAAGCTGCTGTGACTATCAGGCGTGCTCTCTCTCTCCTCCCTCTTACACATACAGATGCCCGCACCGTGTCGACATGTCAACAACAAGCACTGCTCTTAGAACGAAAAAGTTCCCTTAGCACCTTGCCTGGTCTACTAGGGACACATCTGCTTGAACACATGCCTCTTATGTTGTGACAGCAGCAC
Source organism: Vanacampus margaritifer (assembly GCF_051991255.1). Classification (NCBI taxonomy): domain Eukaryota; kingdom Metazoa; phylum Chordata; class Actinopteri; order Syngnathiformes; family Syngnathidae; genus Vanacampus; species Vanacampus margaritifer. Next base: position 17,778,803 of record NC_135443.1, on the reverse strand, counting down.
ACGCTCACACGGCTGGTTCCCCCTCAAATCCTAAGTGAATGTTTCAAAGGCTCCTGACGCCGTCATTCACGCAATCACTGCTTATCTGCGCCACTCTCCTTCATCACTGCACTCCATCTCACTGCTTACCTTTCTTTTCTTTCGCCCACGCTTGCCAGTAAAAGTCCGCCCGGGTCAGCCAACACAGCGGAAGCCGAGCTGAGCCAGCAGGCAAAGAAAGAGAGAGCGAGACGGCGGAGGAGGAAAGTGTGATGATGAGCAGATGCTGATGTAGGACACAATTGGAGGGGGGCGAATCAAGCAAATTGGATGATGAGAAGGAAGGAGGGAAGGAAGGAGGAGGTGGAGGAGATGAGGCAAAGAGGAGGGGGGAGACCTTCTCTCCGCTGCACTGCTATGACGCAGAGCCGCCACATCTCCTCTCTCTGCTACAGCCCCATCCTTCCATGCCCACTAGATGGGGGGGGGGGGTATCCATGGCAACGGCAGAGCAGAGTTAGGTAGTAGTTAGTGGCAGAGTGCTGTGATCACTTAAATGTGGATCTCGCAGCTTCTGGAAGGACTAAATAAATTAAGACGACATGCAATGAGTAGCAGACTGGTCGGACTTGTTGCACACAAGAGGAGAGAGTGGGAAAACAGGATGCACAAGTTAATTTGCTCACTCAAAGGGAACATAAAACAAGAGCAGAAAGACAACTTGTGAAATCACCAAATCAATAAATGAGCAGCTCTGAGCTTCAGCAGAGATTTAACCATATAACTTCTCAACAAGTTAAATGGGAAATTACTGGAAATCACACACACACACACATATATATACATGGATTTTTTTTAAATTTACATTTTAATTTACATTGCAAACTTTAATGTATATAAATAGTAAGGTTTACAAAAAAAAATCCAGGTTAACATACTTCAAAAGGATCCAACATATAGAGGCTGTGGGTAGGCCAAAGTAGGTACCAGTTATACACTTTTTTTTAAATGTACTTGATGAAGCAAGTAGAGGTAGGAGTAAAGGAGTCACGAATGACAAAAGGAATAAAGAAAGCAACTTTAAACCCAAACCTTGTTTAGAACCCTATTTTGAAACCTGGCTTGAAAACTTACTTTGCAAATCCTATTTTCGAAACCTAACCATAGATTGATAGACTATTAATGTGCTCTGGGGGCGTGTTCTATTTTGGATATCAAATGGCATGTGTTTTTTAGAAGCAAACATTTTTTACATAAGAAGTCGTAAATTTTCGACATAAAAAGGCATATATTTTGAGAATTCAATTAAAGATTAATCAGTCGTTTTTTTTTGTTTAACCATGAGCGGTAACAGCATGTGCATTCAATCAAGAGAATCAATCGGCTACAACTCACATCCAAGCCCCACTGACTCTCTGACGTTCAAACTTTAAAGTCTTTTCTTTTATCTTTCATTTGAAATGTGTCTGTGTCCCTTTGATCTTTCGTCATTGCTAATCTCACAATAAATAATCAAAAGGCTTCAAACAAGCGTTCAGATATTGCACGAAATTTTGTAGTGTAAAAAGAGTGCATTTTCAAGATTTAAAAAGATATACGTTCGTTTCATGAATAAAAAACTGTATACTGTATTATGAAATAGATATTTCATATTTTTTTAGGTAAACGGGCTTATATGTTTAAGATAAAATGTCATGTTGCGAGCCACTGTTTTGTTTTTAATTTTTTTTTTTTTTTTTAACTGTACATCTGCGAGAAACGACGTACTATGACAATAACGGCAATATATATACTTTAACTACACCAATATGAAAAGAAAAGACATGACAGATAACAGAAACATTTCTGACCAAAACAAATTTCTCCACTCTGTGAATAGAACTTCGGGCGGGGGAAAAGAACTACAAAACGTGACTATTTTACCTTTGACCCCTTGTTCCCAGTGTCCGTTTGCGTCATTTTGCCGGGAACGTCTGAGCATGCGTCTGCTACCAGCTCAATTGGAGGCTTTTCATTGGTCAAAGCACTCCCCACGTTCATGTGCTAGTAAAGGGAGTAAACTTGCAAGATGGCGGTGCGGTGGGGCTCTGGTGAGGAGATTTTAACGGCTTGCAATATGGATTTTTTCCCTTTGGATACACTCGGCATGGTAAGAACATGGCATGCGTTTTAACTGTTTTGCAGTTATATAATTGTTATGAATGTTGGGCTTTATTCGTGCACGCTGCAGCGCACAAGTTGAACACTATGCATCCCGAAGTGACACGTGGATGTTACCCAGACCTCATCACAGCGGTTTTTTTAATCCACTTCTTTTTTTTCTTCTTTTTTTTTTAAAATTGTTTACTATTATATATGTATATTTATATATATATATATATATATGTCGAATGCTTTATCTGTATATTAATGACAATATGTAATGTGGATAACGTCGTTTGAGCGTCACGTTGATTAGCTGTTAGCAAGCCGGTTCTACTGCAGCTTTAAACCTTTAAAAAATATTTAATTGGCCAAACAGTATACGTGACAGTCGTACTCTGTTATAGTTTACAGACCTGCCTTGTATTTACGTTGTGTTCTTATGTTTTTAATTCAAATAAGTATTATATGGTTGCCTCTACTGTTGATTCATTCACACGTGTTGACAGCACGACAACGTGCTAGCGAATTAGGTAGCTTGCTAGCTTTGCGATTCCCTTTTATAAAAGCAGTTAAGCGTAGAACCGTTTTGATATACGGTTCGGAGGTTGGTTTTGAGTTGAATGGTGGTGGATTATTCGGCTTCGTGCCAGGTCTCTACAGTAGTGTCATCATTTCAGCGACGTGGTGGTCGTTGTACACGTCGCACCTTTACCGTAATTATTCCACTTTAGCACAATAACATATCTCACCAGCCCAAAATATCAATAAGGGTGTGTTGTACACGAGGGCACGCGACTTCCTTCATACGGACGGAGAGTGTAAAGGATCAAACATGTCGGAGTAGTGATAGCGCATGTGTCAACGCAAACACGTGGACGACTCCATGCAGACTTATGTCCATGGGTGTCCATAAAGTTAATTTAAATGTGAACAAAAGTATTAATGAATAAATGTGTGGAAAGTCTTTCATAATGAGTTACAGAACAATATATTTATTTTGTCCTAACCAGATTTATTTACACGCTTGAAGCAGACAAACTGGTTGCTCCCCGCCACCCATCGTTTTCTATATTGCTTAAACTCATTAGGGTTGCGGGTGTGGTGGAGCAAATCCCATTTGACTTCAGTCGAGAGGCAGGGTCATCAGCCCATCAAAGGGCACATAGGTCTTAAATCAGCCGGAGACATTTTCTGCAGTGTGGGATGAAGGTTGAGTTAAAACACACACACAACCATGTGCAAAACATGCAAACTGCACAAAATTAGGCTGCTGCCGGGATTGAAAAACCCCAACTTTAGAACTGCTAGGGGGATGTTTAACCAGTCATCCACCGTTCTGCTAGCTAGAGCTATACACATTTTATAAATTAGGTTCAGAATATGAAGTAAAAAATACAGTTGGAGGAACCATTGAAGGCATGTATAAGTAGTTATAACATTGATAATGTAAATGCTGATTAGTATTCAACAGGCTGAATACTTCCCATGGGCAATACTTTGCCCCACCTCTGCTTTACAGATAAGGGTAAATCGGTGAGAGGGTTAGACTTTTAACTGTTTTCTCAATTTGAAACACTTTACAAAAGAAATACTTCATAAAATATTACAGGACAGCAGTCATTGTCTTTTTTTTTTTTGGTGCCTTTTTTTATGTCATTGCTGATGTCTTTCTAGGCCGCTGAATTCTGCTCCGTAGAAACTCCTGAGGCTCTGCAAAGCTGCTTGGACCCCTCCATCCTTTCCATCTTTGACACACCGCCCCTAGAGGCAAGTCCACATGATCAAACAGCCTTCCACAACATTAATATGCTCAAACGTTGTACCTTGACACGCTTGACTTGTCACTTTATCATCTACATGTCTATTTATATGTGCTCTTGGTCTTAAGTCGATATTTTTACTCTTATTATCTTTTAGAGTAAAGGACTAGATGATGACAGTGAAGCCACGCTATTAACCGCTCTGGCGGACATACTGGACAATATGGATGATGAGAACCTATCCCCGTTTGACACGCTTCCAGAGTCGGACCTGCTGTCGGGTCAGGGCAGGGAACCCTCAGCGGTTAGTGTGCAGCTGTCATGCATGACTTGCAACAAGTCACCCACTTGTTTCTGCCTTATAAACCTGCACTGGGCCCTCTGTTCAAAATGAGATTAAATGGCACAGTGCTTCAAACACTTGATATGTCTAATTTGCACCTGCAGGGGGAAAAACATGTCAATTTCTTTGTACTTTTTTGCCGCACTTTGTAGCTCAAGAGATTACTCTGTCTGCCCCGGTCCACTCCAGAGAAAGACTCATTTTGTTCAAGACCACTATCGACTGGAAAGGTAGCTCTCGACCCACAAACGGTGGATATCTTCCTACTGCATACCAATTTTTACATTTTAACCTGCTCCTGTTTGTACACAGAACCTCTCCAAGATGAGAGACGCGTTGCAGACAAGTGACGGGGAGGAAGAGGATGCTGGTTCTCTCACTCTAAGCCCACTGAGGGCCGGTTTACCTTCTGACTGCACTTTGGCAGACTTGGATGGTCCAACTGTTCCGTTTTCTGTCACCATTGAACAGGAGAATGGCGACGGCCTTTCAGTCAGTCTGGGTGACTTTGTCAAACACATGCATCCCTACTGCATGAACATTTGCATGGAGGATGATGAGGGCGTGCAGATGTTGCCTGCTGGAGGAATCTTACTGGAGGTGGTGGATCAGGGTGAGAATGGAGAGCCCATACTGGCTGTCCAAGACCTTCCAGTTCCTCTGCCAATTGAAAAGTCTACAGAGAATAAGCCAAGGGCAGAAGATGAGGAAGATATAGCTTCTGACAGTTCAGATCATATTGTTGTTGTTGTTGATGATGATGATGATGATGGAGCATTCTGTCAGGCTCCGGTGAGAATTCCAGGCTTATGTTTAGATGGGAAAGATGACAATAAGATAAACAAACAGAAAGAAGACACCATAGGAACAAGGCCCTCCCGTAGGAAAAGAAAAAAGAAATCCAAGAAACATCACCCGCCTGTCGAGGGAAGGGTCCTCAGGAGTTCCGCAATGAGAAATAAAAAACAGGAATTACCCCAGAAGTCTGAAAAAATGCGACTCAAGGAGCAGAAGAAAAACAAAGTGCCAGAGACTCCCGCTGGGCCTGTACCTTCCTCTATAAACCCTAAGGAAATAACTCCACACCAAAATGAATCACAAGCGGAAATCACCACTTTGACCCCTGAATCTTCTGTGAAAGCTTCTATGACGTTTGTGCCACCACAGCCTACAGGACTGTTAAACGCTGGCCTTCCTGGTGGACTCTCCACTCAACCGGCCTCGATGTCTTCCAGCAACCCAGCAGCTGCCAAAAACATCACATTGAATGTAGATGAGCCACCCCCACCTGAGACTCCTGCAGCTCCAGAGTCAAAGCCCAAGTCCCTCAGTCTGGCTGAGTACCGACGACTGCGGCTGGAGAAGAAGCCTGTTGTGGTGGATAAACAAGGTGACAACAGCACCAAGTGGCCCAGCCTTCCAGAGCCGCCCAAAGAATTGCCCCCTATCCCCTGCTTGCCTCAAGCCAGCCCCAGGGATCCTCGGTGGCCCATCTTCCAGGCTGCAAAAAAGGAGGTTGATGTCAAACCCGCCTGGCAACCCCGGGGACCCTGTGCCCCACCCACCCCTGAGGCACTGTTAGTGCCGCCTGCCTATATGGTCGCCTCAACCAACAAGGCTGCTAATTCTATCCCTTCACGATCAAAAGCGTCAAAAGAAGTCTTGACTCCAAAGCCAAATGTAGCTGATGCATCAGCTTCTGTCACCATGCACATCTCTGAAAAATGTCCAAAAGTATCAGAAGACAAGGCTGAGGTCACTGAGAGGCCACCACAGCTTGTCAAAACCACTACTGAGACAATCCAGTGCAGATCTGCTGCTACCGTTTCTGTTCCAAGGCCCCACACCCCGGTTTGCCAGAATGTACCCGAGGGCATTCCTCCTCCTCCTCCTCCTTCAAACAATCGCAGCACATCTGCAAAGACCCTGACAACGGATGCCAAATCCTGTTCTACTCCTTCCCTTCATCCCATGACACCATCAAGTCTTAAATCAAAACTTCAGCCAAAAGCGCGAGTCACGATACAAACAGAAGCTCCAAAGGCAAAGAGCCCCACACAGGAGTTGATTGAGTCCTTCACCACTGAGATGGGTGAGCTTGTCAATTGCACACCAAAGTCTCACTATAAGTAATATACTTGTTAAGTTATTTTGCACATGCACATCTAAACACCTGATTGACAGTGGCAACTCAAATTCCACTCAGTAAAGTCAGAATCCTGTATCAGAAATTGCTTTAGACTTGTTAGTCACCAATGTTTCCAACTTTTTAGAACTTTTCCCCAGTGTCTCTGTTTGTTGTTTTAATTTGTGATTTTAATCATACACCCGTTTATGTATTGTAGGTATTGAGGCAGCTGATCTGACCAGCCTGTTGGAGCAGTTTGAGGAAACACAAGGTGAGCAATTTTGTATTTATTTATTTTTAATAGAGAAAACAATCGTTATATTATAAAGAGAATTACTGTATATGCCCCATTTTTTGGCCTTCACATTTTCATAGGTTGAAAACTTTTATTTTTTTTAACATTGGGTTTCGTGGGGGCAGCGATGCTTCTTTGTGCTGTGGAATTCTGCCCACTCTGCAAATGCATTTAACTCTCAACACGCTGTCTTTGTCGGTGGATGTACAAGGCTCAACCTCACATTGGGTGCATAGCGACTGGACCACATTGTACATGTAATAGTGTAAATTGGTTATTGAGCCTGTCAATGCCTTACTTGGCTGTGACGGTTGCACTGACATTTCTATCAACTAATAAATTTCTCCTGTCATTCCCCCGTTCTCCTTATCTCTCGTCAGCTAAAGAGCAACAAAGTGTACCGGAGGTCTGTGGTAGAGCAGCAGCTGTAGGAAACTCCAGGTGAGTTACCCTACAGCCGTCACGCTGCTCTGTGGGTGTGAAGGAGTCAAATGTGTGGTTGCCGTGTCTCCACGTTTTTGCCAAGACCTACCGCTAAAGTCAAGACTCAGTAATGCACTTAAAATGGGCTTCAACACTGTGATTCACAGCCAAACTTTTAAGGACATACCACAATTCTCATCTCAGCAAATGGATGAGTATTGACAACTTTTCTTCTAATTTTTCAGTGTTGAATTTCCACGTGAGAAAACTGTTGTGGAGCGGGTCAGTGGTCTCTCAAGCTCTTCAGGTAATTTATATGAAGTAAATGAAATGTGTTTTACAGAATGATGACATAAGCCTAAATTGTGTATAGTGCAACCTCCAAATACAGTGGTGCCCCGATTGGCAAGCTTTTCGAGTCAGTTTTCGGATGTTCTTTGCTTTGACTTGAGCACAAACTTGAGATACAAATGCTGTGTGTTGACAGTCAACTATAACATTATTCTACGCACTTCACAAGCAGCTGTTTGGCAAATAGTTAATTTCATTTATAAAAAAATAAAAATAAAAAATTGCTGATATATTTCATCATTGACTTCAGCATCTTTCGTCATGGTTTTCTAAACCTTCAAGAAATTATATAAAAAAAATAATAGAAAGGAACAACACTTGGAGACATATAATACTCAGGCATATATTTACCCTCTGCAAAAAAATGCCTGATTACAACAACCAATGAATTAAACTCATCTCAATAGGCTACTGTATAAGGTAGCCAAACATTCTATGGCTGGCTCGCGCAATAAGCTAACCCAATAGTCTGTCTTCACTCAATGCGCCTTATTGGCAAACCACAAGCTGATGGTCTGAAATGCAAAGCACCAGTCACATATTTACCTGCGTCAGAGTCCTTAAGTTCTCAACAAGTGTCTATCAAGCCATTGCGACAAAGAACCTACTTTTAAGATTATCGTGCACTGGCAGTCAAGGCCCAGATCGCCTTATAACGCTGGGCAACTTTACTTGAACACTTTTTGGTGTACCGGTAGTTTTTTTTTTTTTTTAGTTTGTGACCCTGTTTACAGTTTTCACTATTAACTTCTACTGGAAATTCTCCTTCTACCACTGTCCTCCTGTTGAGAAAGTTTGTCAAAGAACACACAGAGCTAGTTTTGATGCTGGCTGAAATGTGGTTTTGTAAGGTACACAGTCATACTGAAAAGTTGAACTTTTAAGTGAGAATTCAGTTTAGGCTTCCTGTATCTTCAGATTAACATCTTTGCATCACAGTTGGCCAACTATTATTAATTGTATTCTGTAATAATGGTGCACTCTTTACATTCTTTAGCTTTAACTCCTCCAGCCACTCCTCCACACCAGATGTGGAAACCTCTGGCCCCTGTTGCCCTGCTGGGAAAGGCCAAGGCCACAGAGCCGTCCAAAGCAAACCCCACCAAGGCTATTCGGATAGAACCCCGCCCTTTGACCTCAGCTAGATTCCATGCCAAGCCAACTGCGGCCGCCGCCACTGTGCCTTACAGTGTGGTGTGCATGGATCACGACTACTGCCTCCCCGGCAGAGATGCTTCATCTACTGGAGAAGCAGGCAAGTCCTGCACTGTCAAACAGCAGATCACGATTAAACCCATTAGGCACCCTGCGACTACCACTACAACGGCCCCGTGCATTCTGGAGACCACCTACGAGTTATATCCTAACCCGCAAGCATCTTCACCAACTCCACGGGCTTTGAACAATGGTGTTGATGGGATTGGGGAATCGTCTGTTCTGGAGACTCCGGAAGCTTCTCCAGCACGTCAGGAGAGCCAATCGACCGAAAAAATTCTTAGGAAGCGGGCTTTTGAGAGGTCGTATCGTTGGCATGCTGCCTCTCGCAGTCCCAGCCCCAAGCGGAGGGGACGAAAACGAAGATCCCAACGTTCTCCGTCTGCCTCCAGCAGCTTAGAGTCTGATTCGCACTCATCTCGATCTCGGTCGAGATCTCGGTCAAGATCACGCTTCGCATCCAAGAAAAGGTTAGGTCCACGTTGCATCATATCTAAATTCAGTTTGCCTTATGAGTCATTAGATTTGAACGTCCTGCTCTTCCTCTGTAGGTTTCGTCATCGCCTCTCTCGCAGCAGATCCAGCTCTTCATCCCGTTCGTCTTCACAATCCTCCTTATCCCGCTCTCCTCCCAGGAGGAGAAAATACTCCTATTCCTCCTCTCACTCTGGTTCTTGGAGTCGCTCTAGATCGCGTTCTCAATCCCCCCAAAGACAAATGCCATGGAGGACAAACACATCTGTTTATAGGTACACTGTAGCAAGCGCAAACTTTTCTCATGCTTGGTTGAATTTGGCTAAAGGTTGTCTTTCTTTAGTCCTTCATATCGGAGTTCATATGGGTATGCTGCTGAAGATGTGAAGTCTCGCAAAGACACAGCCATTGTAAGCTTGTAAATTACACTGTTGGTGTATTGTGACATACTTGAAATTATACTAAACGTATTTTTAAAACTGTCACTTTACAGGAAGAGAGGCGGGTTGTTTACGTTGGTCGAATTCGAGGTACAATGACCCAAAGGGAGCTCAGAGAGCGTTTTTCCTACTTTGGCGAGGTGGAGGATTGCACTCTGCACTTTAGAGAACATGGGTGAGTGTTCCTTGTCGTCTTGCTTTTTCCTCGCTTTACTTGCATTGTTACTGAACCCTTTTGGTCTGTTCTGTGACATCAAGGGTCAAGATTCAATGCTAAAGCATAAGCAGGCCTGTTCATAACTGGGGCCTCCTGGCTTACGTCACAGGTCGCTCATTTAAGAGCAAGTCACAGCTTCAAATGACAAACCATCATGAAGTGAACTAGTCGTCTGTCAATGGATGCTAATGCTTTATATCTATTACAGGGACAACTACGGGTTTGTGACTTACTACAACACCAAGGATGCTTTCACTGCCATTGAGAATGGAAGCAAGCTGCGTAAACCTGATGAGCTGCCATTTGATCTATGCTTTGGTGGGAGGAGGCAGTTCTGCAAAACCACCTATGCTGACCTAGGTAGTGCGAAAGACAAGATGAATGCTCTCACCCTTTCATCCCTTTAAAAAAAAAAAGGGAATTTCATCGTCATTTTACTTTTCAGATTCTAACAGAGACCATGACCCATCATCTGCAAAAGGCAAGCTGAAGACACTAGACTTTGACACTTTACTGATGCAGGCGCAGCGCAGCCTGAAGAGGTAACAGGAGGCCCGCTGCAGGATACAGCAAACACTTACCTCAAGAGCAAAACTTGTCTTTTCAGTTTGTTGTGGCATTACTTTTATTTTTTGTTTACATTTATTTTGTTTGGGCAAGTCTAATACCTTCTATTGAAGAGAAGATTTATAATTAAATGCGTAAAAGATGTTAAAAAAAATGGACTGTGACAATTTTTAAATGTTTATTTAAAATTGTAAAAACAAAATGAAGTGTATGGATAGAATCACTTTCAAAGAGAAAAACATTGGAGCTCTAAATGTTGGGAGAGGATCTAATACATTGAAATGTACTGAAAACATCAATTAAAAACAGAAACCTGACCTGTCTTCTTTGGTCATTCAAGCATGTCAACTTGACTTCCCATCCACTATACTGCTCTAAGATTAGTGGGTATGTATTTATTTTCTGAAGGTGGATCACTAACTACAATTACATGCCATTAACATTAGGGTTAAAATTCTGCTTTCTAAAAGATTTGGAATAAACTATTTACATGCGTGAGTAGACAGCTACTCCTGTATGATTCGTAATTATGTCATCAATCCCCATCTAAACCATGACACAGACATCTCAGATTCTTATTTTCTACATTAAATACAATATTTTTTTATGTGACTCGTCACCACACTAATAGTATGTTTCCTTCTCGCTCCAAATGTATGAGTGCAAATGACACATCTGTAATGCCTTCTCTTGGATTGCTTAATTTTCCTCAGCCATGGTGCCTTCTTAAAATCATACTGGAACAGAGGTCACCAACTCCGGGACCCCTATCCTGCATGGTTTAAATTTTTCCGTACTCCAGCACACCTGATTCAAATGATTAGCTCATGAGCATGTACTGCAGAATCCCGACAATGATCCTGATCATCAAGGCCGCTTTAATGCACAAGCTCGCCAGGGCTGCAGCCCAGGGGCCTATCAGAATCATTACTAAAAATAAAAAGACAATTTGATTTTTCTGTCAATCGTGCATGAAATGACCAACCTTCGGCCACAGATGATTCTGTGCATCGCTGTGGTCGTAATAGAGTGTGTCCCAAGAGAGGGCCTATCAGAGGTCTTAACAGTTTAATATACTATTGTGCCACTTGTTAAACTTTGTCAGTCACTTCGCCGCTGTACCAATTTACTAACTCCGTCAGGAGGGGATAGCAATACAGTTAATGGCGAGACCGCTATGTCACCGGGAAAAAAAGTGTTTTAGAGCGGCGCTCAGCAAAAGGTTAAAAAGGAAAAAAGCGCCGTGACAAAGAGCAAATGGGGCCAAATTCCCAAGCTCACTGGGTTTTTAAGACGCAAAAACGCGGTCTTTGGCGAAAAAGAAGCAGGGGAAGTGGGAGGTGAGACAGGCCTAATCTGCAAACGGGCCGCCACGACTACGCTGGAGGCCGTCGCCGCTACCACCAGCAGCTGCAGCGACAGCACCCAGCCAGTCCGGGGGAGGAGAGCCCGGGACATTTAACGGAGGAAGAGGACGGCAAAGATGAAGCCACTCCTCAAGAGGATCCGGTTCGTCCTGCTGCTGCTGTAGGAGGGGAAACTCGGACGATCCTTATAACACACATCCTGCTCGATGGGGACACCCTTTAGTTGTCGAAGACAAGGTGCGTGTATACTTGGCTAGAAGTTTAAACACCAGAGATGTTTTCTTTCCGGAACGCACTTTACACAAACACTTACTAATGGGGAAAGTGTGCAAATTCCCCTCAAAATGGCAACAAATTTTGCTTTGCATGCAAAGTTTTTGGGGTAAAAATAGAGGTAAGTCAGCATTTTCTGCATCAAGATTTTCTAATTGGAAACAAGCAGATGAGCGATTACGTGAGCATGAATGGCCATGATATCTTTTATCAACGAGTCAGCTGAACACGGTGTGGTGGATTCTGAACTATGAATGTCAGCACTGGTCTTATGTGCGCTTTTTTTTGGGGGGGGGGGGGGGGGGTTGGCTTTTAGATTTAGAGGATTAACTATTTAGGATGTATGAAACTGTTAAGTCCATTTGACCCTTTTTTTGAAATCCCACATGGACAAATATGGAAATGCTGGAAGTGGAACACCCTTATATTTATCTTTAAATTTGTGTGAGGAATTTATCAATCTGACGGGTAAAGAAGTGCTATCTGAAAATGTTGGTAAAGTGAAAATGTTATATTTGATGGTTAGCCCCGGGGCCTATGAGTAGGTAAAGACGGCCCTGCTGATCATTTGAATCAGGTGTGTTGGAGGAGGGGAACATCTAAAACATGCAGCATAAGGGCCCTCGAGGACCTGCGTTGGTGACCACTGAGTAACGATGTAGGCAGATTGTAGGTCAGAAGGACAGCTTAAACAAGTACCTGACATTCAGTTGCACAATAAAAGGACCTTTCTATCCCTAAAAAAAAAAGGTTTGGCATATTTAAATCATGTACATTTTTAAAACCGATGTACATTAAGTAAATTCAATGGAACTAAATTATTTTCTTTACCAGTTTATGGCAAAAATTTGTTTTTTATTATTATTTATTAACGGGCATAATGTAAGTAAATATTGCTGACAACTTAGTCTGGGAGAAGGGGAAGGCCCTCCTTTTTCAACATTGGCTCTTGGCTACATTCCTAATATGGGCTGAGCTCCCAAATATATTGAGTATGCTCAAGATAAAAACTCAATGGTGAACATGTTTTGCGTTATTTGCATGGTGTTACAGGGCAAACGTTGGTTACACGATTGCTCACAGTGAAGTATACGCATTAATCTTGAAATTTAGTGTTAATTTATGTCTTCGTCCAGTGTAGTGTTTGCGATGTATATTTCTCAAATATCCCGATCAAAAGCAACACGAAATATGTCCGTAAAATGTTGTTATCGGCTTTGGCTAATATGGATGGGAACCATCTTGACGGTTGAAGTGCATTTGTGCTATTTTGCGGTCAGATCCGGTTTTGACTGGTTTAAACTAGCCTAGTGAACATGCGCACTGGGTGTAAACAGGAAGAACTGGAGGAAAAAGAGGGGCACAGCCACTGGAAAGGAGCGAACGCTCGGTTTAAACAAAACTGTTTTGTGGTTCATTTTATACCAACGTTAAGAAGTTGCTTTGTAAAATCTGAACAAGATTCCGATTAGGTTAGGCGCGACGATCCGACCGTTTCTGGCAGCCTCGCGTCGCTTAAACCCAGAAACGCCAGACCTGCTATCTGCTTCGACCGTGACGCAATTGACTTGCTTGACATCCCGTTTTAAAAACAAAAAACTGCGCGCTTCTTGGATTTTAAGTTTTTCACTCGTCTCAACATTTAAAAATGGTCCAAAAAGATAAGACGCTGGAGAGGACACTGGTGGAAACCGAACCGAGCTCCAGCCCAGTCTCGGGAGAGGCTTGTGCCGTGGGTCCCGGCCTGTTAGAAGAGTCCGTAGGAATCAGCGTGGAAGTGACGGGCCATAGAAAATTCATCAGTGGAGTGGTGGAAGGTACTTTCTACTTTTCTGCGTTTTGCCATCGTGCAAAAAATGGGTCAATCTTTTATACTGAAAATGCTTTGTGTGCAATTACGTTTCTTACCAGTAAAGGTTTCATTTATGTCGTTGAAAAACAGCCATCAGTCCAACAATTAGCGTTACCCTTTTCAGGTTGCAACAATACCATAAATAATAGGCAATGGATATTTTGCCGTGACTGGCAATTTTCCTGCTAGCGTTATTTTTACCGTGGACGGCTCTAATTGGTCAATTGCCGGAACGAGTCATGCACCCATGATGACGTTTTTATTTTATTTTCATTTTATTTTGCTAATGAAAATAGGCCGTTTTCCGGCCTAACCTGACCCATAATCATCAGCGTATTGTTGACTAGAAATTGTAGCATTAAAAAAAAAAAATCATTTGCACTTCAACCTTATTTGCCACATAATTTGTACTTGTAGTTCTTGCCGTTGCGTAATTAACATTCTCGCAATCTATTTTGTGTTTGTGGTTGCTTTCCCTACCCACGTGTAAACAGTTTTTTTAATGCTTTGATTGTATGATGATCCTATAGTATCAACATTCTTTTGTCATTTTTCAAGTGAACATGTGTGTGGCAACAGTTAAAGACCAAGCCCTACTAGGGGTGAAGAAGGCCACTTTTTCAATTAGCACTGCATGAAAACTGATAGCATGGTTTATTATTGCAGGCTTTTATGGACGACCATGGACAATGGAACAGAGAAAAGAGTTGTTCAGGAGGTAAAAATATGTCAGCCTGTTTACATTGATCGTGTTTGTACATCCATTCTAAATAATTGCTATTACTATGCTTCATAGACAGCAGAAATGGGGACTGAATACGTACCTTTACGCACCCAAAGATGACTACAAACACAGAATGTTCTGGAGGGAGTTGTACTCAGTGGAGGAAGCAGGTGACTATTGAGAGCAGATGGGGAAATTCATTACAGTATACCTATAAGTGTACATCACATATGATCACAGTGTTAAGTAATTTTTTTTCTTTCCCCCAATTACCTCCCAGAACAACTTATGACACTTATTGGAGCAGCCAGAGACTACAGCATTGAGTTCATCTACGCAATTTCTCCTGGACTTGACATCACTTTCTCTAATCAGAAAGAGGTCACAGCACTCAAGAGGAAACTGGACCAGGTATTTCAACATATTTTTGACCCCCCCCCCCCCCCAAAAAAAAACATGCATCCAACCTTTCTGTTCTCACTTATCGAGCCATTTTCAACAGTAAAAAGATATTTTGTCTATAATTAATGTGATAACTTCATTATTTTTCATGAACAATTAATATATTTTAAAAATCATTTTGCCACTTGCTGTCAACTGAGAATGACATCACCTGTGCTGAGCAAAAAGTTAATGACCAATTATGGCTCAGTTTGATGACCAGACCCAGAAAACGGGTGAGCCAAGATTGGTCGTTACCTATTTCCTCAGCACCGGTCACGTCATCTTCAGTCGACAGCAAGTGGAAAAATGTGTTTTCAAATGTATTAATTGTAAATGAATTTATCAAATTAATTCTGGACAAAACATGAAAATAACTAAATGAGTCAAATATCCCTTTAAAACCAACAAAATGGACCGCAGCAAGAGATTTTGGCAACACTGTACAGTAACTGAGATGGAAGAAAATATAAATAATAAATGTGGTGTCCCAGTGTGTCATGTTTTGACACGAGACAAATGACATATCCTGACATGGTAGGAAAAGCAAAACAATGTCATGTCGATTCAATTAGTAGAAACGTGGGATTTATGCATGTTTAATATGTTTGCTTCATAAAAATGTTAGCCAAAGATCAAATCCAACCTGGCCACACATGCTTTACTCTTATCTCCTCTTCATTGTAAGCAAAGCCAGGGCTTGCTGTTGTAACTATTTAGTGTCTAAACCAGTGGAAAATACATTTTGCTACCACTTGTTCGGTAGAAGTCCCAAAAATAATATAATATCGATGTGACGACAAGCAAGAGTGGCTATTGTTTACCAGTAGCGCTCTATATACACGGTTGTTATTGCGTGAACTCAACTGTCCTGCATGAAAGCCGGGGAATCCTGTGGTTTCACGGGTGCAGAATTCTCGACACATACGCCTCCTCGCAACGCACCCGGTGCAGTCCGTACGGATGTTTAACAGAAACAAGGCTGCGGGCCGCCCGCTGTGTGAAGCGAGGGGGGAGGGGGCGGCAGAAGAGTTCAACTTCCAGCAATTGCCTTGAGTCTGGTCTCTCAGGCCAGGCAGGCTGCAAAGCATGACCTGCGGATGATCGGATTTTTGATCGGGAATAAAAGGCTGTGATCAAATATTCCGATCACGTACTTTTTCATGAATATCTTTATCATGATCGGTGCCCGATCAATCGGAGCATCCTTACTATTAACTTACTAATTGTACCTTCTGCCGTCTAGTGGAAGATAATTAATTTATTCTGCCTGCCACTATAAGTAACTGGCATAGATAGGTGAACAAAGAGATTATTCTTAGTAAAACATTTTTAGACCACCTGATAATCCCTTAGGGCACAGTTGCACTGTGACGAGCTTGTGGCAGGTAACTAGTACGCGGCTGCAGGAAGTAATATCAGTAGTCGACATCTTCACTTAGTACTACTTATTGTCAGAGGGCGCAAAGCAAATCTGTAGGATATGCAAATGAAGGATGCATAACCCCAATAGAAAAAGCATGAGGTCTTGTGAGGTGTCCCAGCAGTTCCATGTCCAACATTTAATGGCAAACTACACACTGTAAGGCATTTGAGGTACCGCTAATTTGTTGGGTATTATTAACAAGTGTCTTCTCTGTCTGTAAGGTGACACACTTTGGTTGCACGTCTTTCGCCTTACTTTTTGACGACATCGACCACAACATGTGCCCCGCTGACAAGGAGGTGTTCAGCTCATTTGCGCACGCTCAGGTGTCCATCACTAATGAAATCTACCAGTACCTTGGAGAGCCTGAAACCTTCCTGTTCTGTCCCACAGGTATCGTTTTAACTATCTGCAATCTCGCGCTAGTCTGTTGTTGCCTCATTACTGATTTGTTTTTATCAATGTCCTCATTTGTCAGAGTACTGTGGAACCTTCTGCTACCCGAACGTGTCTCAGTCTCCCTACCTCCACACAGTAGGAGAGAAGCTGTTGCCTAGCATCGACATTTTGTGGACAGGCATGTGTGACACGTCCTAAAAAGCATCCTTCCTGCTGCTTTTTGAAGTTGGCGCTCACATGATGTTTCTGTTGACAGGACCCAAAGTTGTATCCAAAGACATCACAGTTGAGTCAATTGAGGAAGTGTCTAAGATTTTAAGAAGAGCCCCCGTGATCTGGGACAACATTCACGCTAATGACTACGACCAGAAGAGGCTCTTCTTGGGTCCTTACAAGGGCCGCTCCACAGAACTCATCCCCAGATTGAAGGGAGTCCTCACTAACCCCAACTGCGAGTTTGAGTCCAACTTTGTTGCCATCCACACTCTGGCCACCTGGTACAAGTCCAACATGAACGGGGTGCGCAAGGATGTGGTCATGAGTACGTATGATCAATTTTCACAACGTGTGCTCTTTTACAATGCTGCATCAGTCAAATCCTCTTGCTTTTTTATCAGCGGATGGTGAGGACAGCACCGTTTCCATCCAGATTAAGTTGGAGAATGAGGGCAGTGATGAAGAACTGGAGACAGACATGCTTTACAGCCCCCAGCTAGCTCTGAAACTGGCTCTCACCGAGTGGCTTGGAGACTTCGTTGTGCCTCATCAATATAACAGTGAGAGAACTGCTCGATCATTTGCTTCTCTTCTTTGTTCCGTTCTAGCACCGTAAACAAAATGTTTTGATTGTCACTCCTAGGCCGACAGGTGCTTCAGGGCGGTGCCAAAAGTACAGTCATCGACACGTCCTCCATTGCCCCGCCTTCACTTTGCTCCGATACCACAGTGACGACTGTGTTCCAGCAGCCCATAATGTCTCCGTCCATGCCGCCTCACCTACTAGAACCTCACCCCATGGCAAAAACACCTGAGCAGGAAGAGGAGGTAGTGGTTTGCTTCTGCTTCAAAGTGCCATACTTCCTCAAATAGTAGCGTTTCCATTAGGGCCCGACCGATTATTAATCGGCTGATTATTGCCCTTCAAACACTGGCCAAAACAATCGGTCGATTAGGCCAAATGGCGGATTATTTTTCCTTTAAAACGTTGTCATCGAAGAAAACCGAAAGTTCCCGACGCTGTGAAATAGGGTGGTGCCAAAAAATCGATTCTCATAAAAATCGCGATTCTCATTTAGTTCGTTTCGGAATCGATTTATTTAAATAATTTTATACTGTCTTGCCCTTGTTTGTGTGTGCCTTTATTGGGAGCGCCATTCATGTTGTACACGATTTGAATACAATACTTAGGGGCAGTGTGGTTCCACACATTTTGATAAACTTAAGTTGTAGCCACATTAGAGAGTAGAAGGAAAAAGTCACGATCAAGTTATGCTAATAAAATTAGCTTTTTTTTGCAGCGTAAGAAGAGTAATGTTAAGATGCTTCTCTGTATACATTCCTGAAGTGTTTTGTATGAATAGCTGTTCTTTTGAATGATAAAAGTGCTGAGAGTAGTGGGCTAATTAGCATTAGCGAGTCCGACTCGAGTAGATCGTGACAATTCTTTTCACATCCATAAATGGAAGCATAAATCATTGTCAATCAAAAATCCTTCTAAATCGAAATCGATTCTGAATCTAAACGCAGACCCAAAAATCCGAATCGGATCGTGAAACAGTCAAAGATTACCACCCCTACTGTTAATGCACCGTTTTGCTTGCGTAGCATTAGCAACTAGCATGTGTGTAGCATATGTTTTTCTGGTTATTCTGTTAGACTTGTCATTCAAAGCAAAGAATCTTAAAAGTTTGTCCGTTAGTGTCACTCATTGAAAAGGAATTGGGTGGGCAGGGGCAGGGGGGTAGATTATGTATTCTTTAAATATATATATATATATATATATATATATATATATATATATATATATATATATATATATTTTTTTTTTTCAAATAATCGGCAGATTAATCTGTACTTTTTTCTGCCAAAAATCAGTATCTGCATCGGCCTAAAAAAAAGTGCACATCTGTCGGGTCCTAGTTTGGATGGACAAGCCTCGTTTAAATTCATTACAAGGTGCATTGTCCACTTGGATAAATATATGGGTAGTGGATACTAGCTTCAATTGAGTAAATGAGTACATCCAATCCACTGTCTGGGGAAATGATGGTATTGTAACTAAAAACAGTGTCTTTGGATTTGGAACTATGCTAATGTGTATGTGGAGGTGGAGAAGAAGGATTCTGACGAGGAGCCCATGGAGATGGTGGTGGAGAAGCAGGAAGAGACGGTCACAGAGCTGAAACTTGAGGGTGCTGTCTTGGCTGACAAGATGGCGGAAGAGTTGAAGCCCATGGATACGGACAAAGAGAGCTTGGGAGAATCCAAGTCTTCCGAAGAGTCCATACAGGAAGATTCTGGGAGCGATATTGCCCCCATGCAGACTGACGATCAACTCAAACAGGTGCCACAGACACATCTCGAGCACCTAACAATCCTTATTATATAGTTATACATTGATGTGGTCCCTTCCCTTCTCAAAAAAAAAAAAAAAATCTTACCCTTAAATTGTTCCCAACAGGACGTATTTGCACCAGGTCCCAATGAGAAGCCACTGTTCACTGTGGAGCCGCTCTCCATTGAGGACCTTTGCCTTCTGGCGGAACTCTTCTACCTGCCTTACGAGCACGGCCCCAAGGCCATGCAGATGTTGAAAGAGTTCAACTGGCTGCGAGCCAACAGCAGCGTCGTCAGTGTCAACTGCAAGATGAAAGAAGATGAGAAGGTCGGTTCATTCTTTGGAAATGTGTCCTTTAAAAAAAAAAAAGGAATAATAATCTAAGATATAACGGTAAGCTAAGAGGTTGCAAAACAAAATGGTGGATATGCATCATGTGGTGTAGCATCAACTCGGATAAAGTGGACTTTACATTTACATGGGCATACTGTAAATGGGAGCTGCTTTGTAATAGCCAACACATCACTCACTATTTTGTCCACCAGGTTGCAGAATGGCAGTTGAGAGCAGAGAAGTTTGAGGACATGTGCTGCTCAGTCATCCAGATGTTCACACGTCTGTCCAATTCGGCCAACCGCACCATCCTGTATGACCTCTACCCTTACATCTGGGACATCAAGAGCATCATTTCTATGGTCAAGTCCTTTGTCCAGTGGCTAGGTGTGTACAAGGCAAAGCATGCAGCTCTTTTGTCTCAAGGAACAAGATTCGCCTGGTCATCAATCCTCAGCAGGCATAGTCGTGTTATTCGGTCATGCACGTGTCACTTTGGTGATGCGCATGCTAAAATCTGTCTGCTTCACATATCGTATTGCTCATCAACCAAAAAAAATAAGTAGCTAAAGAATATGGCCAGCCTATATACAGGATGTGTGGTCTTTAATTTTTACGTTGTTGTATTTTCAAGCTAATTTACATGCAGTCTCTTATTTCATTTTTTTTTTTTTTCTTTAAACCTGACTAAATGCTGGTTGCGCACGCTAGCATCTCACTGGTGTGTTTGGCAAATCCAAACCAAATCTCAGTGGCAAATGAGCTATCAAGGGCTACTGCTGCTTGCTGTGTATCCAGTAGCATCACCACTACGCTCCCACACGCAGCCACTCACTTCCATCTCTGTCTGTGGGGGTGGGCACCCCTGGGGCATCCCTTTCCTCCACGCCCTGGCGCATGCGAGCTTGGACAGCAAGTTGATTCACTGACTATGGAAGGCCATTCTGGTGCATAATGTAGACAAACACATAAAAAAAAAAAAAAATACTCAGCTTCACAGAGGAGACTAAAAAACTGGATCAGGGTGAATTCCATCCCCTTGCAAAAGAAAATACTCTATTTCCTCAGTGGCGTTTCGTTATCTAAAGATTTCAAGCCCTCTTTAGCCACAAAGTGATTTATTTATTTAGTTATTTATTTGTTCAAACATGTTTTAATAATAGTAATTGTATTATTATGGATAACAATAATAATGAATAAAAAAAAAAAATGTTGCATTTAATACATTCATCCATCTAGCCAGTGTCATAATAAATATATACTATGCTATTATGTATCATTGCAGCTTCTGCCACTTCTCTTTTCTTGAAACTGATAATAATTTTACCTTTACAGATGCCATATCTGCTGTGCAGGATGGTGTTTTAGTTCAGATATCGATCGTTACACGTAGTTTGGGGTGCCATCTGCTCTTTTTTCCCCTTTAGGGGCAAAAAGGAGGCATCTACAGTAATCCCCCATTATTTGTGAGGGATTGGACCGAACCCTGCCGCAAATAACGAAAAGACAAGAGTAATTGTCAGCGCCCCCTTGAAATGTTTATTACTTCCTCTTCTAATCGTTATCACCATAACGCTGGCTTTGGTTGGGCACAGTCGTTACATCCAACCATCGCTTTGCAGTAACACAAAACAGCGTGTCAGTTGTGCCGTTAACGTTAGATTTATATTGGTCGGTCATTTTTAAACAGACCAATGTAGGGGTTTTGGTCAGTCATTTTTAAACAGACCAATGTAGGGGTTTTGGTCAGTCATTTTTAAACAGACCAATGTAGGGATTTTTTTTTTTTTATGTACTTGACTAAATTGAGTGGTAAGTTTCTGTATGATGCAAGTGATAAGTATACCATAAACTATCATCCAAAACAATTATGCATTTTTTTTAAAATTTCAAATTCAACAATCTGACCCTTAAAAACACTTTATTTGGAAAAGAAAAAAAAACATGCTTCAGAAGTATTGCTGTCACTATCGTAGATTTTTGGAATCGATTAATCTATGGATTATTCAACCACTTAATTGACCAATCAGATTCATTTTAATTTTGTGTTAAAATGTATTACAAAAATAAGTTTTTCCCCTGAGAACTCGCATTTCATATTTGTATAGTGATTAAAAAAGGGAGGGGGGATTGATATTCTACTGTGTTACCGGTTTGTTCATTGTTTTCCAAAGTAAAGACAGATGTTTGCAAATGTCTTATTTTGATTAAACACAGAAGATAATCCGTGTTCCCTCACGAAAGACTACAGAAATCAATGAACAAGCTGAAACAATTTTTTAAAAATGGCTCCAAATGATTGGCTGGCAACCAGTTCAGGATGTACCCCGCCTACTGCCCGAAGCCAGCTGGGATAGGCTCCAGCACCCCCGCGACCCTTGTGAGGAAGAAGCGGTCAAGAAAATGGATGGATGGATGGATGGCTCCAAATGATTACTCGATTATTAAAATAGTTGTCAATTAATTTGGTAATGAATTACTTGTCAATTAATCTATTAATTTTGACAACTCTATTGAGAAGTGCACTTAAACATGCACATGCAGTGACATCTGATCCCAGGCTAAATTTAGCTCTTCCCTGCTAGTCAAAGCTTGTCTCAATCGAGTTGTCTCATTTAACATTATATCATTCAGTTCCTTTATTTAATTAACCAGGTGAGAACCACATTGAAATCTCTTTTTCAAGAGTGGCCTGGTCACAGGGGCAACAAAGACACATTCCACATTTACACCATGTTCCCATTTAGACGGGACCTGGGTGACTTTTTAGGGCATTTCAGAAAGAGCACAAAACCCGCCAATAGATGAGGGTTTTTTTTAGGACAGGTTGGTTGCACATAAAATAAAATAGATGAATTGCCAAGGGTTCCAATTATTTATGCCACCAGTGATTGAGATGAGTTAAGGCCACTGTTGAAGGAAATACAACTGACAGACTATGTCAGATGGTCCACCCTGTGTCAGTTGAGTGACACTGATTGACATCAACATGAACGTGTGTTGTCCCTAAACTGAAGCACCAGCATGGCCTGTAACCCACTTTCATTTCCAGGTTTCTGTCCCATGTGGTAAAGCTGAGGACTCCACTACACAGCAGGCAGCAAGCCCATTCTAGCAAAAGCATCATTTGAAGGCTTCAATGCCTTCCCTAAACTGCTGTTACAGAACAGTGATTCGATTGTCGTGTACTGCATTGTCATGTTCACAATTGACTCCCCATCTTGTCATCATGCCGCGAGCTGTGCAGCCGGCACTTAGTCGCAACCTCCTTGCTTTTTGTACTGAGTGCAACTACTAATAGTGGTTTTCTACTGTTTTCTCCCTTCACTATGTACAGATGGAAGAATCCACAGTACAAGTTTCTACTGCTATTGGATCGACAGTGGCCGATGTATGTGCGGTGTAGGCGAAACGGATTCATGCCTTTTTCTTGAATGCTACTGATAATGATAGATTTAAATGGAGGAAAGGCCCATTTTTGCGCAGCGATTTTCAGCTTTGAGTGTTAACTCCCAAATGTTCTCTTCTTTTCCCGGCAGCTTCTCTAATGTGTGCTTTTTTGTTGTTGTTGTTTCTGTCAGTAGGCTTGTAGAAGTGTCTCAGACCAGCCTGATGCACCTACTTATGGGAATTGACCCCTTGCTTCCAAAGTTAACCCTGACACTTGATCCTACTCATCCACTTGTGTAGTTCAGATTTTTATGCTTGTGTCAGATCGGACCATGCAGAGGCTGCATGAAGTCTGTGTGATAGTGTTACGTGGGTGAAAGCAATCAGAGGTGCTTTTCCTTCATTGTGGGACAGTTAATGAGGTTTGAGCAATTTCAGCGTTCTTCCCCGTGGGTGCATCCGCTTGCTGTGTCGGAAGCGCGTTTTTATAAAGCCGTGCTAGGGTTCACGCAGACGCACTCCACTTGTCTGGTCAAATTGTTTACAAACATTTGAAACAGAGTCTTCGCGGGTGCCATTTTGTTTCACATGCCGCCACTATATTACAGTTAATGTGTGGTCTGCCGCTGTGTTGTTTTTAAAACGGTCCCCGGTCATGTGACAAGGCGGATGAGAAGAGAATGTGCCGCGATCAGCGGGGGTGACGGCAGCTAAAGCTTACATAGAATACGGTCTGCTGTTTGGGTGAGCGTCTCATGGCAAGGAAAGTTAGCTTTATTTACATTTTGGCGAGTGTGCAGCGTGAATTAAAGTTGTATAGATCTACACGCTGTTTTGACTTTGCGGCCTCGGAGTTGATTCTGCTCTTATTGGAGTCACGTAAGCGTTAGTTGCTCGAGCTGGAAAGAATCCAAACGTGGCGCTACCGTTTCTTTTCAATGTTCTGATTGAATGATGCTTTTAGAAACGGATAACCGTCCTTCCTCCCTCACCCCCCACCCCCCACAATTTCCCCCTGTGTGCGAGAGCCCCATGCTTTGGTAACACTCTCCGCTTGGCTCTGCTCCTAACAGGGTGTCGTAGTCAGTCCTCAGCACAATTCCCTAAAGGAGACCAAGAACCGTGGGCCTTTAGGGGAGGTCTAGCAGGAGAGTTCCAGGTATCTAATGCACCCAATTTGCCGCAATCAAATGGAAAAGAAAAAGTGTTGTAAGAAAAGAAGTCTATGGTCAATGTGTGCAGGTATGAGGATGAGGATTTGGTCTGTCAAAGGTGAGCTGATTGTTAAACAGCGTCTCCTCCTGAGGTTTTTGTTGTTGTCGTCG
This sequence comes from Vanacampus margaritifer, assembly GCF_051991255.1. Lineage (NCBI taxonomy): Eukaryota > Metazoa > Chordata > Actinopteri > Syngnathiformes > Syngnathidae > Vanacampus > Vanacampus margaritifer. The sequence continues at coordinate 17,754,379 of NC_135443.1, read as the reverse complement.
TTAATGAATTGTGCGAAACTCCTGCAAATGCGCTTACACTCCATTTGGATTTCTTTCAGCAAGTGCCCAAGGAGATGCTGCTCTTCCCTTAGCGCAGGCGGCGCATGCGAGCTCCGCAAGCAATTTTCATGACATCTCATTTCTTCGCAGGAAGCGCACAAATTCCCACGCCAGTTGTTTGCGAGCGCCCGCGCAGGCATGGCAGCGCCAGCAAGTTGGCATGCACATTTGCAATGGGGGAGAAAACTCCAGGATAAAACACAACTGTCCAGACTAAAGCTACATTTGAATGAAACTCCCAATGAAAAGTTAACATCCAATTGGCTGACTGACCTAGCTCGTATGTGACCTGTGTTTTTTTTCCCCCCTGGAGTTCTCTCGGCGCAAGCATCATTACTTTTTCTCAACAGGAGGGTTGCGCAGCGAAAAATAGCCATGCCTTTCTCAAGGGAAGGGAGCATCTCCTTCAGCAAGTAAAACCTCGGTCAGACCAAATAGCTCCCTCGTTTTGTTTTGCTCTATATGTAAAGCAAACACATATGTGCTTGTTTGTCGCACCGTGCTCCAAAAGTAACGACATTGCGGAGATGTTTGCTCCGGTGGCCCACTGTCAGACCAACAAGGAATGGGAGTTGTTTTCTGTTTTTAAAATGTTTTTCACCATCTTTCTTGAGCGCTTGTCTTAATCTTCCACGTCCTCTTGGTTTAACAGTGGTTTCAGTGTAGCAAATGCATAGCAAGGCGGTTGGCCAAAGCACCAAAGCCTCCGTGTAATCTCTCACTCCAGGAAACTGAACCCGGTTCTTTTGACATCCGCAGAGATTATTGCCAATAGAAGGGGCAAACGATCTTTTCTACCAGCCTCCACCATCACTGCCTACCTCCAAAATCTATTCAATAAGGCCATACTTTGCCAAAGATGAGGTGAGACGTTTTTAAGTTGTATGCGTGCAAAATGTTTGGATGTGCCACCCTCTAACAGCCAAGTTTTGTTTTTATTTTTTTTCCCAGGCTTCAGTGTATAAAATCTGTAAAGAAATGTACTATGAAGGAATGGAGGATGCACCTTCCCCTGATAAGGAATCTGACCTCATTGGTGACAAGTAAGACGCATTTCTATTTGAGAGCATCTCATCATTTGTAGTGCATTATATTATGTAGTGGGGGAATGTGTGTATTATCTCATCTACAGTATTTTAAATATTACCATGGTCCCAAAAATGTTGCAACAAGCTCTTTTCCTCACTGTTTTAAACAGATTTGTGAATAATGATGAAACTTAGGTATATTCTAATGCTAATTGCTGCAAAACAAAAACTGATAGAATTTTTCCTAATGACAGAAGAGACTCTAATCTTTTTTTTTTTTTGTAGGTTCATGCTTTTATAGCAATAGAAGACAATATTCTGTGGGCCTTGCAAAATCTGTCGGTCACATTTGGCCGACGTCTGATTGGTGTATCTAGGCCTTTAAAGCATGTTTATTGAACAATTTTTCAGACTTTTCAAAATGTATACGTTTTTTATTTTAATCTTAGACTTAAGACATCCTTTTAAATTTCTAACAAAATGTTCAGGTAGCGCCCAAGGTGGATGCATCCTCCGGTCAAATAATTTTAAAATGGCAGCGAACTGTGCAAAGTTGTCAAGCGGTCAAATATTAAGGGGATACATTTGGAAGAGACGAAAATAAAATGTTACTCTTTAATAAATCCATGAGCTGGTGATCATTGAAAGAAAAAGATGGCTTGTGCTGTAAGATGAAACGAGAAAAATGCTAGGAAAAGTTTGTTCAAATTGTTTATTTTGACTTGCCCTGTAAAGGATTTCAGGATATAGGTTGATTTATCTGTAGAAAAGTTCAGAAATGATAAATCCTCCACAGAAGCCTGGCATTTGAACAGAGGCATGTAGACCATCTCTTTTTCTGACGCGTGTGATGACAGGTTGGTCGGAGGCCTCCTCTCTCTGAGCCCGGACTACGGCTTTGTGCTGGAGGACGACGAAGGCATCTGCGGCTACGCTCTGGGCACCGTGGACGTCAAGCCCTTCATCAAGAAATGCGAGATGAGCTGGATTCCTTTCATGCAAGAGAAGTACCACAAACCCGATGGCCAAAAGGATCTCACGGAGGCTGAGGTAACTTCTTGTTCTCCTCGCTTTGTTGTCGCTGTGGTTACGTGAACTTCGCTTGCTGACTTTTCTGTCCGCGTCTCCGTAGAAGATGATTTTGAGTTTCCACGAGGAAGAGGAGGGTTTTCCGGAATCGTTCCTGTCTAACTTCCCATCTCTCATCAAGGTTGACATCCATGCAAAGGTCACCGATCCCAGTGTGGCTAAAAGCATGATGGGATGTCTGTTATCTTCCCTTAAGGCCAACGGTAGGTGGCGGCCATGATCACTGCACATTTACAACATACACGAGTCGCAAAAAGTACTTTCGGGCTGAATTTCATGTACTCAACTTTTTGAATGCATGTGTCTAGATGTTCAGTGTTCCAGCACTTTTTGCTCAACGTTACATTTTGTCTAACATTGAGCTAAATAACAAAATTTACAACAAAACTGTTGCGGATTTTGCCAATGATGCTATTGTACGACGGCGTATTAGGACCACGTATAAATATATATTTTTTAGAGGGTGGGGGCAATATTCTGAGAAAAAAACTCTCAAACGTGCCACTTAATAAAGTCGCAAATTTGCTACTTTATTAAATCCCAAATTTCCGAGTTTTTTCTTGCAAATTGGACAAGACATACACGTAACATACTACTCGACTGTTTCTGCCAATACTTTTCAGTCGGGTTTCCAAATACAAGGAGATAGTAATTGCTACCGTGTAGATCAGTGGTGTCCAAACTCGGTCCTCGGGGGCCGGTAGTCCCGCAGGTTTTGGATATTTCTCTCCTCCAACACAGCTGAAGCTCATCAGCAAGCTCTACTAAGCCTGATAACAATCCTGTTGATTGAAACAGGTGCGTTGGAGCAGGGAAACCTCCAAAACCTGCGGGACTACCGGCCCCCGAGGACCGAGTTTGGACACCACTGGTGTAGATGAACCATATCATGTTAAACATTCGCTCTTTGAAGTGTTGTGTACGGCCACTGGCTAGCGACAAAGACTTTGTGAAGGTCCACACCCGGATGATCAAGTATTTAAGTTAATTTGTTAAAATGTATAATTACTTGTACATTTATGTTTCCAGAATTACTATTTACACATTCATATATTCTGTTTTTTTTTGTTGTATCTAAATTGATGTGTCGTATCTGCTGCTCTCCGTCATTCACCTGCATTTACCTATGGTATGCTAGCATCTGATTGGATAATGTTAGTCAGCTGATAGGGGATCAGGAAGTGTTGTCGCTCTGGCTGCGGTGAATGACGAGTAAAGTTTTAATTTAAGAATGAGAGAGAGAGAAATCGCAAATTTGCAAGTTTTTTTTTTCTCTGAATATTGCCCCCACCCTCTAAAAAAATATATATTTATATGTGGCCCTATTACGCCCCCGTACTCTTGAGATTTGGTTTTGGAGACTTTTTTTTTTTTTAATTACACATTCCTGTGCCTTTTTGTTACGTCCAGGCTCCCAAGGTGCTTTCTGTAAGGTTCGCCAGACTGACAAGAGAATGTTGGACTTCTACAGTAAGCTTGGCTGCTTTGAGGTGGCCAAGATGGAGGGCTTTCCCAAAGATGCGATCATAATGGGGCGAAGCTTATGAGGCAATGTGAGAATTGCAGACAGACACATGCGGTCAACACAAACCTTCATGAGACGCAACTTCCATGATGGTTTAACAGCTGTAGGACTTCCTGATGTTTTTATTTTATTTTTTAAAGCACTGCAAATCCCTCTGCAGCCCTGTTAGAACGCGCTGCAGCAAGGCCAAGGTGTCGTCATTGGAGATGAGCCAACATGGAAGTGTGTTCCATCTGGAGGCTCAGCACTCATACACCTCCAGGAGGCCGGAAGTGACATCTTTTTTCTTGTTGTTGCTTTACTCCAGCATAGATGGGGGACCCACCCGGGACCCACCCGCCCTTGCCTAAAGCGTCTGCATCACTAACACACACACGCGCGCGGAACTGTGACATGAGGACAGCATGTATACTCAGACACAGTTCACAATGTCGCGTTCTCACCGCTGCTTTGTGACGCCATAATTGCTGCGCACTTGACCTTTTTTGTGCAAGAGAGCGACGCCGGGTGGAAACGTGCACAAGTTGGAGTTACAAGGTCGTCGCAGACCCTGAGTCGAACTTTCAGGTGGTGTTCTTCACAAGCAATAGTGAATTTTTGCTCACTGCTTAGCTTTTTTTCTTTGGTGAACATTTTTGCCTTTTGGTTCTTTGCCTTTCTAACAGGTTTCTAACAGACCTCAGTGTCTTCTGTCACCGCCTTCTCAAGTTGATACAAGAAGGATTTGGTGATTTTGGAAATTGTCTCTCAGAAGGCCTCTATTCATTTATGTGAACTGACACATTAGCTTATGTTATGGAATTCTTGTCCATTTTTCCCCTCTCCCCCCTATGGTTCACTGATCTAAATTAGGGGTGCAAAACCATTTCCCTATGAGGGGCCAGTTCACTTTTTATGAAGTCCTCCAAAGGGCCATACTACATTTGTGACAGAATACAATGCAACCAAAAAGCAACCGTTCTATATTACGAGAATTTTGGGGTGAAATGTTTTAGGCAGTTAATTTGAGGTTCAACTTGTTTCTAGAATTACACACTGGGGCAGGATCCAAAGCTGTACCTTTCCCCACCCCTGTTCTTAAATGGTCAAATGTACCACGGGACCAAAACGCTGCGTAGTTCTAACCCCTTTTGTGAAGAGGAAGAAAACTAATTAAGTTATTCAGTGGATGACTGCTCAGTTCCTTCCCAATCAGCACCTGGTGTGCACATCATCAGATAATCTGGGCGGCAGGTTATTCACTTTGTGAAACCATCTTTTTCCCCTCCTGATTTGCTTCCTCCTTAGCTTTAGCATGAATGTCTTTGCTACACAGCCCCCACATGATAGCTCCGGTTATTCCATCCTGTCACCTAAGTGGCGCTTAAGTGTTTGTTTTTTTCTATTTCATGTTGAACGTTATGCCTTCCTATGTGTTTTCCCACGTTTATTGTAAAAGCTTATACAGTGAACAAACAAGCACTTTGGTGTAAAAAAGAAAAAAAAAGGAAAACAAGTTGATCTTCACCCTGTTGTGGCGGTCATTTGGGATAGCCACATAGGAAGATGCTTGCCACTCACCTCTGTGAGCGTGAGTACTGTAGAGTAGACGGACATTAAACGCTGTTAAACATTATTTTGTATACCTTCACTGAAATGGTGTGAAGCATTCAACATTTCGTTAGCGGTCCCTTGCCTATCGAGGTACTCCAGGAAACTCATTTCTAAAATGAACGTTGATGTACTTTTCAAGCTTGTCACTTGGTTTTTCTCTTGGCAGTGATGGGCTGTGACTAAGTGAAAGGACTCACTCGTTGTATTGTACATAATGCAAGTTTAGGGGGTAGTTTACATGTAAAATTTGTATGTAAAATTCATAAAGTTGAAAATAAAGAAAATCTTATAAATGACTTAAGTTGTGTGTCTCAAAGGAATTTAGTCAATTTTTTTTAGTTGTAATGTTCCTTTTAAATGCAACACTTCACATTGGCACTATTAATGTGTACAAATGGTTTGACTTTTACAACAGCCAAGCCATAAATAGTCTTTTTGGTCTAAATGTGGTGTTATGTGTTTTTATTTATTTGCATGTCGCCTTTATTGAAAAGACATTTGGAGAGTACACCACAAGTGGGAGAGAGACAATGACACACAAGCCACAATAACGACGTTATAGTCTGCCATGAAACGACTTTCCAGACTAAGCTTCATGTCACAATCCAGCAGCTAAACTGTTATTAATTTTGCCCTTCAGTTTTTGTTGGAGAAGAGCACATTTTGTACCAAGTTAATAAAAAAAAAAAAAGCCGAATTAAGTATGTTTCATTTTGGTTATGATGATTAAACTTGAAAAGCACTGATGGTGTTTATTTTTCTTGCTTTTATGTTTAAACTAGTTTTCTGCATGTGGAAATTTTAATTGATGAAATATAAATATAAAGTAGATCCAACTTAACTTCTATATGGGGGGGTTAATTACCACAAAAAAACGCGGCTATCAGTGGCCGGAAACTACGCGGATCTGTGAAACCTGGAAGTCGGAAGTCCGTGGCATCTACCCGGACTTCCGACTTCCAGGTTTCCGGGATTTCCGGGTAGATGCCACGGACTTCCGTAAGTCATACTTTTTTCTTCTTTTTTTTCCCTGTTGTATTCAACACACCTTAAATACAATACCAACAATTGAAGCACTGCATAATGTACAATCAAGTCAATTATATAAAACTTCAAGATACATATATACAGTATATATACATACATACATACATAGACCAAAAAGAAGAAGCAAACAAACATAGAACAAGGGGCATTGTTACAAATTGTCAAAAAGAAAAGGATCCCACAAATATTTTTAAATTAAATCACCCCCCCCCCCCCCCCCCCCAAAAAAAAAGCATGGATATTTTTCTGATCCATAAACCTTAAAGATTTTACAAAGAGACAGATCTCATTCTTCCAGTGAGCCATATTAGGATTAGTTGTTTTTTTTTAATACATTTGTGAAAAAACTGCTTACCCATTACAAGAAGAACATTGACACCAAAGTCAATTTTCCTATTGTTAATGTTCATTCCAAATTGTATCTCTTTCATTGACAGCACAGCTAATTGAATACCCTTGTGTCGCAACCAAACCTTGAAAATCCTTCCCAAACCTCTTAAATTTTATTACAAGAAAAAAAAAACATGTTCCAAGTCTTCATTTTCAATTGCACAAAACACACACATCCCCGTTTCCATGTTGAATTTATGTTTTAGCTGGATGGATGGATATTCCTTCGTTGGGTAAATTTTGTTCAAAATTTTAAATTGGATTTCCTTCATCTTGAATGGGATCGGAAAAGATAGATAATTGTAGGATTCAAGGAATTCACTCTTGTAACAGAACACAAAATTAATCTATATGCCGATGATATTTTACTTTATTTAGAAAAGCCTGCTATTTCGTTAGGGGGAGTATTTAAACACTTTGTGGTACGCTCCAACCGCCTGTTTTAGCTAAAGATATTACAAAGCTTTCTCCGACAACAACAAAAAAACTCTCAAAAATATATAAGTTACTTTCGTATACTGATAAAATGTCTTTACCCATCTCGAAATGGGAGACAGACTTGTCTATAGCTCCGGAATCTGACTTTTGGATTCAAGTTTGTGAAAACGCATTTAAAATGACAAAACACACAAATTTACAACTTATCTAATATAAAATTATTCACAGAACATACATTACTCAATATATGATGAAGAAAATGGGACTCTCAGACTCCGACATTTGTCTCCAATGTTTACAATACACTACAGACACTTACTTTCATGCTTTATGGTTATGTACTCCGGTTATGTATTTCTGGACTAAAGTCTTAGAAAAACTTTCCGCTATCTTGGACTGTATGATACCTTTATCTCCAAACTTGTGTTTGCTAGGTGACCTAACAACAACTGACTTACCACATAAATATTTGTAGCTCTTACTTGCACAAAAAAATATATATATCTTGTTAACCGGAAAAATAAACAAACAATGGTCTAACCTCCTCATAAATCACATTTTAATGGAAAAAATATCTGCCTCGAATAAAAAACAAATGTAAAAATTTATAGAAACATGGTCTACGTACATAGAATCTTTTAATCTAAATCTGGTTACTTAATGGGCCCGGGGGTCGTCCTTTGGCGCTGCCGTGGCCTGGGGGGGCCCTGGGGGGTTGTGCTTGCTCTGTCCTGGCTGAGGTCGATGGCTCCCCTCTTTGGTGGAGGTTTTCATGCATGCCAGATCCACCACACCAGCATCTACCGAAATTCAAACACAATCTGCTTCTTCCTCTGGTCGTTGAATCGGTGGGGGCTGGTGTCTGTGGATCTCACTTTGCTTCGTCTGTCCTTCCTTCCTTTCCTCAGTCTCTCCTTTGGTCTCTTGAGGTCTCCCTAATTTGTTGGAATTTAGATGATTCTGGGGTTGGTGAAAGATTCTGGTTGATGGGTAGTAGGTGATGTCTGGTCGGTGCTGGATTTCACTTTCCTTTCTTTTCTTTGATCCTTCTTCGGGTCTCCTGACAACCTCACGTCTCTGGCTGAATTCTGTTGTATTCGGTTTTGGTGAACGGTATTGGATTTTGAATAGGTTTTAGGTGAATCAATGAGTACACACTCACACGCACGCACACGTGCACACACACATCCGCACATGCACATATACTCACGCACATGCACATATACTCAAGCACATACTCACGCACATACAAAAAAAAAGAGAGAGAGAGAGCAATGATGATGACAAGTCAAATCGGTAAGATTACCGCATGAACAATACTGAGCTCTCTCAGGGAAAAAAAAAAGGGATCAAGCAACTACATTTTTGTAGATACCATCTTAAAAATATGTTATTGCATTTAGGATTACAAAAATCAATACTTTCTATCCAGAGATTCTTCAAATGTTTAAATAATGCATAACTTGTTGAGCCATAGTCAGTAGAGATGGTGATATAGCTTTCACAATTTGATTGCATTTCTTCTAGTACACTGGATCTGAAATTTCTCACCAAAAAAACATCTTATTGTAAAATACTTCCTTTGTCATTTAATAGATAGGCAGCCTCCCATATACCTTTGGAAAACCAGTCTCTGCAACAACAACAAAAAAAGATCTTCTATCCATGGTTATGTATCGATTATTCCATATTGGACTATTGTGTGGTGTAAAATTATGTTTAAAGACTAGTTTCCAGTACAAGAGTACTTTCTGATGGAAGTCAGAAAGATTCACCGGTAATTTAATCAACTTAAAATCACATTTAAAGTAAATTCCTCCCAATTTATCAAAAATGAAGTTGGGTATGTGATGCCAAATAAAGCAATTATTGTTGAGCAACGATTTCAGCCATTTAAGTTTTAATATACCATTCATAGAATCAAAATCTATGGCGCTTCCTCCGCCATCTTCGTAATTTTTTTTATCATATAATTTTTGCTTTTATAATAACATTTATTTTTTTAAATGAAATTGAAGTTTATGGTATCAATTACTTTAATCAATTTGTGTGGTATGGAAAGGGAATACGCTGGGTATATTAATCTTGATAGACTATCCATCTTGGTCAACAATATTCTCCCCAAAATTGAGATAGCTCTTTGCAACCATCGATTCAAAACAAGTTTGCAGTTGTTGATATTATCACAAATATTCATCTTTTCAGAAATATTTTTGTCTATTGTATTTAAGTATTTAACTTGTATGTTATATAATAATTGCAGAGGCTGCTCTTCCAGTGCAAATAATTCACATTTATTTAAATGTAGTTGTAGACCAGAGGCTCTTGAAAAATGATCAATCGTACGCAGAGCTATGGGAATTTGGGCTTCATCTTTCAATAACAGGGCGCAAGTCATACACTCACGCCATTTTCGGCCACTAATGCGACACACAGGCAGAGTCCCAACACTCGTACCCCCACCACTGCGCCCCCCAACCGCGCGTTCCCGCCGATGGGCAGGAGCGCGCTCCTGGGTATCTCAGCTCAGCCCATACGTCGCAAACAGCAACCGGAAACAGCGTCGGTGTGTGACACCCGGAAGTCATATACCCCATTAAGATGTATTCTCGCTGTATTTGTGAGTTCACAAACTCCCGAGAATGATATTGTGGAGAACTTCCTCGAATGAAGCACAAATCAATCTGGCTATTGCTAGGCTAGAAAGAAGGCGCTTCGAAGTCGAGAAGCCACGTGGGTGGAGTCAAACGTTTGAGCTATGCCTCGAACTGCACTCTGCAGCCGGGGTTACCAACAGGGAGCTGATAGGAACGTGGCGCGCGTGATGACGTCACGTTACGCAATAATCCGGCGACTTTTTTTTTTTTGCCCGTGGAAGGTAAATTTGGCTCAACGTGTTGTCAACAAACCTCTCTGCGGCACTTTCATCCCCGCAGAATGTCTTTCACCGACGAAGATACTTCACACGCCGTCTTTTCGGGTCAAACAAAGATGGAGAGCTTCCTGTTCTGTGAGAATTTTAAAACAGTTGAAAATAAATGCAGAATTCCGTTTGTTAGCTTATCTCCCGGCGCACACGTGGTCTTGGAAAACGCGTACGGTTCCTAATATTAAACCTCAATATCTGTAAGTGATTTTGCCACGAATTGATAAGTGTTATGACGCCTTGCATTATATTACTGTGTGCGTTGCATAGGTTGCGAGCTCTCCTCCAAAGTTCCTTTCTTCTGCTTCCAGGGAGATGAGGATGATGACTTGGAGCACTTCATAGAGTTCAGAACGGTAGCAGATGCCTTAAAATGCATAAATAAATTTGTACGCAATATTATTGAATGCTCTTCTTGTGGTCCTACAGGTATGTTTGGGGGAAGGCGCCCAAGAAGAGAATAACGTGGTGGAGGTGACAGCCATGAACCACCAAGGAAAGACAACTTCAGTGCCCATTGCGAACCTTCACATTGGCTGTCTTCCGATGGTGATTTTCTTTTAAGTCACATTATGCTTGCTTTGAACTTTCACAATGCACTTGAGGTTTTGCTTATTTGTGGATTTTTAATTAATTATTGTGCTTTTTTTTGACATATTATTCAAATCCTCTACATTCTCGTATCATCTGTTGAAATAAGTAGAAATTAATAACTCTGCCGCATCTATTTGAGTCTGTTAATTAGGGCTGTCTAGCCTGTCTGTTAATAAAAGCTCTATAATAAATAAACATTGCTGATGGTTAATGTTAATAATTTAGAGTAATCTTTATGGCATTAAAAATGTTTTGTGTCCATTTTTTGTTCAGGTGAGCTTGGGTGAGTTTGAGCTCAAAGCACCAGTGACTGTCCGTCTCAAGGCTGGCTCAGGACCAGTGACCGTCAGTGGCCTGCACCTTATTGGTAAAGTTACTTCATTGGTAGCACAGCTTTTTTCTTGCGTTCTGTCCTCAAACCGCAACAATGATGTGATCACGCCATAAAGTTGTGTGCACCCATGTTTTAGTTCTGGTCATTCTGCTTATGTTGGGGTCACTGTAAATTGAGGACCTCTTGTAAATGTAAAAGAGAAATAACGAAATGATTTTGTTTTAATTAACAACTGTAGGGGGAGCCTCAGAGCAAAAAAAAACAAAAAAACCCCAAAAACTATTCAACTCAATTGGTGTTTCCTCACTTTTCGTGGCCTGAAAAAAAAACGTATCGGTAACCTGTCCATGCCCCTTTGTGTCAAAAGCAATTGTTGCCATTGCCACAAATCTTGTTTGTGGACCTTCCCGCATCGGCAATTATATCAAAATGGCACAGGCAAATGAGAATCCACTGTCATTTCTCTTATACGCCAATTGACTCTGTAGTGTTGTCTGAAAATGATTTTGTCTTCATCTTGCATTCAGCTTCAGAGGTTGAAGAGTCAGACTTGGAGGAGGAAGAGGACGAAGATGAGGAAGAGGAAGAAGACGACGTCAGCCCTATCAAACCGGCAAAGAAGAAGAACAAGCAGCTGCAGTAACTCTCGTGTCACTTGGGGATTTTAGCCCTCACCCGTTTCAGCAAAGAATTCACGGACACTGTTGGCCACGTTGGCACAGGATATTCACAAACACATCAGTTGTATTCCCAGGGGCAGCCCAACACACGGCTTGGGTGAATCACTATCAGTTTCTCAAGCGCTTATTCACAGCTCATGACTGAACTGTGGATGTGAACTGTTTTTGCTATGAATGTTATCTCTTGTTTTTTGTATAATGGTGAGGCACCCCCATTGATGAGCAGGCATGTCTGTTGTAGCTACCGGTAGATTACTAATTGTCTTTGCGTTCATACAACATCAGTGACTTTTCTCAATCACGAGCACATGTCATCAAACACAATTTGTAGTTTGAAAATAGTTTTTCTACATAAAATGTCAAACACTTAAGATGAAAGGATTTTGTTTTCCTAATGAATGCACCAGGAAAGCATTTTGTCATCTTAACCTTGCGGTTCGCACCTCTTATTACTGTGGAATTTAATAGAAAATAGCTTAGTTTACTGCAACATTTACAATTTGTTTACTTATGGTAACATTTAACAAATTGTTTCTTGTTAAAATTAAAGTGTTTTATAGAAGAAAAATGCTTAGATTTTGTGTTAAAGGGAGTTTGTGTGTACAATTTTTATATGTTGATTTTAAAAACCCTCGACTAATTTCAATAATATGAAAGAAACCTGTATTATCGACGTAAGTTTATTTATATAATCGTAGGTGTTAAGGTGGCTGACATGTTACACCACTATTTCTGTTAACGAAGTGTGGTCTCTCTGAGGCACTAGTATGCGTGCTTAGGTTGTTGCATTCTATTACTTCACCACTAGATGGCACTAATATCTACATACTGTCCCGTAAGTGAAATATTTTTTCCATAGCACGTAGTTTTTTTTGTGTACATTTGCTTTTATGAATTGCTAATTTATGGCGAAAGTGTTTAAAAAAAGAAAAAGCTTTATTGATCGTGTTATGACAGAAAAAAGATTAGTTTGTTGACAATATGCAGTAAAACTACACATAAGTGTATGAATACTGCACCCTAAACACAGCTTTAATACATTGGCTTCATATCACATGATTTTTCTCCTCACAGAAATGAAAGCTCAAGGGTATGGAGGACCAAAACTGCGGTCCACAACTACAAATGATGGATTTTGGCACATTACACAGCTTTCAATAAACCATAATAATAAGCCCCACCTTCCCCTCAAATATCTACTGTAGGTTTTATTAACACAGACTGGAGGAGCTGTAGTGTACACAATGGGCTGACAGACACACACACACATACGTGCACTCCAGTGTCAGGTTGATGTCGCACTGTAACAAAATCAGCTCCGCCCACTCCTCCCTCATAGATTGAATGCCGCACTCCAATCAGAAAACCTCATCCCCGCTCTTGTTGAATTGGAATGGAGAGAGGACACAAAAAGCCACAATGGAAAAAGATTTGATAGACTATGATAAGTAATGGACGTCATGCTCTTATTTTGTCCTCCCCTCTCATCACTGTGTGCAGGGCTGAAGATGAAAGGATGAGTGACAGATAAGTAGATGAGCGCACTATCTGAGCCCTCGTTAAAACGTCTATGCCGACATCACGAGCATGCTTTGCCACTCTTCTGCGAGCAAATGATACTGCAGCAGAAATTTAAGTTTTGTGTCACATGCAAACATATTGACAAAATGCCATCTTGAAAGCAAGCATACACACCACTCCCTTTAAAACTGTGGTGTCATCTGTTGCAAATTTATTTCTGAACTCCGTTACTTGTCACTTCAAGGACATGGTCAGTCATCATCAAAAAATAATCAGCCCTCCTCTCATTAAATTAGGAGATGATCACATGCGCTAAAACACACACACACACACACACACACAAGCTAAGGAAGGAAATCCCCTCCCACTGAATGTTTATTCCGCATTTCCACTGATTTTGGTTTCTTGAAACCTTTACAAATGTACTAAAAATCTCACAAGTATCTGCGGTCCAGTCTTAGTTTCAAACCACATGGACTTTGGAGTGCATAAGAGCTTTTTTTGCATGCTTTCAGCAGCTAACACATCAAAATAAGAGCATACTGTATACTAGGGGTGTGAATTGCCTAGTACCTGGCGATTCGATTCGATTCGTGTCACGATTCGATTCGATACCGATTAATCCCGATACAAATCTAAAAATTTATATATTGCGATTAGTATTTTCTAAATTTGAGTAAAAAAATAATAATCAGTAAACTTGTACATGTGCACTGTAAGATTTGTATGAAAATGTATTTATCTGAAAATCCAGGCTTATAACTGAGCCACTGCATTTAACAAACAGGTTGCAGTCTGTTTCATGTTTGAACAGCACTGAAATAAAACATTAAGGCTTAATGTTCCATTAATATAACATTCTTCCGTGCTTAATGTGTGAATTGTAACGTTTTGTTGAATATTCCCATTAAAAAAATCGATGTTTAAAAATCGATTCGGCCGCATATTGAATGAATTCGAGAATTGTGCGCTGTAATATCGCGATATATTGCCAAATCGATTTTTCCCAACACCCCTACTGTATACGTCTTTTTAGGCACTGATGTCTGTCTGGTCAGTTTTTTTTTTTTTGGGGGGGGGGGGGGTGTCATACACTTGACTGCATTGATTTGGGATTATACTGATGGGAAAATGAAGCGTCATGAAATACTTGCGATTATTGAATTTTTTTTACTCCTCTAGATGGTGCACTTGGTTTAAATATAAAGGCTAGTGCAATGGAAAGTGATTACATGTCCACTGCATCTTTAAACCAAGAGTGCCATCTAGAGGAGTAAAAAACTATATATCACAAGTGCAACATGAAGCTTACGTGAGGCTTCATTTGTCCATTACTACTTACTAAACTGTATTATCCACATTATGATGTCAATGTGAGTTGAATGTCAAAGAAAAGAAAGCTGTAGAAATTGCTACTGCTACTTGGTCCCGTAATGCTTGCTCGAAGACTGACTGTACAGGCCAAAATAGTCAGAGCGCCTGGAAGCCTGCGAGGCTTCCATCAGTCCCCTCATGGGTAAATGCTGCAAGGGCTGGCTGGCAGGTAGAGAGCCAAACTCCTGAGATCTGATTGGGCCGAATGAGTCGTGCGACGGGTAAAGGTGTCGAGCGGCTGCAGGCCTGGAGCACATCAGCACTTTCCTCCCTTCGTACACAGCCTGTTGGGATGTGCCCCCGCCGCCGAGGTGCGCTGGTAAAATGGCCGCCGAGTGTTGGCCCACCACGTGATGGTCCGAAGTGTCCAGGAATCGGCTGTGGCCTTGACCAGACTGAGCATTCTGACCCAGCGTGTCAGAGGAGAATACGTTTGAGTCACGCTGGTCGGGTTCAGCGAGTAGAGGCATTTTGTTGGTGTAGAGCAAAGGCGGAGGATGCTGACAAGTGGAGTTTTCTGTGGCACTCTCCAGGAAAGCCATTCCGTATTTCCTCTTATTGAGTCCTGAGCGAGCGCCAACAGAGCTCAAATGTGTCTGGACTACCTCAAGGATGGATGCCTCATTGACAGGTTCTGACAATGACAGGACATAATCCCAAGAATTACTTTCTAATTATTAAAAAAAAAAAACAATAAGGGTGGGAATCTTTGACTATCACACGATTCAGAATGATTTTTGATTCAAAATGATTTGATTTACAATGATTTCTGCTTCAATTTATGGACGTACAAAGAATCCAGTCTGACTCGCTAATGCTAACTAGCGCGCTACTCGCAGCACTTTTAGCACTCAAAAGAACGGCTAGTCATACAAAACACTTCAGGAATGTATACAGAGAAGCATCTAAACATTACTCACCGGCATATGCTCTTCCTATGCTAAAAAAAAACAACTTTTATTGGAATAACTTGATTATGACTTTTTCCTTCTACTCTCGAACGTGGCTCCAATTTAACAGTGTTTCAAAACGTGTGGAAGGGGCTACACTACACTGCCCCTAAGTGGCCAAATTATGTACAACATGAAAATCGATTCTGAATCGTACTAAATGAGAATCGCTATTCTTATGAGAATAGATTTTTTGGGCACACCCCTAATAATCCACCCTACCTTCCAGGATTTTGCGCAGATTCTTTTCCTGTGATGTGAGGCCTGCGAAGAAATGACGAGCGCTGATTTGTCCCACTGAGAGTTGAGGGACAGAATTGCTCAGCTGCGAATTGGACCTGAAAGGATCAAATTTCAATTGAAACACCAAATTTATTTTTCAATCTATTTTAACAAATGCACCGACTAGATATGATGTTTTATCATGTTGTATTCTTTTGCAGATGCTAAAACAAAATACTAACAATTCTATCTGGTGTTGGAAAAAACAAATGCAAAACTTACCTGTCAATTAGTAGTTGGTAAGGTTTTGTGTTCTAGGAAAGCATAGGCACAAGTTAGTTTGGATAGAAAATCAATTTCTGTATTGTGAAGACAAATGTTTGACTCAGTCACCTTAGCAAAATTATTGATTTCATGGCTGACATGTTCATGTTTAAATAAATTACAATCTGCGATACTATTGTATTATATCATAAGAAAAGCAAAAAATGTTTTAGCTAGCAAGCAACTGTACTCGTTTACTCATGGAGTATCGTTGAAGAATAATCTGTAACAGTGACTTTTAAGACATTATAACGTTTAATGTAGATTGAATGATGTATGTGTGAACTAAATTGTAGTTAGTGTTTACAGTAAATGGTCATCGCTAGCGCGCTGATACTAGCTGCAATTGCTAACCATTTAGCATAGGCTAATTTTGTTTGTGTTTAATAATGCTCATGCACAGAAGATAATAGTTAGTAGTTAGAGCCACTCAATTCAAATCACATACAACTTTAGTGGATTAACAACAAAATATATAATAATAATCTTACATAAAAATAAAAATAAAAATAAAAAAACATTCATGGGCAGAATGTGGGGGGTATTGTTAGATTATGCTATTTAAAAATAGTGACAGCCCTACAATCAATACAATGAATACTATTGTTTGTTGAATCATGTTGGCATTTTAAGTAAAGACATGAATAAAATCGGGGGTGGGGGGGGGGGGGACAAACAAAAAAAAATCAGGAGAACCTTCATAACGTTGATGTTGTCGGCTCTTTGAAAGAAGGCTTGTACTGAGCTCAGGAGTTTTTCTGCTTGCTGTCGCCTCTCGTTGAGCTGCAAAACCTGCTGGGAGTTTTTCCTCCTGTATGAGCTGAAGGCTCTCTCGAGCATCTGCATACTTTCACACTGTTTGGCCTCCAGAAAGCTGTGCATCCTCTGGTACTGGTCTCTGACTTGCTCCTTCAGGTCCGAAACTGCGTCCTGTGGAGAGTGGGCGGGACGCCATGTTGCAAATGGCGGCAAGATGATCAAATAAGGCAGATCAATGTTGCAACACGATTGTAGTTTGTTTGTTGAATTGTTAACATTTGTTCTAGCGTGAATGTGAAGACGCTGACTATTGTTTCCATATTAGCATGATGTGCAGCGTAGTTTTACCTTCATCAGCATTTTGTCGGACTCCAGCTTGGCAACGTGCTCGTCGATGTTCTGAACACGACCCTCCAGTCTGTCTTGTTGCCTCATTAGCGCGGCCTGTAGCGATGGCCAACAGGAGAGACGGACAAATGTGTATAATACAAGGAACCACAAACTAAACCCCATCAACAAATTCTGCTTTCCATCTGTTATGACCTGGATTGTGATTTTGCTGTGTGGTGTGTAAGATGCTTTGTCAGCTATGTTTTGATATCTTCCTATACCAGGAAAACTTGCCCTGATTCATGTCGAGAACTCAAGTGAGATTGATAACATCTCAACTCTTCTCTGAGCTCATCCGTACGGCACTAATATCCGTCGATCTATGCAGAGGATAAAGAGCATAAGACTGTGAGTATTGTTATATTGTACGTCTTCTTCACTATTTGCCAAATTGTTGCTTATTGTCAGGTGTGATGAGTTCAGTACACTCCCACCATACAACGTTAGCAAGGCAAAGCAAAAAAGGAAAAAAGGTGGAACAATATGGTTCATATCTCAAAAAAATCAAGTTGAGTCACGAGTATTTTAGAGAAAAGAGGGACAAAATGATATTTACATAATAATTTCATGTATTCCCCATCTCTATGCATCTTAAGGAAGTGTTCCTTTAGTTTGGCTAAATAGTAGAGCTGTCAAACGATTACATTTTTTAATCAGATTAATCACATCTTGGAATTTTGATTAATTGCTTAATTTAAAAAAAAGTATTTTTTTATCAACATTTTTGTCCAGCCAAATTTGAAGAGCACCGTTTATGTGTTAATTCTTTTGACAATTAATGTTATGAGGACGTCGTCAACATTTTTGGATCCACTGCACACGCTCATCCTCCTCTTTTTCTAATCAGTTAATTACTTGCATAATTTAAAATGACCTCAATATTTTGACATGAACAAATATTCTAACTGTGATAAGCAAACATTTAAACATAGCCATCCGCTGTCACGCTAAAGGATCATCTATGGTCAAAATTAATAGTGCGATTAATCTGCGTTAATACATGATTAATGCGATACTTTTTTGTAATTAATTAATCAGTTAATGCTTTAACTTTGACAGCACTACTAAATAGCCAATTGTGCTGGACTAGAATTGCTTAAAGACTCTAGATTTGTCGAGCACTTAAAAACAACCACCACTGTTTTTTTAAGATGGAACCCAAGGGGCAGTAGATTTAATTAAAAAAAAAAAACAGCAGAGGCCCCACAATTGATCCCTGTGGAACACCCTAGGTTCCATTACACATGTGAATTCATAGGACATAAAATGCAATATTTTGGCACTCTCTTCAATTTTTGAAAATGTACGCAACCTGAAGAGTAGAATCTTATGAGTCACATGAGTTCCCGCCTCCAAAATCCCGAGCGGACAGAAGAAGCAACTGCTGCCAGGCACAACAGCAAACAATCTGCTATGAGATCCACCTGACCCCAGCTGTCCACTGTTGGGAACCGTCCCACTTCCTGTGAGCTTCCCACAGGGCTTGAACAGCTAAATTGAATCCTTCTTGGTTTAGTGCTATAGATGGAAATCAATGTACAGTCTCGGGCTGATTGATGACAGAGAGCACGGTGGACACGCTTTAATGAGTGCGTGGAAAAGCCACTTGTGCGCCAAACATAAGAGAGGGCAACAAACAAAGCCTGCTGGATGATCTAATGTGCATGTGGGGGAGGAGACGCTGACTAGCCCCGCTCTGCTTCCTCCTCTCGCTCGCCACATGCATCGCTCCCGTCATCGTCGTTTGCCTCTGCGGCAGCGACACACTGTCGCGTCTGTGTGCCGAGCGGCGGGGTCTGAGAGGGGAAGTGCTGAATGGAAGTGAGAAACACAAAAAAGGAGAGAACCATTGGATCCCAAAAAATGGGAGAGAATGAGGACATTCCTGCGGTCTCCAGCGAACGTTGTATCGCGGCAACCGGCCTCTTCGGCTGCCGACAACAAGCCACTAGACTCGACTACAACAACACCGCGACTCATCTCAGTGATGACGAGTGCATTCAAAAGTCTGTCGGTATTTGAAACAAATTGCTCTTTGAGAAGCAGGGCTTGGGGAGAGCATGGCTCTTTTTAACATGTTGACAGAATAACAATTTAGGATAGCCTAATAATAATAATAAATAGTGCTGTTAGGAGTTGCTTTAACTTTGACAGCACTAAAAAAAAAATACTACCACTATTAACTCATTCACTGCCATCGACGGCTATAGACGTAAAAAATTCATTTAAACTATTTCTATTAGTTTAACAATTTTCCCACTTTTGTTAACAAGAGTATGAATATCTAGAATTTTTTTTATTGTTTTAGAACAGATATAACATTTGTGATTAATTGTGAGTTAACTAGTTTAAAAATTGGAATCGTCAGACACCCTTAATTTTTATTAATCTTTTCTTTAAAAAAAAAAAGAAAGAAAGAAAAGGTTATTAAAAATTAGGGGCATCAGGCGTTTAAATTTGTAATCGTAATTAATCGCATGACTTCACTAGTTAACTCACGATTAATCACAAATTTTATATCTGTTCTAAATGTCCAAAAAAAAATCTAGGCTTACATACTCTTGTTAACAAAAAAGGAAAAAATGTTAAACTAATAGAAATAGTTTAAATTTATTTTTGACGTCCATTGCTGTCAATGGCGGTGAATGAGTTAAGAGGGGTACACACAAACCGATTTATACTTTACTAACCCTGCAATCTGTTGTATTACCGAGGTTGACCTGTGAGAGGCAGCATGGTGCCCGAGGACATCCAAAGACCAAAGAGTAGTCGTAGAAGAAGATATAAAAGAATATAGACTAGCCATTATGGTACAGTAATTTTTTTCTGGTCATTATACTGCGCCAGTAAATGAGTTAATATGCTGTTAATTCTAAACCATTAGCAACTTAACAATAGTCTTCCCATTAGTAATAGATCAATATGGATTTTTCAGGGCTGATACCGATTATTAGTCGTTTAGGAGGCCAATAACCGATATTTCAAGCCGATACTCATTTGCAGTAAAAGAGAAAATATTAGCGTCAAAGTTTTAAAAAATTTACTTTGTTGAAATGCCACTAACCTTGTTTGTGAAAACAACTTTTTACATTTTCAACACTTTGAAGGTTTTTCTTTTAATTATAATTAAATATGAAGAATAGACAGCTTTATTTAAATAAACAACAACAAACAACAAAAATTGCGGGGAGCTTTCACGGTCATCAGCATGCGTTAAAGTAAATAAAAAAATGAATAGCTCCCTAAAGCTTTCTACTGTAAAAGTTTTATAAAATTTCAACATAAATAAAATGTTAAACTTTCACTTGTTGTTGTTTAAATTTCTTCCTTCTTTTTTAATTTTTTTAAATAAAAAGTGTTTTAAGTTCACATTGTCAGCACCGCCTTTTATAAAGTGAAAATGTAGTTTTCATCTGGGTCCGTAAAAGCTTTCAAGCTTTGCGGACAATGAAAAATTGTCTGAACATGCTCAAAATGTCTTTACGACAAGTAAAAACTCTCTGTGAACATCTTAAAATCCTGATGAAAACCCCAAATTCGCTACGGCGCCGATAATCGGTCTATCCCTACTTCCTATTTTGATGATGGCATTACGTGGAACTGATTGCCACCTAACCTTATTAAAGAGAAGACCATTTGACATTCTAGGACAGGGGTGGGCAAACTTTTTGACTTGCGGGCCACAATGGGTTTGAAATTTTGACAGAAGGGCCGGACCAGGAGCATTTGGACCTCATAGCACAGTAAAAACACACAGATAAATGTACAACCCAATTTACTTATAGTATGCACTTAGGACTGCGTTTTTCAAATGTGCAAAATCCACTTATTTAAAACAGCTTTTCCAATAGCTTCATTTTTATTGTTTTAGCTCAACTTTTGCTGTGTTTTTATGCTTTGTAAAGTGACCTTGGGTGTTCTGAAAGGTGCTGTTTTTAAATGAAATGTATTATTATTATTATTATGATTATTATAAAATAGCCCTAATCCAGGTAGTACGTTTGCCTCAATGAATATGCAAGATGCGGCATTTACACAATATTTGGCAAAGTGGGAGGAGAAATGTAAATAGATTATAATAGCACATACAC
This sequence comes from Vanacampus margaritifer, assembly GCF_051991255.1. Lineage (NCBI taxonomy): Eukaryota > Metazoa > Chordata > Actinopteri > Syngnathiformes > Syngnathidae > Vanacampus > Vanacampus margaritifer. Next base: position 17,733,044 of record NC_135443.1, on the reverse strand, counting down.
TGTGATCTGTCAAACCTGGTGACTGCATCTATTATTAATAGATTTCAATTCAAGGCGTAAAGTTAAATAATTTTTTTCCATTGGCCCACCCATTTTTAACCCGGGCCCACAGTACGTGTGACACATGCGGCTGCATGATAGCCGCTGCTGCCTGTCACACGCTGAGGACAAAGCGCGTACATCCAATCCGTCTCTGACCACTTTTCCATCTCCGTGGGGGACGCATAGCACACGGTGTTTGTGCAGCAGCTCAAAAAGAAGCCAAAAGCCAACGAGGAAACACTCATAGAAGTGCTCGACGCACGCCCCGGGGATGTCTTCACCAATATCAAGAGTCTCCCCTGCATGCGCGCTCCTCACCTCACCCATGACAACATGTAGAAAGACTATCTTCAGCTGTCAAAAGGATCAAAACGACTATCAGGACATTATTGCTGTGTTCAACACAAAACCGTGCCGTCTCCTGCTGTAAATGTCCAAATCCAGGAAGAATTGTATTTTATGAATCAGTTATCTTGAGTTAAGCTTACTGCCACTCTCCCGTTTATTTTAATAAATTGCAAACGTTGTTATGAATGTGCCCTGCGTATCTTTCTGTCCCCTTTCTGTGCGTAAACGAGCTTATCAGTGAGACCCCGACCCAGTGATCATATTTTCCGGGTGTGTAGAAGTTACACAGCAGTGACTCTGGTGTAAAACATAATCTGCACAGGAGTCTGAGGGAAGTGGATCCCAACACCAGTCATCCACTGCTCGTACTGCTGCAGCTGGAGAGCACGTTCTCCAGCTGCACCCGTCACTCACAGCAGACTTCACTTTACGTGAGACCGCGCCAGCGATTTTATCTTCTGCGCCCTCGTAATTAAAGAAGCGAAATAACGCCATAAAAAGTGTGTGTTAAGAGCGGCAACTTAATCGCTGTCCTTGGTACCCGCGGTAAAGCACTATTAGGGACGTGAAGGGAATTTTTTTTTGAGGATATTTTCTCTGGCCCACCCATTTTTCCTCAGGCCCACCCAAAATAAAAATGTTGGCGCTGCGGCTGGCGCCACCTATTGGTGAAACGTGGGCATTGCAGGGACAAAATAAAATTAATAAGATAAGATCCACTGATTGTCACACCCATCTAAGTGGGGCGAAATTTGTTCTCCGCATTTGACCCATCCCCTGAGGGAGCGGTGAGCAGCAGCAGCGCCGCGCTCGGGAATCATGTGGTGATCGAACCTCCCAATTCCAACCCTTAATGCTGAGTGTCAAGCAGAGTGGCAATCTGTCCCGTTTTTATAGTCTTTGGTATGACCCGGCCGGGAATTGAACCCACGACCTCCCAGTCCCAGGGCGGACACTCTAACCACTCGTCCACTGAGCTGAAAAAAATAAAAAAAATTAAAAAATTAAAAAAAAAAGATTTTTAATTTTTCTCTAGCCTTATTGGATAAGTTCGGCGGGCCGGATTAAAACTCATAACGGGCCGTATTTGGCCCGCGGGCCGGGGTTTGCCCATGTCTGTTCTAGGACATTTTGTATTAGGGAACTGAGTTAGTTGGCTCCTTGTTGACGATTTGGCATCATAAAATGGGAACCGCTATCCTCTGTGTCTTGCAGTTTCCTTTTGTCTGGATAAGTGCCTGAAACAGAGCACAAGGGCCACTCTCTGGTTGGTGATCCTCTCCAAAGCAGTGTGAAAGCTTACCTTTATTAAGATTAAATCCAACAATGGTCACTTTCCCCGCTGTCCCATTAAAGTATCCGCACAGCCACCAGGTGAAACGCAGAGCCTCAGGGTCGATGAACAGAAAGCCTCTTTCACAATCGACAGACAGCTGATGTCAACCAACAAACTGATTCATTGCAGACAAGATACTGGGTGGGTGGGGGGGGGTGTCAGTTTCCTGCTGAGAAAAGCGAGGTACGGTTGCGTGGGAGGACTCCTCCTCCATCAGTCCCTGGGATGACATTAGTCTTTTATTACTCGGCCTTTCTTGTATCTGGCCACTCTCTAAGTCTCCCTTCGGAGCCACTGAGCCAAAGATATCCAACGATATGAACACAGTCACGTTGGTTTTTCCATCTTTGTTTATCCCAAAAGCAACAAGACAGCTGCCAAAGGAATCTTAAAAGTTTTCTACCAAAATAGACCACAGCTCCCTCTCGGACAACAACCATTTTCGATTTTCCCAAAAGTTCCACTTAGGTTATTTTTTTCATTGCATGGCAGGCCAAATCAAATGCTCTGGTGGGCCGTATATAGCCCAGGGGCCGTAGGTTTTACACCATGGAGGACTTATTCACACGAATCGAGCCGATATCCATGCTCACTGGGAGCAGCAAATCCTGGACTGATCCGTTTACCGTTTAGCACATACAGCTGTGAGAGAATAGATGGCGGGTGTGTGTGCGCGCATGCATGTGTGGTGAGCAGCTGTGGAAAGGGCTGAACAGACATCTTTTGTCACAATAAGAGCTCCCCGCCCCAATTTGCACCAACAAACGTCTAATTTGGATCTATGTGAACTTTATGTGAGCCTGCGACCGACTCATCGGGAAAGGGAAAACGTATGTCACCCTATACATGGGTCGGATACTAAAACCAGACGGATTTTTAAGACAAATCCCCTTTTCTTGCCCTTCCATTGCAAAGAGTCCCAAAAATCTGATTTTAAACGGTCTTATTTTTCAATAGGGTGACAGGGCAGAACAAATAAGATGTGTAGCTCTCTGGAAAAAAAAACATTGCGGAGCAATCACATCACAGTCTACTGGATGTTCGAGATGCCATCTCTACCTAATGTAAGATCTTTGAAGGGAAAGTCAACCTTAATCATTTCTTGACAATAATATGTTATGTGTGGTGTTAAGCAGCAAAATCCAGCAGATTTTGTCAATATCAGAAGGTGGCCATTTTGAGAGTTGCTGTTGAGTGAACAACCAATCACAGCTTAGCTTCACAAAGCAGGTGAGGTGTGATTGGTCGTTGCCTGAGCACTGAGCAACTGTGATGTCATTTTCAGTCCACAGCAAGTGACAAAATGGCCGCCCCTGGATTTTGCTGCATTACTCATATGTAATATCAATCAGAATGTCATGTTTAGACTAGTGAGGTCACATGTAACATATTATTGTCAAGAAATGTTTAAGGTTGACTTCCAAACTATTATGCATCTTCGCCTTATATGATTCATCATAATTTGTTCCCGTCCTAGTAAACATTGCACCAGTGGTAAAGTTCATCTAAACTTGACGCTCACTTCCGATGGACCCGTCACAGCCTCAGCTAACGCAAAAGGCGTGTGGATGACCAGGTTAACCGCGTTTGAGTCGTTTACCTGCATGCGCATGCGTTGCGTGTCCACGTCGCAGACCGCGTGTCTTTGGGCGCTGCAATGGGAGATGCAGCAAAAGGGACACATAGCCAGCTGCTCTTCCTCGCAGTGGAGCAGCCTGTACTCGTCATGGCTGGGACACGTCCAGGCGCTCAGCTCCTCGGCGTCCACCAGCAGGTGGCCGGGCGCCACGCACGGCTGCTGCAGGTGCGTGTGCACGTGTATCTGGCAGCAAGGCTCTTTGCAGCGCAGGCACACCTTCCTGACGGGCAGCGGCGGGCCTCGTCTGCACAGGACGCAGTGCAGTGCCGTCGGGGACTTCTCCGAGTCCAACACGTTGAACCTCTTAACGATGTTGGTCAGCTTGAAGTTCTTCTCCAGTAACGGCTTCTGGTCGTACTCGTGGTTGCACTCGGGGCAGCGAACCCCCGTGCCGCTGTCTTTGGCCCACGCCTCCGAGATGCAACCTTTGCAGAAGTTGTGTTTACATGGCAGTTGGATTGGCTCCTCGAACACATTCAGGCAGATGGGACACAGAAGCTCCTCCTCGAAACAGTTCCTCCAGCTGGCATCCATGGCTGCAACTGCTCCAAACACCGAAGGCAAGTAGGCAATTAAGTTCTTTGGAATATTCCGCTGTTGCAAAAAGACAAAAACGAATATAGAACTCTGAAAATGCCTTTACCTTCAGATACAGCTTCTAGGTCAAATACAAGTGGTTCTTAACCCAGGTTCCTATGCACAACAACCCCCCAAACCCCATTCCGACATACGCTGTTATGTGAAGCGGTTATACGTGTAAGAGGAGATATTTAAAGTCTCTTTTCACCAGTGGATCAGCGACATCATAATTACAGTCTCCTACAAGCAAATTTGAAGTTTTATGGTGAGGATAATGGATGGAAGGTGGTCCTTAACATAACAAAGTAGAATGGAGTAAAGTTCAAGTAATACAAATTTAAAGGATGGATGGCAATGACATATCAATGTAAAACAAAAGTGAAGAGTCACCATCAAGTGATGGAAATTTAGGAGGTGGTTGGCTTGTTTCAAAGCTAGACTAATCATAATATTTAAAATAGTTGTTTTGATGTTAATTATGAAACGACATACAGTTAATGGCGTTTGTTGTTGTTATTGTTGTCAAGAGTCGATAGGCAATCCAAGAAGTTGCTTATCGAAGAAGGAGCGGGTGCAAAGTGTCAATTTGCTCTCGAGAAGAAAATGTCACGCTGAGCTACGTTGACGTTTCTATTTGTTTTTGCAACACCACAGCTTGGCTTCCTGTCAGCGAACACTAGTATTCAAATTATCCGGCGAGAAGAACAACAAAAAGCGACGTACCAACTATCGGCTTTCCATGTCCTCCAGTCCGCACACTCCGTCGCACCTTCACGGCTTCTACGTCGTCCAAGCTCCCCCGCTGCCAAGATCGCAGCTCGCCCACCAAACCGAACGAGCAGCAGCCTTTACCTTTTTTTAATCTCTTTTGAAACAAAACCCTCTACGCCATTTAACTGTTGCGTCGGATCGTCAACTCACAATCAAAGAATCAAAGAACACGAAAAGCCAGATGGGAGGGGAAAAAACGGTTGTCGTAATCGGAGCTCCGTGCGTCCGTCCACGCAGACCCGCCCCCTCTTGCTAATGTCACCCGGCAGAGTTGATACACACACGGGGAGGGGAGGAGCTGTGGAGGGGGGCGGCGCATAGGCCAGCAGGCTGGGAGTTAGCGCAGCAGCAATTACTTTTATGAGCTGGGGCCCCTGAAATATTGACAATAAATTTACAAGCACAGAATAATACAGCGTGTAAATGTTATTTCAAAGAAAACAGATGCTGACCATTTTTACAAGGCTAATATTCGCAGATTACAGTAATAATTGTCACATACACACAACATGATGGCTTATTTTTTTTAGTCTTGAGTAATAATTGGAATTCCAGTACTTTTCTCCAATAGGTCAATCCTTTAAAAATAGGGAGACATGCTGCGATGCCAGGAGGGGCACGTGTGACCCCAGGGAACACTTTTTTTTTGGTGCCATATTACAATGAAGTGTAATTGCACATCCACTACAGTAGGTAGCACTGTCGCTCATTTTCAGCATGCACAAGGAGTTGAAGTGTACTAACATAGTAGACAAATGTATAGTTGTGGAGAAGGTTTGGAGGGGCAAAAAATATTTTCTTCGTTCTTATAAGAAAAAATTATTTATAAGTACTGCTATAAGTGGAACTATGTGAGGGAAATAAATTATGTAATGATATCCAAACATCAAGATACGATAATTATCACTATATTGTGGGGAGGTTGGCGATATACTGTATATATATTCATATTTATTTATATAGCTTGTGATATTGTATAAAAACACACGATTGTTAGAAGAGGAAAAAGCTCATATTGGGGACGGGCGAAGCATTATATTGTGTGTTTTTTGTTTTTTTTTTACATAATAACAGTGACAAATAGGCTTGGCCATGTTATGTCATAACATCACGTCATTGTCATGTGTCCCTATTGGCTTTGCAAAGTGCAAAGTATTAGTATAGTATATCAAAGTATCATGGTCTATGTAGTTCTCAATGCTGTATTTGGCTGAAGCAAGTGAAAAGTCATGCTTTTTGACGAAGATGTTGGAAAACATTTGCTGGTATGACGACTGATTTATGGGGAGTACCGCCGCAGTGGCCAAAACATTCCTAATTTAAACTGCAATAATAAACTGACCACCAGAGGGTACTAGAACTGCACAAAATGTTAACAGATGTGCTGCTTTTAATAGTGAGATGACGACGTTGTGCTATTTTAATATTGCAATATTGCCATTATAGTTACATCCCTAATTGCTGGTGCTGGTATGAAAATTGTGCCAAGTTTTCAATTTCCATATGATGGCAGGCATTTATTAACATTCTAACAAATATCCATGCTTACTGGGAGGGTGAATTGTTTTTTCCCTCATTGGACACCTCAAAAGCTGGTTTTGTATTTTTTTTTTTCTGTCATTGTTCTTTAATTGGTGTGATTGTGCAAAAATATCGATCTCCTTTTAGTTTGAATCATAATCAGTAGAATTAATTGATCATGTGGGTAGGTACATTAAAAATAGCATTCATCCATTTTTGTATAACACCTGTCCTCGTTTGGCTCATGGCAACATTTATCCGGTACATTTACACACCTATGGATAATTTAAACACCTTTTCATTAAACAAACATATTTTGTCAAAATCCACATAAGTACAGGGAGAACATGCAAGGGTGAGATTAAAACTCTGAACCTTAGAACTGCGAGGCAGATGTGAAAACCAGTGAGGCCACACTAAATTTACAACAGTCTCAATTAAAGACCATGCAATTTTTTCCCAATTGGAAAATGTTCACACCAAATATTGGCAACCAAGCAAGCAATTAATCAAACACAAATAGTGCTTTAATTCAGCATCCATTGCAGCCTGGTCATCCTGGAAGGGGGATTACCATATTTGCGGTACATTCTTAAGGTTTCTTATTTTCCCCGTTTTTTTCTCTCCAAGTTTTCCCTTGTTCTCTTATGGTTCAATCAGGGGATGTCGTTAATATTTGTCAACTGTGGGCATATGAAGCCCTTTAAGACTCTTTTGTGATTAAGAGCTATACAAATAAACTTGACTGAATTCGGCAAAAATATATCAGATGCTCATTTATCAGTATTCCATCTTTATTTGTGTAATAATGCTCTCTAATGCACTTGGGATTATAATCGGCAAATTCAGCCAAATACAATGGCAAATAACAAAACCAAGTTATCTACATTTATCACTTGATTAACAAAAGGACAAAAGACACTATGTCATGACACACAGTATGGTGTAACAGTACACACGTTCTGAAAAGACAATGTAGCAAAATTTGTCTTTTCAGTTTTTGGTGTTATTGAGATTAGAATCCACGAGGTTCAGGATGCAGTAACAGTCAATGCTGACTGAGTCAACATATATTTTTGTGTGTGTTCAATTTGAGGCACTGAGGTGTTTTGCTCCGGCTCAATGTCAAACCCACCCTACAAACGACAACACAAAAATCAAAACCTTTTTATCCACACTGACCTCTGGAGATAACACTGAAGAGATCGCCATCTTTAAACACTAAAACAGACAAGTTAATATGTGACACAAGTGAATGGAAACATTACCAACAGAGCTGACTACATGCAACAGGGTGAAGAAAATATGGTTTGATCCGGCTAAAAACAAATCTAACCTGAGAGGAAATGTTTATACTTTGTACAAAGTACATTTAGAATGATCCTTGGAGGAGTTTATGAAAATTTAAATGGCACCCATTCCCACTATACATAATCTTGGTATAGGGGCATATATCTGCAGCATTATAGTCAGCTATACAACAGACAAGAGTTGAAATGTTGCCTTTCTTCATTGCAACAAAGTACTTGCACTGAATGACCGACATTACCTTTGGCATCATAACAGGAAAAATGTCCAGCATTTGTTAAATGTACACATAAAGGCAATATCAACGAAAACGTTCAAATGGATCAGTAGCTGACTTTTTTTTTTTGTCATTGCTGCGGCCACTGGAATAAATAGTTATTGCTTGTGACGTGACGCCTGCATGGCGTAATTGCATTAGCAACGCTTGCAATTTGGACCTATGATTTTGAGAGGTCCAGATCAACCGATAGTCTTTTGGTGTTCCATTTTCTTTTGTGAGGAGACCTCAACGTCACTGCGTCCTCTGAGCGTGTGAATGTGCAGGTTTTGACATTGTTTTTTTGTCTGTAGTGATTTAAACATCTCTTCCTCATTGCAGAAGGTTATCAAACACAGAGTCTGGTAGGATGGAGATCTTCAGCTTCTTCTCTGGCCAACTGTACTCTTTTGGTAGTTTTGTCTATTAGAAGAGGAAAAGAACAGTCAAAACAAAACGGAGTTGAAAAATGTGCAATTTGAAAAAGATTGACTCACATCCTCACGAGTGTTAAGATCGTGCAAATCCCCAAGCATCTGATCCACAAACTCTTCAGTCAACAATATCTACACAGGGAACACAGGAGGTCATTCATTAAAATAAGCAAATTACAATACGTACTACATTGGACTACTGTGCAAAACAGGGAGGAACAAAATAGTTGCATAGTTAAAACATGAGATTACTAATTGAGGTCACTTTTGTCCTGTCTGGAGGAAATCAAGGCCACTCAATTTTTTTGAACTTCAATAAATAGAAAACATAAGTTATTCTGCTAATCATCCAAATGCTGAACATCAGCGCAGATAATCCCTAATAATTCAATAGAATTAAAAACAATTCAACAGTTTTGGTCATACAGGACCTATTGGGAGGTGCTGCTGTTTTGGTTAGCAGTGGAGTTGAAGCTACTAAATGGGCGATGTCAGCTACTTGAGCACATACACACGTTTGTGTGCGTACCTGAAGCCAAGGGCCGTGGGCTGCATATGGATGCTCTTCAGTAGCAAAAGCTCCCTCCACCCCCGTCGACACAAACGTAATGGCCGTGTCGCCATTGATACTTTTGAAAGTGAAATGTCTGCCGTGCAGCAAGCGGCCCCTGTAAGACATTCATTCAAAGTCTCTTATGCAATTCAGAAAGTAATGTGAACGTTTTTGAGGTGCAGACTAGACTGGTCTACCACCAGCATACATTTTTAACCACTTGTGCAGTTTTTTCATGATTAAAGGGCAAGTCAACCTGAATCATTTCTTGACAATAATATGTTATATGTGACCTCACTAGTCTAAACATGACATTCTGATTAATATTACATTTGTGGAATATGAGTTATGCCGCAAAATCCAGCCCATTTCATCCATCATCTCAGGGGGCGGCCATTTTGCCACTTGCTGTCAACTGAAGATGACATCAAAGTTGCTCAGGGCTCAACCAATCACAGCCCACTTGTTTTCTGAAGGTGAGCTGTGATTGGTTGTTACCCGAGACCTGAGCAACTGTGATGTCATTTTCACTCAACAGCAAGTGGCAAGATGGCCGCCTCCTGATATAGATAAAAACTGCTAAATTTGGCTGTTTAACTCATATTCCACCAATGCAATATTAACCAGAATACACTAGTGGTAGGGCTGCTCGATTATGGAAAAAATAATAATCACAATTATTTTGGTAATAATTGAAATCACGATTTATTTTTTTGTTCAAAACAAGAAAATGTTTAAACATTTGAAAATATTAAGACAAATAAAATGATTTGAAACACTATAATTATGTACGTTATTTTAGGACCAACTATATTATTTATGTTAGCAAAAATTTTAAGTTGGGGTGCAGCGTGTACAGTATGGCTTGTAGGGTGCCTCAAAACAACCCAAAACTCATATTATTAGGGCTGCAGCCATCGAATATTTTGGTATTAGGATATCCTACTGAAAATTCAAGCGAATAATCGGGTATTTGGATAGAAATAAAAATATACCTGTATATACTTTCTTGGTTAAAGAACAATTATAAATACAGAAGACCAAAAACACATTTAAGTAAGTCTGGTTTGTTAATAAGTGATCAGTAGGAACGGCAAATCAGTCAGTGTGTCGGCATCAAAAAGTCTCCACAGTCCATCAATCCATTTCCTGAACCGCTAATCCTCACGAGGGTCGCGGGTACGCTGGAGTCTAGCCCAGCTGTCTACGGGCTGTAGTATTTACACCTTTCAAAGGTAATCAGAACGCTGGAGCACTTTACCGCTGCTAGCTAGCGCGGCTAGCTTGCTGCTAGTAGCTCGCTGTTAGCTAGCAGTCGCCGCTAAACGCTGGCAACAGACGGCGTACAAATACAATGTCAGCATAATTATGCTTTAGCGCTCTTATATTACATATTACATATACTACTTGGTAAGTTAAGGTTTAATTAGAAAATGCGTTTCTCTCAGTTAGCCCCGTGTACTGTCATGCATACTGCCATACGACTATCTCAGCGGGTATCCGAGACAGAAATGATGAGGACTCCTTTCAGCCCTAGTATTAATAATCTTTTTTGTACGATTATGCCAATTTTGTAATTGTGGAGAGTAATAATCTAAATCGTAATTGAATTTGGATTAATTGCACAGCCTTAACTAGTGGTGTTGCATAGATCATATTGTCAAGACGTTTTTTTTTTTTTTGGGGGGGAGGGGGGGGGGGTGACTTCCCCTTTCAGCTTTTTCCATGATGTTCTTCTTCGCCATAAAATAGTACTTGTGTAAATACAGTGCTAGAAAGCTCATTTTAATATGCATTATGTGTAGTACCGCAAGCAGAGGGGAAGCAGCGTGCCGGACTCTTGGTTAAATTTCAGATGGACACTTTCCAGCTGTCGTGTTCGGACTAACTCGTGCGGGACGATGGCTGTTGAGCTCTCGCTTTCCAAGCTGTCCTTTCGACTTCTGAGAAGACGGACAAAAAGGGAAATATCAGTAAAGGGAAGTGTGATGTGCTTCAATAAACAGTGAGGAAGCTGCTGTGCGATAAAAACAACTGGTGTATAGGAAATGCTTCTGTGCTACTGGGAATCACCCTACACCGGTTTGATGAAATTTCCTCTAAGAAGCGTTGAAAGAGAACTTCCACCTGAGTGTGTGTGCGTGTGTGTGTGTGTGTGTGTGTGTGTGTGTGTGTATACTCACTGAGGTCTGTCATGTCTCTGGCTGCTGATGGGCGGTAGTGCCGCTTTGGTGTTGAACTCCAGACCTTTCCTTAAGGTCTCCCTGATCTGTTCCGTGTCTATCAATACACAAATGGTCAGCATGGAATGGTCCCATTGTGGACTGCCAACGCACTCCCAAATAGAAGCACCTTTATTGGAGAGCCTGCGAGGCTGCGAGCCGATGCAAATGGACCGACTGTCCTCGTCGTCGTCCGGTGGTCGACTCAGGTCGTCCCACATGCACTTGGCGCTGACCCCGCTCAAGTTGGAGCCTTCCGTCTCGATGCCGTGGTCCACTCTCTCCTGCTTGGATGGGCAACACAGACGCAATCGTCAACACTAGGCCTGCAGTGTGTATATGGCACCAAAAGGGGGCGCTTCAGACTGTTAAAGAGTCAGAAAGTGGAAGGTGAGCCTTTTTTCTTTTCTTTTGGTTTGGAAAAAAAATCTGAGGCCATTTTAATTTTTATGAAGACAAACTAAACTGATCATGAGATGAGCGAACAATTCAAAATGGCTTCTGTCCTGTTTCCCTGCTCCAACACAGCTGATTCAAATGATCAGCTCATCAGCAAGCTCCGCAGGAGCCTGCAAACGATCCTGAGCATTTGAATCAGGTATCGCGATACATACTGATATTGATTTATCGCCCAGCCTTAGCTTAAACTGTCAATATAGGCAAGGATGAACATTTTCAGGGGGCACGAAGAAAGTCCTTGTGGTATCTCGTTATTTGCACCACACCTCAGCTCTCATCCCCTGCAAATAGCCAATAGCGTATTGGCAAAAACATCACAACACACGAAGCAAAAACTTGTACTTGAACCTTCACAGTAATCAATATCTCTTTAATTGTGAAATATTAACCTTATGTAACCCTTACTCTGTCGACTTAGTTGAGTGGACAGAGCATAATTCAGCCTTACTTGTAGATGTGGATCAATGTCAAAGATGGTCTCCCCTCGCCTCATGTCTGTGATCAGCCAGGGCCCGCCAGCTCTACATAAACAACAGCTGTCATTAAACGGGAAATCAACCCAAAAATGTTCTTTATGTGCCATGTAGCCCCACTTTAGTCTAAACATGGTATTGAAATTAATATTGCATTTATAGAAATAAATGAAAATATAACAAAAGTACCAAAAACTATTTTTTCTCCCCCTTTTCCAGTAGAAACTGGTATGTTGTAAGCTGCCTTTAAGTTGAACTCACGCTCGAAGCCCTCGCATCAGTTCCAAGATGCCTTGGCCGTTCCACTGCTGCGCCGCCTGTAGCTCCTCTGTACAAACGCCCACAATCTGCAGGCCACAGTACATGTGAGATGGAGGAGTGCTGTGCTTGATGATGAAGTCTATCCTTAAAATCTCTTATCCCCCCCCCCCCCCCACGATTGCCGATTTGAATCAATTTCTCCATTTGGCATATAGAAAGCACTAATGACAATGACATTATACAAACTAAGCAGTCTTCTGGGATTTGCTTTCTCTCTGATAACAAACAAGCTTTGAAATTGTTTTCCCCCAGCATTAACTTAAGACAAAAATACTGTAACAGAATTTTTTGTTTGTTTGTCTTTACAGATAATGTTGAGATTTGCCCTTTTGTAAAAACAGTTATGAAAACATTATAATTCATTATAAAATCTATTTGGTACTTTTTTTTTTGTCAATGTCTAGTTCAATTGACTCTGTGACTAACTTCAATGGGCTCTTTTCATATCATGTGCAAAATAATGTGAAAATGATTCCACTCATGTTGTCTGTTTTTTGGGAAAAATAGTCACTAAATAAGCCACCAAATCGCTAAACTGGAAACAATGGTTGTACTTTTGCAAAGAACAACTTTTATGTTCACAGCTATGTTGTTAGTATAAGTAGTAGATGTCAGCAAGCGTGTGCTTGGAACTCGAGAAGCCCCCCCCCCCCAATTTTTTTAAAAAAAAATCAAAAGTCATTTTTCAAAAAGTTTATTGGCCTGACAAACTTAAATTAATTGCTGAAATTAAATACCAATTCAGCCTTTATTTGTGTCAGGGGTCTGGCTCCCTGTGGATCGCCCAAAAAAATGAGAAGAAATTATTTATTTAATTTTTACATTTTTATTTTTTAGATAAAATATTCTTGTAATGGATTAATTATTAAATAAACAATAAATAATTAAAAAAAAGTTTTAATAGTCCAAATTTTTAAGTTGCTGGAGAGAGAGATAAAAGGTAGACCAAATCGTTTTGTTTTCAACTAAAAATATCCAATAAGGGAGAGGAAAAGCAGAAAACTACCATAAAATGTCCATGAAAAAAAAAAATTACCGTAATATGTCCATAAAATTGCCAAAAGTATCAGAAAAAGAACAGAAAGACAGAAAAGTGTAAAAATTATTGAAAAAGAAAGTACAAAAAAATAAAAATCCAAAAATGGAAGAAGAAAGGTAGAAGAAAATGAATCTCCAAAGTATTGGATGCGGCATATTTTCTGTTACGGTGCAGTTCTAATGACCTCTTGGGCCCTCAGTACATTAGACTAACAATAACACACTGTTACGTTCATCACAATGTTCAAATATTTTGTGACTCCAGACAAATTTTTCATTATTTATTTGGCCTAACATGGCTCTTTTGACAGGGAAGGTTGCTGACCCCTGGTCTATGGTCTGAAACATTTTAACCCACCTGCAAGAAGCTGGCGGTGCCAAAAGGAGTTTGAATGGGATGCATTTGAGGGTCTTCTGTGAGCAACATATGCTGGATGCGAGACTCGCTGTTGTCCAGGGGATTGTGCCATGATATGTGGTCACCGCTACAAAATGTGTTTTCTGTGGAGACACGATAAGGAAAGTTACAGATATGCTTCTTTTTTTTTTACTAATACAGATTATTGGTAGTCAGGGAGGCTGATAACCGATTTTTGAAGCCGATATACATTTGCAGGAGGTGTCAAAATTGGTGTTGGTGTCAAAATTTTTAATAATAAAATAATAATAAAAACTCCAGCACTTGACTGCTTAAATGCCTTCAAGCACATGTTTATTAAACAGCTTTTGTGATTTGCAACATGTTAAAGGTTTTTTGTTTGCCATCAACTTTTGCACCAACTATAATGCAAACACCCAAATAGCCACTAATTCGCGGGCTAACTGTTAGCTCGCGGGCTAACTGTTAGCTCGCGGGCTAACCATTCACCCACACACTAACCCCGGGATAACTCCCAAATAGCTGCTAAAAAACAGCTATTGGGTTAGCCCGCGAGCTAACCGTTTGCTCACGGACTAACTTAATAGCCGTTAATTCGCAAGCTAGCCAGTTAGCTCGTGGGCTAATAGCCGCTAATTTGGGAGCTAACGGTTAGCTCGCGGGCTAACCATACACCCGCACGCTAACTCCCAAATAGCTGCTAATAGCCGCTAATTGCTGCTTATTGGCTGTTAGCACTGCACGAACAACCAATCAGATGGTGCTGTGGGCGGGCCAATGCTGCACGGAGTCAACAGCCGCTGTCTCAGAGCAGACGGAGGAGAAAAGTGCCCATCGAAGCAAAAATAACAGTTTTTAACTCTTTGACTGCCATGGACGTTAACTCTTTGACTGCCAGACGTTTTCAGAAAAGGGATGCTGTGGGTGCCAGCCGATTTAAGCATTTTTGACTGATCTTTCAAGGTCCACAGAAAATTATGTGTTTGGACTATGGAAACACACATACTACCAAATGAAAGATTGGACTCTCATCTTTCATCAGAAAAAAAAGTTTGTTTCTACCTTATTCCGTTTTTGAGTAATCAACAATAGAAAATGGTTAGTTCCACCTCTGTTTTGAAAAAAAAAACGTCTTTTAACGTCTTTGGCACTCCTCCATAGGATTTTACTAAACGTTATTTAACGTTTTTGGCAGTCAAAGAGTTAAAAGACGTCAAGTAAAAACCTACGGAGGGCCGCCAATGACGTTAAAAGATGTCATCCATTTTTTTTTTTTTTTTTTGAAACGGGTGGAGGAAAGCCTTGGCCAGCTGCTGTGAAAGTTTCAAGCAGATCTAGTTAGCCTAATGACTATTTTTGGCCCCTAGATGGCAGCAATGACTCT
Source organism: Vanacampus margaritifer (assembly GCF_051991255.1). NCBI lineage: Eukaryota > Metazoa > Chordata > Actinopteri > Syngnathiformes > Syngnathidae > Vanacampus > Vanacampus margaritifer. The sequence goes on along the minus strand of NC_135443.1, from coordinate 17,717,981 downwards.
CTTTTGACAAGATTGGGTAGGCGTCAGTAGAAGACGTGAGGCGGAGCTAGAGGGGACAATGGCTGGAGAAGGGAAGAAAACATGGCAACCGGTTGCAAGCAGCTCACGGTCGAGCAGTTTTTTTCAAAGACGAAAAGCATCGACCAACGCTAAAGAGCACATTGATGACGATGATGATTATCATCGATGATGATGATGGTGACTCCGAGGTTGGAAGCATTGACGCGGCAGTAGAAGACGTGAGGCGGAGCTAGATGGTTGAAGAAGCGAACAATGGCGACCGGTTGCAAGCAGCTCACACTTGGGAATTTTTTTCAAAGACGAAAGGCATCGACCAACGCTAAAGAGCACATTGATGACGCCGATGATCATCATCGATGATGATGATGATGGTGACTCCGAGGTTGACGCTGAAGTTGCAAGCGTTGACGCGGCGGCTATGACGACGTCATAAAGGTTCACCGGCTAGCGATGCTAACACCGGAAAACGCGGAGCACAACCGAGCACGCTCAGGCAGACGTTCAATCGGACGACGAAGAGTGCCCCGAGTCCAAAGCATATTCATCGGAGGAGTGTGTACAGTCTGCTACTTGCTATTCCCCGGAAAAAAAGGCCGTCAAGAAAGTGTAACGTCTGCACGCGAAAGGAGCCATCATAAGTGAAACTAATCTGTTGTGCAAATCCTGCTGCGTCTCCTTGCACGCAGGGGAGCGTTACAAAAAGAAAAACTGTATTTGAAACATCCACATAATTGTAAATAGTACCAAAGTTGCACACATTTGTAAATAGTTTGCGAAATTGTTTTGTCAAATTGTTACACTGTTGAATGGAAATAAACGTATTTTGCAACCAAAAAACACTTTTTCATTGTTGGTGATAGCATTTTACAGAAGTAAAGCACTATTTAGGTGTTTGTGGCATCATTCATGGACAAAAAGAAGTGTACAATTCACTAGAGTGCATGAAATAACATCGTTTCACAAAAAGCTCTTTTTCTCCGCTTTTTGTTTCAAAACAGAGCATTTCGGTGAAACTAACCATTTTCTATTGTTGATTACTGAAGAACGGAATAAGGTAGAAACAAACTTTTTTTCTGTTGAAAGATGACAGTTCAATCTTTCATTAGTATGTGTGTTTCCATAGTCCAAACACAACATTTTCTGTGGACCTTGAAAGATCAGTCAAAATGCTTAAATCGGCTGGCACTGGCGACATCCCGTTTCTGAAAACGTCTGGCAGTCAAAGAGTTAATATATCAAAACAAAAAAAAATAGGCCGATGCCGATATTCATAAAATGCTGAATATCAGCGCTGATTATCTGCCGGGCCGATTATCGGTCTATCCCTAGTATGGTTGACACCTCATGACGAAAGTGTCAAGCTACATTTGCATCTGCTTGGGAGGTAGTATGCGTACAGTTTAATTTGGCTGTTGGGTAAATGTGTGTGTGTGTGTGGGGGGGACTCATGGATCAAGATTCGCCCACAAGCAAATTGATTCCAGCTGCAGGCCTGAGAGATGGGGAAACTGGAGAGCACAGACTTTTTTCAAAATTTATCAAAAATTCTGGTTGTCGCTTCCAATATATGGATTTTGGAAAGGTGCTGGCATGATGTGGGCACATTTGACAGCGGGACATCAAAATTCTACCCCAACAGACAGACAGACACCCACAAAAATATTCATGGTGATTGGCAACCACGATCTAAAGGACAAAGTCTGCAGTCATGTATGCTTTTGGGCAAACTCTTTTATCCCCATACAACAGAGGGGGGGGGGGGGGGAGAATATCAAATATCTCTGACCTGGCAACTCAGAGTCAGTACAAAAAAAAAAAGTCAACGATTTAGAACTTTGTCATACTAGCACATTGACATCCATTAAACATAACAGACCATACTCAAAGAGATGATCTACTAACAAATTATACTAAAATAGAAACAAATGTGACATAACAAACATGACAAGCTAAGTAGCCAACTACACCTAAACAAAACAAACTAAAAGAAAGCCCATTTTAGCCTTTTCCTTGAATTTGTGTTGTCATGGCTAAATAAAGACATTTACTCGACCGTATTGACAATATTGACCAAATTATAAAATATTCCATAGGTGCTATGCTAGCATTTGGATCAATTGGAATAATAATAAAACAAGTCTCCAAACAATTAATCGATTATCAAAAAGATGTATGGATTAATTTGATAATCGATTAGTTACCGATTAATCGTTCTACCTCTACATTGAAATCTGTTCTATTCTTTTCAAATGCTACTACCTTTATACTTTTAACTTTCCTGTAGAGTTAATAAACGGAAAAATACATGTAACACAAAGGATATAATTTCCATAATTGTCATTGGAAAACTATTTTTTCTAATTATGAAATAAAATGTCTACTAGTATCTTGATGCACTGTGTTTGACCTTAAAGGTTCAACTGTACAGTGGATCCTTTTGCCTGAGATAGGGACCAGGATGACCCATGAATAAAAAAAAATACACAAATAACGGACATTATGAATCGTCCAGACTTTTTTTTTAACCCACACAATTCTTGAATAAGCGGGGACAAGTGTTTTTTTTTTTTAAACAATACAAAAAAAAAAAACATTTGGGGGATCCACAAATAAGTGAATCGACGGGTGCCAGACAATGAATATGTAAACCCTGTATTCAAACAGAAATAGGTCACAAAAACCCTGATAAAACAGTCACAGGAAGTTCAGTAGATAAATAACACTTCCTGTTGGCAGTCCCACTTCCAAAAGCTTCAACTACTGTACTATGGAAACCTGAAGCAGGCACTTCTAGTCATACACATTTAGATGAAATAGTGACCACAACAAAGAGTAGATTCTTAACATTTGGCAAATGGTAAAATGACAACAGCGTTCAAAGGGGTCAAGTAAAAAAAAAACAAAAAAACAAAAAAACAAAGCACAGGTAATAACTTACCCGACTACAGCTAAGCTGAGCCAGTGAAATCGCCCCAAAATGTTGAACTATTTAGAACTCAACCAAATCAGAATAAATAAAGAATAATATGGGACATAACAGTAGCTTTTCATCATATATTCATATTCTGATGAATAATATGAATTAATTAATGAATCAGTGTGCTTTGCTTCTTACCTGATTGGAATACGTAGCGAGCCAATCCTTGCATGAGTTCAGCGGGCCAGGTCGGCGGGGCCGTCTCCCCCATCTCTCGTTTCAGTCTAAAGGTGAGCTCGAAGCCAAAGCCGCTGGGCTTGTCTATTCCTGTGAATCTGACACAAAAACACACGAGTGAGAGACACAAAACAGCAGTGGTGCTTTCAGGTCTCTCTCATATGCATGAGTCTTGTCAGACGCCCAATGCAAATCCAAATGTGTACCTTCGGGTGAGATCATGAGAAACATGCTAATTAGGAGGTTATAGGTGTTGAGAACCTGGGTGCGGTGGTATTACATAGAGTATTGTGAGACTGTATTTGACAATAATTATGGGGTTAAATAGTCTAATCAAGCAAGCTTTGTATCCCCTACATTGCAAGCAAAGTTGGCACAAGCTAAAAAATAACAAACAACGGTAGACAACAGTGCATTACTACTTACTCGTGAACCCTGTTGTCTCCATACAGGTCGCTGAGTCCAAAGCTGACGTAGTGCCAATGCTCCTGGACGTCCTGAGCTGGACAGCCCGTATTTCGATACATACTAATGTAGTCTAACGGGTCAGGACCACCTAACCTGCAAGTTGCAACAACACACTGATCCATTGAATCATGTCACACACTACTCTGGATTTACATGTTCAATAGAAAGTGAATCAACAACTATGGCCATGCAACGAGCGCGGACAAACAATGAATTGAACACTTTATGTGTTTGTTGTATAGCTTGTGTGCATGAAATTGCCAAGTTCTACCCTCAGAACAAAGAAAAACATTGAAATAATCTAACAGCGAACGTGTAGCTATACTGTTAGCTTCGAAGCTAACTTTTCACATTCATAACCGCTCAGCAAAGTTCAAGCTTAGTGAACATATTACCAACAAAAGATAAAGTGTTTGCCTACCAGTATTTTACGATGGCTGTAACTTGAAGCGGATTTGCCTGATCGGGATAAAGTCGCCGACATTCACCGTAGATAGCCTGCAGTCCTGGGGGAAACAAGGACGATAGCCCGTGCGCTTGGGCACCGCTGTTAGGCCGTACTTCATCCATGTCACGGCCTCGAAACAAGCCTTATTAAACTACAAACCACAACGCGACTGCGGCTATCCTACCCCTCTTCGGATAATACAAGTTCAACTAAACGATAAAGGATTTATTGACATTAGCGTTGCTATGGATTTGATATGAGCTTCTCCCAGATGGGGCCCAGCCTGTTGAGCATCCTCTCCACAAACGCTAGCGATTGGTTGCCTGGTTGGTAGAGCGTAGTGACGTTATAGACCGACGTCGTCATTAACAAATGACGGCCGATTGATTGGAACTTATTGTTGTATTTACGTTCAATCAATGTTCATAAATTTTTGTATGTAACTGTTGTAAGTCAATTGTAAATTACGTTTGCTAACAAAAGTGATTGTAGTTTGCGTTTATAATTTATTAATAACAACAAACATACTTAATGTAAAAAAAATTGGGGGGAGGAGGTCGACCATGACGTCTTTATGACCTCTGAGCAGACAGACAGCAGACATGGCTACTCGGTGCACAGCATCAGATTCATTTTTGCACGGGTGTTTTTGTAACATGGTTAAAAAAGAGTATAATGGCTATAGATGGCTTGGTGGGTAACACATCTGACTTTGGACAGTGGACACACAGACTGAGAATGATTAAATTCCTGCTCAGGGCAAAAGGTAACGTTCACCAGATTAGAAGAAGACACATACTGCCACATACATGCCTGGTTCCTTAATGTGGATAAGAATGGGTGGGTGTATAAACTGTATACTGCAAAAAAAAAATAAATAATACATTAATAATAATAATAATAATAATAATAATAATAATAATGAATGGTAACTTTCCGGTGTTTGGGCGGCAAAAAAAAAGGGGAAATAACTCTCGTAAAAACAAAGCTTAAGTGCGCATTACGTTTGCGCATGCGTGAAAAAAAAGCGAGCCTACCAAACTCGCCGTCATTTAAATGGCGGAGATTAGAGTGGTGACAGTCTTTGCGTAACTGTACACCTTAAAGCGTGCAAGTCAACCCCCCGAAGTAAGTAAACCACATGAAATACATTAATTAAAAAAAACAGCAACTTTCTGTTACAAATCAGAGTTCATTCCATCGGATCCAATTCATTTTCATTCATTGGATCCAATTCATTTTCAATTATCAATTTCATCTCCGTTGCTTTTGCTAGCTTCTCCCATTAGCCGCTTTTGTTAGCTGCTCCAGCGAGTTCTTGCTCACTCCAAATAATAATTGATTTAGTGGTAGCCTTGCAAAGTGTGGTGTCTCTGAAGAACCGTAGTGTGTGTGTACTTCAAAATCGTTGCATTCTATTTGTTTACCAATAAATGACACTAAATAATACACACTGTGCCTTTAAGTTACATGCTCAATCCAGGCATGTTTCATATCAAAACTAATATTGTATAAATTGTATGCAACATTAAGAGCACTCATGAAGTATTTTCAATTCATACATCTTCTGCCACTGAAGATGATGTACAGCCATCTGGTAGCGTACCTCCACAGCTCATACATCATAAAGTAAAGTTCTAAAGTTCCTTATGAAATGCAGGGTAGCTACATGTTGTTTAATTAAATAAGAGCACATTTTTGAATGGGACGTGGAAGTTCCATCACTAAATCAGTGGGTGTTGTCTATAATCTAGCACATCGACATTTGCGCAATTTAAGAATACAGAATGGTTTCACTTTTAAATATTAATGAATCCTTTGTGAACTACATAATAAATTATGTATTGTGAAAGTATTGTTAATCTCATACATCAACAAAATAGACAGTCACATAAATAGAAAGTGATGACCTTTATTTCACATAACATCAATATGAAGCAGATTATTACATTACATATTTCTATCACAATGCAATACCTCTTTGGTGCATTTCCATTCTCTGCTGCCGTGTAGTTGTTAGTGCCATGCCAAAAGAACTGAGCCCATAGATGACACCTGAAGATGCTACCATCTATGGAATTCAGTTCTCATAGTGGAGCACATTTGAAAATGAGGTCCTCATAATACATTGCATTCATTCAAGGTTAATTGACACACAGGTAGTACAAGTCATTATACGTAAATGTGCAAGGTATTAAAACATCAACCATAACATTATAGAAATCACATCTTAAACCAGTTGGCTCACGACCAGTCCAGTATGTTACTTGCCCCTTTTGAATTTTCAGATCAAGACCTAAATTGTGAAAGCTGTTGCTCCAAAGTGTGGTATGAGTAGCTCTGATGGAACATGGGCTCCTTCTAGTGGTATGTGAAAGAATTACTGAATTAATGGCAAGCTTTAATAAAATACAACCAAACACATTAGAATTAAGCTTGTAGCTATTCATGTACAGCCTGTTTGAACTTTGAAAAAAAAAATCCAATACAGAAGGCCTACTTTTTTTTTAAGCAAAGTTCAATTAAGTACAATATATTTTTATTTAATCATTTACAAATGACTACGTTATGTTACAGTGGCTTACAATAATATTAATTATACATGTTGGGAATGAAACTTTCATTTTTGATAAATACTTACTACACCTACTGCATTACTGTATTCTAAAATACTTATTGCAGCAAACGGAGATTGACAAAGCATTGCCAATAAAATGTGTGCCTGATTTGTGATAAAATAGTTTATAGAGGCCAATAAAATCCCGATTTACCGTTTTAACTAAATTATGGCTAAAAAGACTAGTGCAAGATAAATGACAGTTAAGATACATGAAATTGTGTCATAGGTCGGTATATTTCACAGCCAAACTGTCATTTTTAAATATCCTAATTTTCACACAAAAAAAAAAAAAAAAGTGAAATGAAAGTCAAATCAAACCTCTGCAAAGTCAATTATGGTCACATTGCAGCCTGTTGAGCGTGTCGGAATCTTTTTCTGTTTAATTCCTGGAAATGGTTCACTAGCAACAAAAGGATGGCTCTGCAAGCACTGAGAGCACTCTGGTCACTGAATGTGAATGATGGGACTCAAAAGTCACAAGCACCTCATGCTCAGAAAAAACAGCTTCGGGGGTGTCATTAAAATACAATAAGGAAGTTTTAAATTCACAAACAAAGGCATGTTTGCTTCTTCCTTCTCCTACTTCCATTGATTTGATTGGCTGCAGAGTGAAATACTGCAGTTCCTGATAAGATAAGATTCATTCAGAACATGCAACTGAGGAAAGGCCACACCTGAGCATGGCCAGGAAACGGCAAATATTCCTAGCAGAAGTGGCAAACAACCGGTTCAACAGCCTAAATCCTCTATGAGGACATAAACTGGCGAGGTGTCAACTCAGGATAAAGTTCAGGTAAGTTACAGTATACCTTTGTATTACATGAAATGGACTTTTTACTTTCTGCCTGTTTCAAATGAGTCTATTTAGTTTTCAACCTTTATACTTGCCTCTCTTGGTCAAGTGCATCCCAACAATGTCTTGGATAGTCAAAAACAAACAAATATTTCAGTTCTCAACAGGATCTGCTCTCCAAAATGAATCAACATGAGCCTTCTCTGCCGTCTTCTCCGTGTCCCAGTGTGGAGTACAATGTAGTGACTTGACATCCTGCTCCGACCTTAAATACCATCATGTTTCACATCACTTGCCGGCTTACCTCCCTCCAGCCCGCCCTCCTCGCAATCGGTTATTCATGCACTCCCTCCGTTCGGTAAACTCACCAGTCACTTCCCAGTAAGAAGGAAACAGTGGGAGTCAGCAGCACGCCCCCACACCGTGAATCAACACATAATAGTTTCTGAGGAAAGCCATCAGACTGGCCCTGCCCCCTCTTCTCATAAGGCAAAGAAGGGGAAAGGCTGCGTTCTAGTGTCGGAGCCAGGAATTCCCCCACAGGCTTGCATACAGCTGCCGGCCTGTGACGAGTCGATGACGGAGCAGATACGCACCCTGACCCAGTCAGTGTATGCAAACCCAAACTCCAGACTCGTACTCAGAAAGCAAAATATTCACACGGGGGGTATTTGGAAATGATAGCAGATCGCTGAAGTTGTGTAATATTGGCATCTGCATGGTTGTATGTTATGTTTTCAATGAAGCGTGATTTTCATGGCAGGTATGGATTGTTGACTAATGGTGTCTGCGCTCCCAAACTGAAGGGTAGAGATTAGGGGCATGCTCCATAAAAATAATAATAATAATAATTTTAAAAATGGGGGCCATTGCGGGAGCAAAAAATGTTTAACTAACATTACGCCAGTATTCATTTGTCAAGTAATAATTCAAAAGAGAGCTGTGTTTTTTTGTTTTATCTTAGTTCTAACTATTACAAATAGTTATAATTTGAAAAAAAAAGAAGGCATTTTACCTTACCTTTTACCATTTTTGTTCAATCAAATCAATCGATTTTTGAGTCACATCTTATTTTTACAGTTCTAATTGTAATATGCGGCTTGATGTTGTATTGAAATCTGCGCAGGTTTACAACATTGTGATGACGTCATCTATAGAAAAGCAGAGTTCCATGATCTATGCAGATCTCTGCTATGGCTCAATTCCAACAGCAACATTATTGCTCAATACGATAGTGACATTGAAACAGAATTCAGAACCCCCAGCAATATTTTGCTGAACATGTATTTTAAATGTAGTCAATTTGCCATCCCTGGATTCTGCACTGCAAATTTGATCAGAGTAACAGAATAACAGAATAGTCAATTGTCTGCTTTGTCCTTTTCATACAGAATACAGCAAAATAGGAAGGCCATTCCTCAACAGCGTATGCTTTCACACAGCGGCACAGCATACCACAACCAGATACAATAACGCATGAGGACGCCATTGTCTGCTGTGACATATGCCTACTATACCAACAGTTACAATTGCTTTCAAAACAATAGGGCGGGAGAAGTGAGTGTAAAGTGTCAAACTTCACACCTCTGGCCTGGCATTTTTCCTACATTACGGCTCAGATATTACCTTCGAACGGCCCGTTGAATATTGCTGGGACAACTTTGTGCCTGCCGTTTTTTGTCACGAAAGTACCAAAATAAATAAATAAAAACTAGGCTTTTTATTCACGTTTTGGTCACTTTTGTTTCCTCTGGTTGTTTCCATGATGTCAAACAGAAACAACAGGTGAGCAGTTGAACAAGTCAAAAAAACATTTCCTCATGTCTAAACAAGACCAGTCTTGATACATATTTCTGAACAAAAGGCCCGAACAGGTTACTTCACTGCATTTCCTGGATGTCTATTTGCATTTTTTCGGGATGTAGCCTGCTTCAGAATGTGTCACATCTAGTGGTTTTTAAACAAACCACACCCAAGAATAGGGATTTTTTTTAGTTCTCCTTTTTATTTCTTCACAGAAGAAGCAGATGATGAAAAGCGGAGGCCTTTTTCCAGAATGAGTCTTACAGAGACCGACCACTGACGTACCGTGACACCCGAATCCACTTTCAAGCAACATTCTCGGGCAGCGGGTAAGTTGCAATTGACATTTCGTTGGACTTCAGAAACAAACCTGTCTTTCATGCTGCTGTTTGAACATGGGGGAAATCACTCGCAAAGGTCACTGAGCCCATTTCCTTTTCTTTCCTCCCGGTGTGTCTAAATAGACCTGGAACTGCCTCCTTTCAACTGCTTCTCACTTACTGGAACATGCCCATATAGGGAGGAAGTAGGGCAGAAAAAAAACAACACGTCGACTCTGGGATGAGACAGCATTTGTTCATTAAAACTGTATGAATACACAGTACACAGCTCATGTGTCCGTTTTTTAACTATCTTCAGAGGATTCCCCATTCAAAAATACACAAAAATTTAAAATGCATAAATGCATGTCATATAGTGTAGCCACCATTTTTGAAGCAACAAATATTTCAAATTCTAGATCGTATAGGCAGGCAAGGCTTCTCGTGGGCTTGAAAGCAGGGCGGTAGGCTCCAAAGCTTGGGGTCACCCAGAACGTTTTCTGTTGTGTCTAAATTGCGTTTCAGATTAACAAATTTACTGTCATTGACGGCTAAAGACGTCAAATATCAATTTTTCTTATGCTGGCAGTGGATGAGATAAATTAATGTTAGCAACACAGACAAAAATTCAGACTCCAAACTTTTGAACAATACTGTATTTAAAATATTTCAGTCAAAAATACAATTAAAGGGGTACTTGACTCATTGAGCCATTTTCAACAGTAAGAAGGTAATATTTTGTCTATAATTAATGTGATAACTTCATTATTTTTTTCATGAACCATTAATACCTTTAAAAACTAATTTTGCTACTTGCTGTTGACTTAAGATGACATCACCTGTGCCAAGGAAATAGGTAACGACCAATCATTGCTCAGTTTGCTGACCAAACCCAGAAAACAGGTGAGCCTTGATTAGTCGTTACCTAGTTCCTCAGCACAGGTGATGTCATCTTCAGTCGACAGCAATTGGAAAAATGCGTTTTTAATGGTTTTAATTGGCCCGGTTTAACTTGGCCCCCCGTGAGCTAGAGTGATTCTTTTTTAAAACGCAGGACAACAACATGTCTCTGAAGTCCGACTTCGCTATCCCACAGATGATTCACAGTGAAAACCCCCCTCTGTGCCACAAAAGTCTCAAACAGGTGCAGCCCACCGCCCACGCCAAAGTAGTGGGACTTGGTGGCCACGTAGATGTGTCCGTGCGATGCTAAAAGTTTGTGAAAGGTGTCGTGTAGCGCAGGGTAATAAGCGGTGTTGTAGATCGTCTCTGAAGTCATGATAATGTCGTATTTCAATGGCGGGTCCTGACTTGAAGCCAAAACAAGAAAGGTGCGCCAGTCACCAGAGAAGAACCGGCACCTTGGCAGTAACAGATCTTTTCTGTTCTGTTTTGTTTTTGTCTTAAATTCTTCTTTGTCGAGTGTTCCTTTACCGTCTTCATCATCATCATCATCACTGTCATCATCTTGGCAATTGAGAATGACATTAGACACAGTGAGCTGCTCAAGGACTGTACTGTTGTAGTCCTGGAAGTGGACTTCCCTTGCTCTTCTCTTTAAAGACAAAATCCCCAAGAGACCGGCGCCACAGCCGAGATCCAAGACAGCCTTGCCGCCAAACGTCTGGCCTTCCCTGTCGATTACCTCCAGGAGATCGTACGTGCACTCCCACACCTTCAGCCCACCCTCATACACTCCCGAGATGAGGTCAGACCTCTGCTCGGCCGTGCGGGACAGAATGTTCTCCGTGTCCTCCCTCTCGTAGACGGTCTTCTCGAAAACAGTCTCGTTGAGAAAGTGCAGGGGAGGAAAAGTGCCAATGGTGAGGGTTTCATAAATGGCGTCATCAAGTAAGCGCTGAGGATCGGAGGGTGGCAAGTGCTCTTTGGCCTCTTTTACTGCCTCAGCTGGACTACCACTTTCAGTTGCCTGAAAAATACAAAGCAGTGTGGCAGTAATTCGGAACATGTATTGATCCCTTTTTGATACACAAAAGCCTCTTTTGCAGAGCAATCCCGCAAAAATGCTGAAACAAAGATTTCCAAGCCAAAATTTGAACCTCTCACCTGTGAGGCTGATCAATTAACCCTAATCCACTGTTAGACAAATATTAATGATCACATTTGAAATGAAATACAGAGCAAAGCCTCCACTAATAAGAAGACTACTTGTGCCACAGGATGGGAAAATCATACATACCGGTAATTAAATATTGTAATAATATGCAAATTAATGATGGCAAATAAAAATAAAAAATCTTATTTTAATGGGTCTCAGAGTCATCTGGATGTTATTTTTGCACCACTAGCAAACTATTGGTTTTGAATCTCTCACAAAACATCAACTGATATATTCTCACCGACAACCCTAATGATCAGTGCTACGGAGTAAATAGTTGATTTGATCATTTAATGGTTTTCAACACCATTACAAATCGTCCATGTGATTAATGAATGACATGAGCAAGGTCAGCAAGTCATGTGTTGATGAGTTGTCAACCAGTCAGAACAAATTGGGATTTTTTTTTTTTATATGTGCTTCTCATCATTAAATATCTCACTTCCTCTGCTTTCAACTATTTGTATCTTGCAGGTTGACTTACTTGACTGTGACTGGATGCTCTCTAGTGGATGAAAGTAACATTTGTAGTTCTAAATAAGCACGACACGAAATCTCTTTACTAGTATTCGAACATTGTCAACTAATTTCTTCCTTTGGGTGTAGTTAACAAGTCCAAAGACAACATTTACAATACAGTACAATAAATAAAGTACCGCGGGTCTACCACCACATTGCAAGCACACTACCAAATCGTTTTGTCTTTACTTACAGATTTCGCAACACCATCAATCTTGTTGGTCATCGATGCATTCCGTTGCACGTCGTCCGTGTTTGTTGTTGCACTTACGTCAAAATTAAAACAAAACGACATATTGGCTCGCGACAGAAACTTCGATTGGATTTATAAAGCTGGCTAGTTGGTAGCCACGAGCCACGTTACAAGCTATCTGAGCATGTCATGCCCTGCTGTGCGAATGCAAGCGCCGGCACTTCAAGTCCCAGAATTCTCTGAGATAATTGCGACAAATCTCGACTCCGCATATGTGAAATCGTAAAATAAGTCGTTAAGCAATTTCCATAATACTGTTGTCGTATTTTTGCAAAGTTTAGCGCGTGTGGAAGTGCTGGTCGTGTAGCAATAATGTTACCGAGATTGTACATCCGGACTCAATTGACCTTGGTGCATTTCGCCAGTCTCTGGCGCATGCGTACTAATTCCTGGGCGCAAGCTTGAGCTCAACTGTCACAACACGAGCTGTCCTTTATCCGGCGACCCGTCGCTTTTTATGTCAATATAATCCTGATTTGGTCGCCCTTTTGAAAATGTCGACTGGAGGATATATTTCACCAGGGTTTTCATTCATAAGAAAGTAAGTACAGCTCCACAAAAATCTGTCATTCACGAGATTTTTAATGCGCACCTATTTTATTTGTCAACACGGGAATGACATCTGAGGCCAGATCAAGGGGGGTTTGGGGTATTGTCTGTTTGCTGCAAAATGCCCACGGTATTGGCTTCAAAATGCATTGTCTGTATGGGACACGACCAAAGCAACCGCTTCCCAGTTGTCAGTGTGTAACTGTCTAACTCTACAACTACTGATGTATCTTCATTGTGCTAATGTCAGTAGTCAGCCCGCCTTGCCGATAATTTGGCACGGAACACCTCAAAAGCCTCCGACTCCACCCTGGAATGCAGCTAAACATGATTAGGTCTTTGTCAGACTTTTGTTTATGTCATTAATGTAATGACCTCGCTCTACCACAGTCACTCTTAAAGGGTAACTCAACACTAAATCAACTTATTTTTGCTGATAAACTGGTGTCTACAAATGCTGTCTACATGTCCTGAACCGTGCTTAACAAATGTATTTGATTAAAAACACTGCACAGTTTGAAAATTAATTCAGTGATTCTTTCGCATACAGACGGACTGGCACTAGTCATTCTATGAGTCATTCACATTCTATGAATGTAATATGAGTTAAACCAAAATAACAAACATTCAAACGCAAAATAAATAAATAAATAAACGAATAAAATCCGTCTGTGACTCATCAAGAGACTAATTTAGCCTGGAGTTGATGATCAGTCAGTTGTAAGGGCGTGGTTCCATCATAATGCTGTTAGACGCAATTTCACAAGTATTTTAAAGATGCTTCTTAGGGTTTAAGGAGATTAGCTGACATTGTTTTGAAAATACTTAATGTCAGTGGCTGAAACGCTCGTGTCTGTGTAGCAGTTTGTTTAAGACACTTTTTAGCTGGTCTCAAGGTTGTCAGGGTCTTTGCAGTGGAACTCAAGCACAACCTGACGATTGAAACTGTCGCTGTCATAAAACGTTTAACTAATGTGTACAGACGGTGTTTTAAGTGAACAGGCTACAACAACAAGTACTGATATTCTCCATGTAAGCATAAAGCACTTAGCGCAAGAAGGGCGCATATAGTAATCTTTATTCAGTTCTCAAATACAGCATAAGGGGTGGACGATATAGCCTTAAAATGAAAATCTCTGATTCTCTACTGTATTTTTTTGTGTTTCTTTCATGTAGGTGATTGGCTGTTCCAAGTGTAGGATGCGTTGGCGGTTGTGTCCGGGCTCTGTCGTGCACCTGTTGCGCTGCGTGCTATTGCGAGTGTGCCCCAGGAGACGAGGATGCCAGCTGCCTCTGTGGATGTCGAAAACGCAGGCCTACTTGAAACTGCTGCTGCACTCACTTTTCTATAACATCCTGACGGATTCAGACGTGGTTTTTGACTCAGTGTTTGAGCCTTTGTTATGGTGCGTGGACTATGTGACACGCTGGTTTGGCTTGGTAAGTGCATGCTCATATAGTTATATTCAATAAATACACAGGATTATTATTATTTTTTACATTTATTGAAGTACATTTTAATTGAATCAATATTTAAGTTATTTTTTTCCCTATATGTAAATTAAATATTAAATTGCATGATGTCACGTTGGCTTTCAATAGTACTGTATATATGCTTTTTAGGAATAAAACCGCTGCCTCATTTTTGATGGTCTATGTTACTGTATTTAAATATTACTGTGGTACTTGGATAACTCAGCATTTCTAGTACAGTATTAAGATTGTCTTGCTCTAAATGTCGCTTGTGTTTTTGCTCACAAGGTGTTTGTGTGGATGGTGGTGGTGCTGACCACCTCCATCTTGGTGGTCGCCTACTTCGTCCTTTTGCCTCATGCCCTCAGGACATATTCTACCCCATTGCTTGTTTGGCATTTTTGTTGCGGGCACTGGATTCTAGTTATGATCGTCTTTCATTACTACAAGGCCGTCAAGACCGCCCCGGGGTACCCTCCTTCTGTAAGACTGACACTCAAGTCACAAGTTACTCATAATGATGGATTAGCTCAAACAATAATTTCTGAATATCTTGGATTTCTTTCAGGGAAAAAATGACATTCCATTTGTATCTGTCTGCAAAAAATGTGTCATTCCCAAACCAGCGAGAGCACATCACTGTGGTATCTGCAACAGGTGAGTTGTAGTTAAATACAGTCATAATGATTTATTAAGACAAGATTCAAATAAAATCCCTAAATTCCCTGTGTAGTAAGTTAGTAACAAGAAATCTGGCTTTTAAGTTTGGCCGGATTCTTATCAATGTCATCAACAACAACAAAAACTGTAAATATTTTCTGCTGTTGTTAGTCACCTTCATTTGATTAATCATGGAAAAAGTTGACAGTGACATATTCCTTTTCTTGTACAGGTGCATTCTCAAAATGGACCATCACTGTCGTATCCTTTCTCATGTCTAGTGTGTAGAACAGCGGTCAGCAACCTTTAATGACAAAAGAGCCATTTTAGGACAAATAAATACCAAAAAATCTGTCTGGAGCT
The DNA here is from genome assembly GCF_051991255.1 of Vanacampus margaritifer. Taxonomy (NCBI): domain Eukaryota; kingdom Metazoa; phylum Chordata; class Actinopteri; order Syngnathiformes; family Syngnathidae; genus Vanacampus; species Vanacampus margaritifer. The sequence continues at coordinate 17,702,418 of NC_135443.1, read as the reverse complement.
GCAAAACCTTTGTGATGAACGAAACAGTGTGTTAGTATTAGTCTTAAGGCCCAGGAGCTAAGTAGAGCTGCACCATAACAGAAAATATGCAGCATCTTTGAGATTTTTTTTCTTCTACCTTTTGCCTTCTGATTTTTTTTTGTGTGTGTTATTTATCAGAATTAGTTTTTCATACATTTTTAGACTTTTCTGCCTTTCTGTGAATTTTCTGACATGCGGTAATTTTCTGCCTCTATCCTTACTTTTTTAAAACATTTTCTCCCTTTTTTAAAAACATTTTTTTCTGCCTTTTTTTTTAAAAAAATTCTGACATTTTTGGCAGTTTTATGGACTTTTTATGGTAATTTGGGGAATTTGTTCTTTGGTTTTTGGACATTTTATTGTTACTTTTTAAACATTCTTTTCTGCCTTTTTTAAAATAATTTTTCTGACTTTTTTGGGATAATTTTTTGGGGCAATTTTGTGTACATTATTTAGTAATTTTTTGCTTTTCCTCTTCCTTTTTGGACATTATGTTTGTTTTTTTATAACGTATTTAAAAAAAAAAACTTTTTCATCTACCTTTCATCTCTCACAACTTAAAAAATTACACTCTGGCATTTTTGAATATGCACATCATATGGTAACTTTCAGGATTTGTTTTTGGACATTTTATGGTTATTTTTTGATTTTTTTGTGTACATTATATAGTAACTTTATGCTTTTCCTCTTCCCTTTTGGACATTTTATGTTATATCTTTTTTTTTAAGTATTAAAAAAAACGTTTTCATCTAGCTTTTGTCTCTGACAACTTACAAATTTACACTCTGACATTTTTGAATATTTAATTATTGATTTTTAAAAATAAAAAATTTGAAGTCATTAAAATTTTTGATTGCCGTTTCAATATCTATAATTATTTTATATAAATAATTAAAATAAATATGTAAAAACAAACACAAAAAAAACCCTATTATTTTCTACTAATTTCCACAGAGAGCCACAGGAGAGGGACTTAAGAGCGACATGTGGCTCCAGAGCCGCAGGTTGCAGATCCCTGGTGTAGCCTCTCATAAGGCTACAAGTGTTATTTTCATCCTTAATGTCTTCCAATCAGCCTGGTTGAACAATTGCGTGGGTCATTTGAACCACCGTTATTTCTTCTCCTTCTGCGTCTTCATGACATTGGGCTGTGTGTACTGCAGCGTGAGCGGCAGAATCCGTTTCCTGGCTGCGTATAATGCCCTTGAGGTAAGTGGGTGGCACTCATAACGCACCATTTCACCTTATTATACTTCTTGGAGCTTGTGATTATGTGCTGTATTGCTTTTCTATTGTTACTTCCTTTCTCCTTGGGGTGTCTTTTAATGCTGGGCTTGGTGTTCGGGGGCTGCTGCTTTAGCGTTTCAAGCATTTCGAAATGGAAAAGCCAGGGGTTCCTGTAACAGGGATGGGACCTTTAATAGGGCTACTCCCCACTGGCCAGGTACTAACTAATCATACCAAGTATTTCTGTCTGTGTTCAGTTACTGATTCTGCTGTTTTTGTTTTGTTTTGTTTTTTGTTCAGACTGACTATGTGACACCTGCGCCTCCATACTCTTTCAAGGAAAAGATCACGGACAAGAGCATCATCTACATGTGGGTGCTCACCAGGTAAAAACAAAATCCTAATAAAAGTATTAAAGTAGCGTCACTGATGTTGTAGTGGTACATTCGCCTGACTTCGGTGCAGGCAGCGTGGCTTCACTTCCCACTCAGTGATGGTGTGAATGTAAGTAAGAATCGTTGCCCATCTCTATATGGATAATTCCATGCCAAATCACCACAAAAATCTGAAAGCGCAGATTTAGATTTTAATCGAAGTAGCTGGACTTGTTGTTTGTGATTTCACAACACAAAATTTCAAATTTTAAGTTAATGAGAGCAGGGATTTGGGAGCTATTGCTCGCCGAATGTTAATTTTTTTGGGCGAAAAGGGGTGTGGCTTCCTTCCTTTGAACCCCTGTATATCAGGAACTAATGGGTCAATTTTCACAAAATATATATTTTTAGAAAGGGAATTCTACAAGGATTCAAAATATGCAATCATTTTACTATTTTTTTGGACATTTTGTTTTAGTTGATGTCAAAATTTACCCAGTGGATCACGTGATCATGCCCTGCAAATGATTGAGAGCAGTCTCACAGCCCAAGGACAGCATCAGGGGAGTGGAATCAGCATTTTTAAACAGATCACAGCAACACAACATACCACGACCACATAATTATGTGACACTATACTAGATGCAAATACTTGCCAGTCAGCAACAATTGCTTTTAACACAACAGGTCAAGAGAAGTGAGTGTTACCTGTGTCCCGACATGATGAAATTCCCCTACACACTGGCAGCATAGCAAGCACTAACAACTCTGCAACAACCTCAGATGGTGGAAAAATTGCTAGATCGACTTCACCGTTCCAGTCTGTCAAGAGCACACGGGAAAATATATATGAACTTTCAAAGAGGCTAATTATAATGTGTTGTATCATTTTAGCACCGTAGCAGTGGTCTTGGGAGCGCTGACCACGTGGCATGCACTTCTCATATCACGAGGTGAAACCAGCATAGAGAGGCACACCAACGCAAAAGAAAAGAGTCGAATGAAAAAAATGGGACAGGTGCGTTTTGAATAACTGGTGTCGTGATGAATCCTGGCTAGAAATGAAAGGTTGTTTTTCTTTTTAGTTTAAAGTGTGAACTTTTCTCTTCGTCCTGTGTATCAGGTGTACAAAAACCCATTCAACTACGGCAAGCTGCATAACTGGAAAGTCTTCCTTGGTGTGGAGAGGAAAAGGTGTGTTTGTTTTTGTGTGTTATTTGTGTCTCCATTGTTGTCTTTATTTGTGACCACCTATTACAGGGGTCTGCAACCTGCCACATGTGGCTCTTTAGTCAATCTCCTGTGGCTCCCTGTGGATCTCTAAAAAAATAAACAATAATAATTAGAAATTAAGGTTTTTGTTGTTGTTGCTTTTAAAATATATATATATTTTTAATTTTTTTAGATTAAATATTCTTCAAATGAATTACTGATTTAGATTTAAAAATAATAATAATTAAATGGTGTGCAAAATATCAGTCCAAATTTTGTAAGTTTTCAAAAAAACATGAAAATATTTTTTTCATTACTTAAATGTCCAAAAATTTATCATAAAATGTCCAGAAAGGAAGAGAAAAAGCAGAAATGTACCATAAAATGTCCATGAAATTGCCAAAAATGTCAGAGAATTGAATAAGAAAGGCAGAAAATAAAATGTTAAAAAGGTAATCTAAAATAACCAAAAACAAATGAAAGGCAGAAAATTACCATAAAATATTGTTGGAATTGCCAAAAAAGGCAGACATTTGTTGATTTTTAAAGAAAAAAAAAGCAGAAAAGAAAACGTTCAAAAAGTATCTATAAAATGTCCAAATTTTTGGATGCTCAATGTGTTGTGGTGCTGCTCTGATGAGCTCTTGGGCCCTCACTACATTAGACTAATCCTAACACACTGTTTCCTTCATCACAATCTTCAAAAGTTTTGCGGCTCCAGGCACATTTTTGGCTATTTATTTGGCCTAAAATGGTTCTTTTGACAGGAAATGTTGCTGACTTCTGACCTAATCTAACATCTGTTTGCATGTCACTTTGCAGTCACTGGCTAACGCGTGTGCTTCTGCCCTCCGCACACTCGCCGCTAAGCGATGGCCTGACGTGGGACAGCTTTCCTGTCAAAAAGGAGCCAATAGCGGTTTAAGCTGTCAAGCAGCTACGTTACATTAAGTGGGGTATACACACACCAATTTTTTTAACATTTTAACTGATTTTTGAAATGGGAGACCCCCACCTGATTACGGCTTTTATAATAGTGTTACACATATTCAGGATGCCACCATTTGAAAATCTATAATAGTGTTACACATATTCAGGATGCCACCATTTGAAAATCTGGAGCTTCCTCTTCCAAATCAAATGTCTGCATAGTAGCAAGACTAAAGTATGTGTACCCCACTTTAAGGCTGACTTCAAGATGGATCCTGATGGAAGTAAAAATAATTGGGTGAAAACAACCTCCAATACCTCAAAAACTGTGGAATCACGCATGATATTTTATCAGTCCCTTGGATGGAAAAATATGAGGGGACGTTTAACTGCTCATATTCTACCTGAGCTAATACTGAATGAGCCAGATAAGCACCCAAATAAAAACACTATTATTTATCTGTATTTTTTTGTATCTGTTTAAATTAATAAATCTTGTTTAAATAACTATACAAATGTGGTTCTTCTTATTCAGATTCACTTGTAATACATAACAATTGAACCCTGCCAATTGTAAACAATTTAACTGTGTATTTTATTTGATTTTCGGGTCTCATCTCATGTTACATCACAACGTTGTTTGGGCAGACTGACCACGCACACACACGCACACACGATGCAATGTCAGTAGTGTGGGATTAAGTCAGACTAATGCCAGATTTGATCTTCATTTCAACACATGGTATCAGAAATAAATCATGGTGGATTGGTGGTAGTGATGCACAACGATGAATGTGTTGCAACAAATTTTGACATTGTAGTCAAATATTTTGTCTTATATGGGATTCTGAATAACATTTTTGTATGCAATAATATTAAAATGAATAAATAAAAATAAATGCACAAGATTGCGACAGCAAATAATATAAAACAAAAGCTCCTCACTCTCTGACACACTAAGAATAAATATAGGCCTATTAATTACGTTTATTATGAACATACTTTTCACAGTTACACTTTTCACAACCTACTACATTCATTTTTTGAGAATATCTTTAATGAAGCTATTCTAAGCAAATAAGTGAGTCATTCTAACCAGTATCTGTTAAATTTACCCCAAAACGCTACCATTATTAAAATAATTTCAGAATATAATTAGGTTTGACACATATTATAAACTAAATGATCAATACTCGAAGATTTAGCCATAGAACGTGTGCAGATTGGATGAGTAGATGGCGTGCTCAGGATGCGCTGTACAGAAACGTCAAATGCAATGTAATCAGAAATATTTAACTTCAAAATAAAATTTCCGGTGTTTAGTTATGATGTCAATTGATAGCCTACGTATGCCCGCAGGTTTCCTGTAGAACGTAATTGACTTATTTACATGCAGTAGCCGTCGTTTTGAAGCTACGTTCACACTTTATACCAGGGACACATTCTTCGTTTTTATTTTGAATGACATGCTGCTTGTATCCGGCTAATTTAACAGCGTATTGGTGGGGACAAAAACAACAGCGTCTGAATTGATAGCGCATGCGCGAGCGCTGATCAGGCTTTATTCTCTATCGATGCAAAACCTCTTGTACTTTTTAATCTGTTCTGCAGGATTCGGTAAAGAATTACTTACTTTTCTTCCCCTTTCATTTTGCATTAGATTTTTGCTTTCCATTCCCTACCATTTCCCTAATCTATGGTGCTTCTCCGACGGCTTCTGTAGCACAACCTGAGGTTATTTTATTTTTTATTTTATTTTTTTTACATTTTTTGTGGTCTTGAAAGCTCGGAACTCGGATGTGGCAAGCAAACTGCCGACGAATGCATCATTTAGCAGACTGGATTTCAGGTGCGTAAAAATTTTCAAACAGTCGTTGTAAATTCAGGGTCGAATTAACTATTTGTGTTTTACATAGGCCACATTTATATATAGCATGCAATAAATAAAATTCTGACTGCAATTGTACAATATGAAGTACAGTATAGTGGCGCGTGGACCTGGCGCGTGCTATGGGTCAGCTGGCAGTACACGTGACGTAAACATGGCAGACCGAGCAGGAGCACGCTGAGCTGTCACAATTTGTTCACATAATGCTTTATTGCACTACGAAAATCCACATATCTGCACGTCGTCTTTAGCGTCATAGTTTTCGTATTTATTTTATTTGGCATGTGGACGTGATTGTGCGTGCATCTGCAGGTACCGTGATGGGGAGCTGCGTGGGGAGGAGGAGCAGGAACGACGGCCAAGGGAGTGTCCGGAGCTTGACCAGGAGCAAAAAACGTGGAGGTAAGCAACTATATTATATTTGTGGAATAGAATAGTTATGCAGCCAGTGCTTAGAGCGACATCAATAAGAACTGTGGAAAAGGTGATTATTTGCACGTCTGCTTCACAGTTCCGAGATTCTGGATTGTAGTCTGTTGTCCTTCCTACTGCAGCCCCAAAACACGCTTTTAATTTCATATTAAAGACTCTAAATTGTTTACAAGTGTGAATGTGAGCGTGAATAGTTGCGAGTGTGAGTGTGTATAGGTATAGGTCGTTCGTCTATGTGTGCCCTGCGATTGGCTGGCAACCAGTTCAGGATGTACCCCGCCTACTGTCCGAAGACAGCTGGGATAGATTCCAGCATGCCCGTGGCTGTGAACCTTGTGAGGATAAGCGGATGGATTGATGGATGGTGTTAATTAAATACTAAATTAATCTATCATAATTGGCTGCCCTCATCCCTTCTCATGCGCTGGACTATTCCATTTTGTTGCACTTTTGCAGATTTGATTTAGGATAACTAGCTTATTGACGCGTGGTGAGAAAAATGAAATGGAGTGGAGAAGAAAAAGCCAAGTGGAAGTTAGTTGTTTATTAAAACTACTTAGAGGTTTCGCTTTCAAGCTTTTTCACACCGAATGCGCATCACCAGCAACATCAAAAGCCAAAGACGCTCTTGGCAATAATATAGTGTTAGCAGAGGAGGATGCAAACTACATTAAATTTACATTAAATTCATCCAAAAGTAGTGATATTCAAAACTGAGTATTTTTTTCAAACAAACCACAAAAATATAAACCAAAATAAAAGGTAAATATTACAGTTGGACATACAGGTAGATTAATAGCTGTGGCCATTTGAAATCTGTTGCTAACCGAAACAGCAGCACCTACCAAGTCATCCGTTTCTTGGCTAAATTAAAATGTCAGTCTGACCACAAAAAAAAAAGAAGCCATATTTCCTTCAATAATGGCAGTCACTCTTACAAACTGATGTGCCTCAATTAACTGCTTTGTACTATATGTCAATGGCCCCCGACCTTTTTTTGCGTTATACATATTTTGACAGACTGACATAAAATGAAATAAAAACAAATGATTAAATCTGAATCTTGCTTATTCTGTATGTAGATGTTGTGATTTGGTCCCATTTGGGGGTAACCATTTTAAAAACTCTAAAGGCTTGCCTCCATGTGCCAAAGCGGTTTTGATGGCTTCACTGTCATATTTGTGAGCCTGTCTTGGCATATTTCACAGAGCAGGTTTGGCATGTATGAGTCAACTTGCAATAAACCCGTTCTGTGAGTAGGTCTGCCGATATTGTCTCTTGAATGCAGATTTATTTTTCTTTGTCAGCTCTTCTTCTTTCTCCTTATTTGGCCTTGTGCACACCGGTAATTATTTTGCAAGCTTGTGGTCTGATTTTGTATTTCAGACCTCAAATCTGTGCCCTGATTTTCACTCAAAAATCCCAAAAGTGTCCCTACATGAAAACGTGTCATTCATAATGCATTGTGCTAAATCTAGAGCCTGCACAGAAAGCCTACTTATTGCATCTAACCCTCTGAGTGCCTTACTTAACATCTTAATGTATACAGTATTTGAGCGACATGACCTCAAAGGTTCTCGAAGTTAGACTTTGACAAGAATGTACAGTATGACCCATAGGGCTGCCCGTTAACAGAATCTTGGCCTACGGAATGTCTGACAGGGCTTTATTGACCTCTAATAGGTTTGGCATGCTGCGTTTGGACATTTTTATCCCTCCTCCAAGTAGAAGTGATTGGATTAGGCCTCTTGTGCAGAGATGCAACCTTCAGAACAACTCTCCCCAGCTTGAACTCTTGTTCCGTGAAAAGCAGGCAGAGGATATTTATGGTTTGTTACTAGAACACGTATTAGTGGAGGCAGGTGGGAATTTATTTCCAAGCACTCGGATGGTCAAGTTAACCAGACAGATCAACTTGCTGCTGTCCTTTTGACCAACACGGCTGTGGATGTAGCCACATTCACGACAAATAATACAGCTATGGGAGTTCCCAACTCCAGGGAGTACAACTACTACCACTCTCCAAATCCACCTTTAAGAATACTCCTGATAAGTAAGTTGAGATGGATTGATTGATTGATTGATTGATTGATTGGTTGATTGACTGATTGATTGATAGGAAGGCTAATAAATGAATGGATGAGATTAGGTTACAATCAAAAAGTATTTATTTGCAGCTACAACATTATGTGTTTCTAAGTTTAATATTTTTTTTATTAATTCAAAAATAAATTTGTTGAGACAACAGCAAACCACTTCCACCTTGCTGACTTTTATAGAAATGGTTTTAAGATCTTCTCACTCACGTTTATGCTGAAAAACAATCTCACAATTGCACGAATAATAATTACATTTGTACTTGAATGTTTTTATTTGTATTTGTTCATGCTCATTAATCCACATTCTTGATGTAGCATGTAATAGCACTTCTGCAAGTATAATGGAATACAGAAAAGTGAAAATCTCCTCTAAACAACCCTCACTCGGATCAGCTCAAAATTGTACCCCTAGAATAAGCCTTGCATTGGAATAACAGGTGGTATTATAGAAAAAAATTGATCCCATGCAGCACATGTGCTGTTGTTGACTGTCATTGGCCAAGGCGTGGTCCTCTGACCAGCCAATGCCCTTTGAAGATAGGCACAGAGAGCTAAATCCTGTTATGTGGCACCTGATTACCGTCTATAATCCAGTGGCGTCCACCCGCGTGTGGCTCCCATGTATGTGTGTTACTGCTCACTCCACTAATCCACACACACGAGAATGAATCACTTTTATGATACTCCCTGTCCCTATCTATGTGTGAGTTAAATTAACTTTGTTGGTATGCTCACGCTGATATTGTTCTTTATCAGGGATGGTGAGACGAGTAGCTGCGTGACTCGAAGGTCCACATTATTTCCACACCTATGACAGGGGTCAGCAACCTTTTCTGTCAAAAGAGCCATTTTAGGCAAAATACATAACAAAAAATCTGTCTGAAGCCACAAAACCTTTGAACATTGTGAAGAAGAAAACAATATGGACATATTATGGTAATTTTCTGCCTCTCTTCTTCCTTTTTTGGAATTTTTTTCCTCCCTTTTCACTATCAATTTTAGAACATTTTTGGCAATTTTGTGTACATTTTATGGAAATTTGGGGGATTTCTTCTTTTGTTTTTGGACATTTAATAGTTACTTTTTAAATGTTTTGTTTTCTGACTTTTTAAAAATAAATGTTCTGACTTTTTTGCAATTTTATGTACTTTACATGATAATTTTTGTTTTGGGACATTATATAGTTCCTTTTTAAACGTTACTTTTTGCATTTAAAAAATAATAATTTTCAGACTTCAATTACAATGACAATTTGAGGTCATTTTCTGCCCTTTTTCCTTTGTTCTTGGACATATTATGGTACATTTTTGAATGTCTTCTTTTCTGTCTTTTTAAAAATGAATACATTTTCTGAATGTTTTGGAAATTTTGTGTGCATTATATAGTAATTTTCTGTTCTTTCTCAATCTTTTTGAACATTTTATGGTCACTCATTGGACATTTTTAGGTACCGGTATTTTAAAAAACTTTTTCATCTAATTTTTGTCTCTTTTTCTGATATTTTTATTATTATTATTATTATTATTATTATTATTAAAATCAAAATTGTTAATTAATTCAAAGAATATTTTATCAACAAAAAAAAACAACTAAATATATAATATTTTTTTATTATCTTCTACATTATTATTTTTTAAAGAGATAAACAGGGAGCCACAGGAGAGGGACTAAAGGGCCACATGTGGCTCCAGAGCTGCAGGTTGCAGACCCCTGACCTTTGATATCCTTAGTGGCAGTATCAAACTGAGATATTCAGGAGGTTATTTGTACCGGCCACCATTAGATTATTGATCATATCTTGTTAAAGTGCATCCTAGTACTATTGTTAGTGACATTTAACATATTATATTTTGTGTGTGTCAACCTCCACTGTCTGAACCCCTGGGTTCGATCAAAGAACTCCTTCATTAAACATTTATTATGAATTTTGCCGTTCAGCTCCTAACAGGAAGTTGTTAAAAAGTACTGAAACATTGAGCAGAAGTGCATTCAAGTCAAGGTCAAATTCAGTACACATGTAAAGGGTATATTGAGCATTTTGGATTTGTTCTGAAATTTCTCCTTTATTTTTCTGATGAATTTTTTCGCATGCATTCACTCGTATGAATATATAATCTTAGTTTGTACTGTCTGGTATTACTGCTTATGGTCATATTTGTGATATAATATTGATAGTCAAAATTAAGGGGTAGTAATAAATAGTTTGATCATTTTCTTATCTTTAAAAAAAAAAAGTATATTTTAATGACTCGTGTAACTGTAGTGTTTGAAAAAGGATGTACTAATTGAAATTACATTACTGTAAGATTTTAACTGTATATTTTATTTGATCATTTCCCATAATGAATTCACTGTTACTAACTTACAGTGTCACACATTTGCCTTCAGGACGTAACGAGCCTCTCAAGAAGGAGCGCCCCAAGTGGAAGAGCGAGTACCCGATGACCGAGGGCCAGCTCAGGAGCAAGCGGGATGAGTTTTGGGACACGGCTCCGGCTTTTGATGGACGCAAAGAGATCTGGGACGCGCTTCGAGCGGCAGCCCTGGCTGCTGAGTGCAATGACCTGGAGCTGGCGCAGGCCATCGTGGACGGAGCCTGTATCACTCTGCCTCACGGTAAACATGCGCACGCTTCATTCCGCTCGAGAATGCAAAGTGTTTACATTTGTGAACACAAGCGCATAAGTCGCTTGTCATAATTCTCAAAATGTCAGAGGGCAGTTTGCAGACGGCCACGATTCACTTGTTTAGAGATTACACCACTAATAGTTATTACATAATCGTCTTGCGTGACCACTGCCACTGGATTGGTGCACACAGACACATGGCGGGGAAAAACACTGGCATGTCAAGTGCTTATTTATCTACTCAAAAATAATCAATAAGGACTATAATCTATAAAACTATTTCATTTCATTGTATTTTATCCGACTGTTTTTCTATTGTTTATCTGGTCTACTTCACAGAGTCACAGTAACACTGCAAATTTCCCCCACTTTCTCCACTAGATGACATCCTCGTAGCTTATCAACATTAACAGGAAACTGTTTTGTCAATGGATCTTTTCATCGAAAATACTTAACACTCTTGCCGTGGATTATTGCGTATAAAAGTGGAAATTAAAATGATGCTTTTCCAGCCTCACATGCGCTTCTCAATTCGTACGTACTGTTTTAGACTTGGCATCTGTTATAACCAGGGATGTTGGCTGTGTTCAGAGTCAGCACACAACTGCCATTATTTAAAGGGAAAGTCAACCTTAAACATTTCTTGACAATAATATGTTATATGTGACCTCAGTAGTCTACTCTAAAAATGACATTCTGATTAATATTACATTTGTTGTATATGAATTATGACGCAAAATGCAGCAGCTTTTATCCATTTCAGGGGGCGGACATTTTACCACTTGCTGTCGACTGAAGATGACATCACAGTTGCTCAGGGCTCAGACAGCGACCAATCACAGTGCACCTGTTTTCTGAAGCTGAACTATGATTGGTTGTTACCTGAGACGTGCGCAACTGTGATGTCATTTTCACTCGACAGCAAGTGGCAAAATGTCCGCCTTCTGATATTGATAAAAACTGCTGCATCTTTCTGCTTAGCTCATATTTACATTAACACAATATTATTTAGAATACTGTATTTAGACTAGTGGGGCTGCATAGAACATAAAATTGTCAAGAAATTTTCTTTGGGTTGACTCTGATTAACCGCAAATAAGATCAGCTATTCTAGTAAATTTTACAACAAACAACAACAAAAGTGGGGGAAATGAGTGTATGCGCCACAATTTTCAGACTTAGCATTTTTAAGTTGTTGTTGTTTTTTTAAAGAAATGTTAACAGTTTCATTGATATTCCTGATGTGGGAAATTTGCAATGACTGTTTAACAGAGCATTTTTACTTAAATGTGTTGTTTTGTGTCTGTGCAGGCTCTCTCACAGAGAGTTACGACGAGCTGGGCAATCGTTACCAGCTTCCAGCGTACACTTTGGTACCGCCCGTCAACCTCATCAATGAAACATGCAGTGAGAGCAAAGTTTGTGAATCCACACAAAAACAAGTGCAGCCTCCTCCCTGTAGGCAAGAGTTCCAACTGCGTGTGCGACTCTCCTCGGGTAAGAACAGAAATAAAACAATACAGTAAGACGCAAGTTACTAGTGACTTTTTTGTTGTTAAGGCGAAGATGTGCGTCTGACTGCCAGCTTGGCCGACTCCATCGCTCAGCTGAAAAAGCAGCTGGAGCAACAAGAGGCCATCGATGTGTCCCGCCAGAGGTGGTTCTTTTCTGGGAAACTCCTCACAGACAAGACTCGTTTGCTGGACGCCAAAATCCAGAAAGACTTTGTTGTTCAAGTCATCGTCAATATGAACCCTCCAATTATAGACAACTGAGAGGGGTGCAATATTTAGAAAAACTAAAGAGCAGAAAGCAAGAGAAAGAGGGAGAGAAGTTGACCTTGAAAAGTGAATGCACTGGAATTTTCTGTACAATTTTCTATAAGAGTATTGTTTTTATATTGCTATTTTTTGTATTTGTTCTCCCTCTTTTTCCAAATAATACTTAAAAAAACGCACTGAAACACTTTAGAGCAGGGGTAGGCAACCTTTGGCCTGTGAGCATATACAAAAGCCAAGATCATTTCAACCTGCAAATACAGTACTCATAACATGAACATTGTTCTTGCATTATACTCTGTGTTCATTCATTTAGTATGGCCCTTCAGGGTTTTACAAAAACTGAAGCAGCCTCTGATCGGTCAGAGGTTTATTACCCCTGTGTTAGATAGAAAATAGAACCCCAAAATGCACATCCCTGTTTGTATCTTCAGTAAACCTCTTTAACTTTCACCTCAATTGCAGGCACCCATATTTGTTTTGTGGCAAACTCCATAATGTTTGCTCGGGTATCCAAAAATAGACAATCCATTCACTCTTTTTTTGTGTGTGTAATTTGAGAGGATAACAGGGAGACGGAAAGATAAATGTAAATATTTGCATCTTGTGTGTTGTTTGGTCAATTGACTTTGTGCTCAGTCCTTGACTGCATTCCAAATAAAGACATGAATACAATACAATACAATGAGCTGATTTGCTCTCTTTATACTATAACTTAGAATTAACGCTTTAAAAAAAGAAGAAACAAATGCATTAAACTACACATTTCAGAGTCAACTGCAGCAGGACCACTTGCCTTGATGTTTCTGTGAGTGTTGTCAATACGACGTTTTCTCCCCTTACTCAGGTCGACATGCAACTGCCAAGTTTAGAATCAGATATGGGAAATCCAGGTCCAGAAAGTAAGAACCCTGCCACAGTTTGTGTTTAGCTACAGGTGCCTGTAGTCACCCGGCACGTAAACGAGGCCATTACGAAAAGCACCTGTGGCTAAAGCCAAACTTTGGCAGGATTTTTATTTTCTTGACCTGGTTTAACCATCTCTGTTTACTCTTTAGAATAAAAACAAGTAACTAGAAAAATTCCCGCGGAAATTTTGAATTGGACTGCTGACTCTTGCAAGGTGGAAAGACGCATGTAGTACTTGTAGCAATAGTAGTAGTAGTATAGTAGTAGGACTTTTAGTAGTAGCACTTGTAATAGCTAAAAAAAAACAGTATTTAAATAGCAGTCCATTCCATTTAATTAAAAAAAAAATCATAATGTTTTTTTTTTTGAAAATGTATTTTAAAAAATGTAAATGAGCTGAACAGTTTAAAATTTAAACGACTGGAATCGGTCAAGAAATGTAGAAGTTAACTATAATCAACATAAACTAAAAGTATATTACTGTCCCTTTAAAAAACATGCACATTCACGCACACACATTGGAACTTTAACATACGGGCAAGCAAGCTTTGAGACAGCATTGCATGCAGACATTTTAATTTTGAGCTAGACAGCGCCTTCTGCAGGCAAAACAATCTGGGGAGTTGTCTTTTGACGTCATCGGAAGAGCGACGGAGTCATCTGTGTGACCAGGGAACGCATGCAGCAAGCAGGGAAAGCCTGATAATGGTCAAATCGGGAAAACTTCGATCTGGGACGGGCTCGAAACTCAAACGATGGAAGAAAGGACACAGCAGCGACTCCAATCCGCAGACGAGTCGATATCGCCATGCTGCTAAAAGTCGCTTCTTCAGCCGACCTTCCGGTAAAGTTTTTCCTTTAGCACGTGGTTAAGGGGCTGGGCTAACTTTAGCTGGTGCTAGCCAGTTAGCTTCAGTCCACAGCTTTGCCATTTGATTTGGGTCGCTTAAAAGTATTTTGCGTAATCAAAGTTTCCTCTCTATTATACATGGAAAGTCAACAAATGCACGAATTGACCTTTTACTCATTTAAAACTGTAAAGGTAGTTCAGTGCAGGACAAGTTTACTTAATGTTTTGGTCTGTTCAGTGTATGACTTTTTTTTAATTTTTACGTAATTGTTTTCATAAAATACGCGTATACTTTGTAATTGTAATTATCTTTTATCATTATACCTGATTATTGTATCAAATAATTTACAGTAAATACGCAGTGGTTGTTTTGTCATGACCGGCAAATCGCCATCTAGCGTTATTTTGCCGTGAATCGCGCGAGAAATTCTGCACCGATGTATGTGTACAATCCGGAGACGTAGTGGGTCAAGCGGTGCCTCGTAGCTGCTGCGTCACGGGTTCAAATACTGTACCTCCACGTACCTTTCTATTATTATTATTTTATTGGTTTATTAATTTATTTTAATTATGCTTACTAAATGTTTTACTATGTTTACTAAACAACCAACAAGAATTGACCAGTTATTTCGCCATGAATCTTGTGAAAACGGCGGCGTGTTTTTCCCATTTGACTTTTATGCTGCGTTGGATTCGCGTTGGATTCGCTCTGTGTTGATAATTTTCCCACTTTTAAAAAAGTAGAACACGGGATTGCTGCATTTGACCAGTCACAAAGTGTGTCCCTATGCTTGATAACCTTGCTCAGAGGGTTGTGATTAGGCTAGTAATCACGATTAGAGCCTTTTTTCCAGTGGCAAAACAAAATGAAAACTTTGTGAAGAGACAGAAAGGGGTGAAGCGAGGCAGGAACCACGCACAGTGCATGACACATGGTAAAGTCGTTCACGGCAAAATAATGCTAGCAAGTGAATTTCGGAACCGGTCATGGCAAAATAACCACTGCCAATTAAATAGAATAATATAGGAATGATGAAAAATTAATGCTTAATAAATTCAGTTTACTTTACATAAACTCCATGAAATTGTCGTAATGTTGTGTGTGTGACAGAAAAAAGTGATCTGACAGTTGATGCGCTCAAGCTCCACAATGAGCTGCAAACGGGTCCACTGGAGATCAAAACGAGCCAGAAAGATGCGCGTATGGAGGACGAGCCGGACCAGGCGTTCTCGGAGAGGACGTCGGGCACCTTCCTAAGCGGCCTCTCGGACTGCTCCAACTTGACCTTTAGGAAGGTGCAACGCTTCTGGGAATCCAACTCGGCCGCTCACAAAGAGGTAGGAAGAGAAGTGGATGTCTGCCATCCTAAAGGAACGTATATCTGTTGGATTCTATGTTGAGGATTCTGTCTTCACTTGTAATAGTAACATAGGTTACAAATGTGCGTTGCAGATCTGCGCTGTGTTGGCAGCTGTAACAGAGGTGATTCGCAGTCAAGGAGGAAAGGAAACAGAGACGGAGTACTTTGCTGCTTTGGTATGTGTGCTGACTTAGCAGTGATACTTTAAAGGTTGACCACAGTCCATGCCGTGACGCATGGATCAATTGTAGTCCAAACTGTCACCACCTAAAACGTTATTAACTGTAAAGGCTAGAGATCGACAGATATGTTTTTTTCAGGGTCGATACAGATTATTAGTAAAGCCAAGGACGCCGATAAATGATATTTGGGGCCGATATTCATTTTCAACCAAGGGGAATATATTGGCATCAAAATAGATAAAAAAATATATAAACTCCAGCTCTGAATTTTTAAGCATATGATTATTGAACAACTTTTAGGATTCATAAAATATTTGAGTAAAAACAAATCTTAGTAGACCAGGGAAGGCAAACTACAGTCCTCGGGGCCGCAGTCCTGCAAGTTTTAGAGGTTTCCCTACTCAAACTGCAGCTGATTCCAAGTAACAGGATCGTTATCAGGCTTATGTAGAGCTTGCTGATGAGCTGATCATGAATCAGCTGTTTTGAAGAAGGGAAATATCCTTGAGGACCGGATCTCGCCATCCCTGCAATAGACATCTTTGTTTTAAGAATCTTAGAAACGATTCAGGGATCTCTCAGGGGCAGTAGCATGTCTTCAAAAAGTAAATAAAAACTGAAGTAAATGGCTCCCTATTGTTTTCTATAGTAAATAAAGTTTTCTAAAATATCAGAAGTATTAAAATTGTACTTATCTTAATTTTAATTTCAAACAAAAACAGACAGTGCAGAGAGTTCCCAGGGTCAGCAGCATCTATAAAATTTTTAATGACTTTCCTGAAGTGTTTTTTTCTGCTGTACACTTTTTTAAATAGATCTGTTATCCGTATGATTCTTCAAAATGGCTGATGTCGATATTTGTCAAAATGCTGAATATCAGCGCCAATAATCGTCTATCCCTAGTACAGACAATGTATTAACATTTTAATATTATTACAAATATCAACAGCATGTGTGTGTGTTGTGTATGTAGATGACCACTCTGGAGGTGGTGGATTCAGCGGAATCACAGGCCGCAGTGGCGTACCTCCTCAACCTCACCATGAAAAGGTTTGCCCACACACAAATGGATGCATTCATGTCAAAGTTGTTGAAGAATGAAATTAATAAATGCCATTGGCTGCTTTCAGGGTCCCCGCCCCGGTGCTCATTTCCAAATTCTCGGTCACCAACAAGGCTTTGATGGACATCATGTCCCAGCAGGCATTGTCTGAAAGGTCCTCGTCTCTCAGATGGGTGAATACAATCTCGTTTGTTCTCAGTCGTTTTCAGGCACATCAGGTTGATCGTCTTGTTGCTTTCCTCCTTAGATTTTGTCATGCTTGGCCACTCTTTTGAGGAAACAGGACGTGACTGTCTGGACTTACCCATCCACTCTTCAGGCGTACGACGGGCTACTCAATTTCGCCGTGGATAGCAAACCCAAGGTCAGCTCACTTATCTCCATTTTTTTGTGTGGAGGAAATATCCATCCGTCCATTTTCAGGAGCGCATGTCCTCATATGTCCGTGCAGGTGCGTAAAGCGGCGCAGCAGGCCGTGTGCTCTATCCTCCGAGGGAGCGACTTCCTGTTTGCAGACAACTCGCCCGCCCATCACCCTGTTGCCGCGTCCACAGCCAAGTTCTGTATCAAGTTGATGGAGCAGGCAGGAGGTAGGCCACTTTTTCTACCTGCCATTAATGAAGATGTTGACGTTCTGTTATTCTCCATGTGCAGGGCGGAGAGAAGACACCACCACGCTCCACATGCTGGGCCTCCTGAAGGAACTGATATCGTCGTTCCCCCTGGGGGCCATCAAGTCGTGTTGTGAGACGTTGCTGCGAGTCATGACACTCAGCCATGTGGTGAGAACGTTGTGGAAGCTCTGTTGAAAACAAACAAATTATCAAATGTTTGTGCATGCAAACAGATGTGCAAGCTGATCTACTGAAACTGAAAAGCAGTCACTATCTGGAACACTTCACGTTTTAGACTTAATAAGGTTATAGAAAACAAAATACAAGAGTGGGGCTAACAATTATTTTAGTAATCGATTAATCAGATTTTTTTGGGGTCGTTCAATCCGGTCAAAAACTTCATCCGATTGGCATGGCCCATTTTTATATTTTAAATTTTTAAATTTCAATCTATAAAAGTTGTCTTGACTTAGTTTTTTTTCTCTCTCCAAGTTCACTTCAGGGGGATACGCCCGACAACACCTAGCCCAACATGAAGTGCCCCAAAGGGTCACACTCGGCTAAAATATATCTGTCCATCCATGCATCCATTTGTGCGTTGATTACATCACTAGGGACGCATGCGAGCATACTAGATTTTTGAAATTGCAACTTAAAAATTTCATCAGGGCAGCATCTGGCTTAGCTAGCGCACGCCGTACATCGACACAGAGCTGCACTTCCATCCCATCCATTTACTGATTAGAGGCTGAAATTCCGAGCATTTGTACACCAATTCAAACAAGGTCTCTAAGCAATTAATTTATTAGAAAAATGATAGATTAATCTGGCAATTAGAGTTGTTAGCTAAGGACCACAGTTTCCCCACACAAATATATTGTTGTTAAAATTGTCAGAGCAACCTGAAAAATATTTTGGAGGAAAAAAACAATTGCATGGAACTTGCATGTTCTGAGACGTGTAGAGTTTTGATTTCAATTGAAAACGCTTTTGTTGAGAATAAATACAATAATTATAAGCTCTGTACTCTTTGAAAGGGGTATTGGTAACAATAAGAAATTTTAACAAATTTTAAAAAAGCAACTTGTTGATGACAGCAATACTAATTTACAAAGGATTATGAGTGCTCCTGCAAAAAAATATTCAGAGAAAAATGTAAAAATATATTTAAATAAATACTTTTGAGATAAAATGCCACACATTTTCAAGATTTTAGTTAAGTCATGTACTTTGGACATTTAAAAGGTTATTTAACAAGTCAATTAGAAAATCAACCCCAAATACTGAATATTTAATTAATCTAAATCATAATCTGTGTTGTTTATCTCTATGCAGGCAAAGTAAAGATATGAGAAAAAGATACAACTGTATTCCCGTTTTAGTCTTTTATTTTCAGTGTAACCCCAATATGCTATGTGCTCCCATATTAACAACAGTTACTTTTTTATTCCTTATATTTCACATTGTTTGCACATTTGACTTAATTAATGTTGCTGCAACAAGATGGCAATTGCTATTGTTTTTTTTGTGTGAAGCTGGTGACCGCCAGTGCCATGGAGACCTTCCACAGACTCTTCAGCGGGAAGCCAGGCACCTCAAATCTGTCACCTGAACTCAACGCACAAATCATCACAGTAAGACTGGAGCAACTTGAAAACAAAAGTTGTCCTGCTATAGATTATGATATGAATTATCATTTTTTTTCTCTATATAGGCTCTGTACGACTACCTGCCCAGTGAGAATGACCTGCAGCCTCTGCTGGCCTGGCTTGCTGTCATGGAGAAGGCGCATGTTAACCTAGCATGGTAACACACTCTTAAGAAATTTTCTTGGGACTTTTCAAGTGAGTTGTCTTGACGTTTCAATGAGCGAGTGTGTCATTTCTGCAGTTTGCAGAGTTCACTGAGTCTGGGCCACTTGCCTCGCCTCTTTTCGGCCGCCATGTCCTGCCTGTTGTCGCCTCACATGAAGGTGGTCTCTGCGGCCACCAGCATGCTCAAGGTAAAGGAGTGTCCACAAAAGGATGATTTAAAACATGCAGCGTTATCCACAGTATATTGGGCATATCTTCAAATAAAATATAAAAAAATAATGGTTAATGCATAAAACTGGTTCATGTTCATATTTCAGACACTGCTGACCGAGTGTGTGGGTCCGCGTATTGAGGAAATCGGCATGGTTTCTGCTACGGCCTCTGCAGGGAACCCCTCCTATGTCTGCAAAATGTTTCGGTTAGCAGAGCTGTTTTCATTTTGAAACGATTTATAGGAAATGACGTGATGCTAATGCGTGCGGTGTTTTCATGTGCGTGTTTCAGTGTTGTAGAGGAAGGTTTGTCCTATCGCTTCCATGCTTCCTGGCCTTTTGTTTTACAAATTCTCGGCTGCTTCTACAAAGTTGCGGGCAAACATGCACACCCTGTCATGACCAAGGTACAGTGATACAGGTGGTAAATATGATCTAATGTCAGAATATTCATTTTACTAGATATATGGATTATTGACTGATACAGATTTTACCAGACCCAGCACAGTTAATTTATTATTTTAGTATTATCTACAATTTAGAACACCTATAATTTAGGACATGCCTCTACCATGGAAAGGCTAAGCTTTACATTGGTCACACCAGATGATGGTTGTTCACACCATAACTTAAATCAAAGTTATGAGGCTAACAATTAATATAAGTTTTTATTAATTGTGAGAAAGTACAAGCCTGATAGCTGATTCCATGACTGTCTTGCGGATGATAAGGACTCCTGTCTTTAAATGGATTTTAAAATAAAAGTCCCAAATGTCTTATTTCTTTTTGGTCAAAACACAGGATTCATAAAATAGACATCATTAGACAAACTTACCCATATTGCTCACCACTGTAGAAGGAAATGCAAATGACCACAAACCAATCATTTAATCAGTATTTTAAAAAGTGTCCAAGTTTTTTTTGGGCAAGTGATTGACTCATTTTGTAATTAAAGTATGTCAGTGAAATCATTTTGTCATGGAAAATTAGTACTGTATTTATGAATCTCCCCCTTCTGCTTGTAGTCTTTGCAGTCTCTTGCTGACCTGCGGGCCACTCCTCACTTCCCATATATTGGTGAGCTGGATCTGGCGGTTGGTGGCGCTGTTCAGAGCATGGGCCCTGACGTTGTGTTGGGAGTGGTGCCTCTCAACATCACTGGCTATGAGTAAGTGCTCCGCACTCACACATAATTCTAACAATACTATAATAGGTCTTTTTTTTTTTACATAACTGCACTGCGTGTGGTCACCAGTGATGATCTGGAGTTCCCGCGGAGCTGGCTTGTCCCGGTCATCCGCGATCACGTCAAGAACAGTCACCTGGGCTTCTTCACTTCCTATTTCCTCCCTCTGGCCTCCACGCTCAAGCAGAGATGTACATCTGAACATCTGTCAAATAATCAATTTAAATATGACGCTGGCTAATGATTTGCCTCCTATTGTGTTGTAGCTGAAGAGTTGGAGGAAGCGGGTCAGAAACTGGTAGCCAAAGTCTATCAGATCTTACAGCTTCAAGTAAGTGCTTTTTGATGTGTCCAGCAATTCTCCATACTTAGCCATAAAACACCATGGGCATTAGTGACATGAGTGGATGTAGTTTTAAGCAGCATGCGTTTTTCAGATTTGGACCATGCTTCCCGGTTTTTGCACGTGTCCCGTGGACCTGGTGGCGTCATTCAAAGGCATCGCCCGCTCTCTCGGCACGGCCATCAACGAGCGGCCCGACCTGAGGCTCACCATCTGCCACGCCCTGCGCACCATCATCAATAAGAGCTGCACGACTGGCACGTTGTTTTGTGTGGCAAGTCGTTGCCTTTGGTGGCACCGCCGTCTCTGATCACCTCTCCGTGTCTGCAGAGGAGGAAAAAGCCGAAGTGGGCCGCTTCTCCAAGAACTTCCTGCCCATCCTTTTCAACGTGTACAGCCAGCAGCCTGCCGACGGAGAGTCCGGAGCCTACAGGATGGCCGTCTTGGACACCATCAAAGTCTACTTGACGGTCACTGAACTGCAGGTTAGCTCAAAAGCATGCAGTGTGTTGATTTAAAAAAAAAAAAAAAACTTGCTAATAAAAGCCTAATTTCCCTTAGATGATCAAGACGTTTCTGCAAAAAGGCACAGAGAGATTGACGAGTACCGAAAGCACAGAGTTCACCCGGTAAGTTAACTTTATACAGTATAAGTATGTAATATAGTTTCAGTTGTCTGTTGAAAGTTAAGGAATCTACTGTGGGTGTTTATTTACGCAACGGCAGATGCAAAAGTACATATACAGAAAACAGAGAATTATGGAGAAAGGTAATTAAATTAATTAATTAATACATGAGGAACACATTTGTATTAAGAAAGCTACATATGTGCCTCCGTAACTGCTGCTATTTTGGCTAGCAGCAAAACTTTGAAGGTTAACTACTATCAGTTTAATTTATCATGAGAAAACTCTAAGAGGGAGGCATTTAATTGTTCAAATGAAGGAGGCACCCACTGATTAACTGTAGCACTTTTTAAGGCTGTATGATAAAGAGTGATATCGCTGTCCACTACTCAGGTTGTCAATGATGGACCTTGTGGTTGCCATGGCGCCCTTCTTGGATCTGCTAACAATGACGACGACATTTGAGCTCATCAGGCCGTATTTGGAGGTTTGAGCGCATGTGCAGTCAGAGCGTGGCAAGCTTCAAACTTGTTTGTTGTTCTCTCAACCATCCGTCTTGCCGTTTAGATGAAAGAACCGGGCATGCAGAAGAAGGCTTACCGCGTGCTTGAGGAGATGTGCGCAGGGGAGCGAGACGAGTGCCGGTCGTTCGTCCTGGGCAACCTCGAGACTTTAAAGGCAGTCTTGCTGGAAACTCTGAAAAGTGCTTCATCGCCAGCAAAAAGGGTGAGAAGAGAGTACAAAACACTAGTGTGGCACCTGCACAATCTGATGTCTCTGAGAAAAGTGTGCCTTTAAAATTAAAAATAAACATAAAAAATAATAATAAAGAATTAAGAAAAATATGAACATTCAAGTTTTAATGTTCTGTTTTGGTTGCCACTGTCAGTGAAGTGACTTTATTATTGTGGTTGTAGTTTGCATTGGTGGACAACTGTACTATTGAGGGCTGTTCATAATATGCCTGGTGGGATGATTATTGAATAAGTTTCTTTTTATATGTATAATTTCCCACCATTGCTGTTCTCAGCCGCGACTGAAGTGTCTGATCCACATCACGAAAAGACTCGACGAAGAACACAAAGACTTCATTGCCTTGCTGCTGCCAGAGGTAGCCAAACATACGCTAACGCACAGTGTACAAGGAACTGATTCCTGACATTTATACGAGGATGCTCTCTTCTTCAGGTGATTTTATGCACCAAGGAAATGTCTGTGGGCGCTCGCAAGAATGCGTACACTCTGCTGGTGGAAATAGGAAACGCGTTTGTGCGCTTTTGCGGTAACGTTCAAGGTAAACTAACAAAGGAGAAGTAAAGAAAATGTATTGGATTGACAATGAGGTGAAAGTTTGGATTGGCATAGGGAATTTTTCATTGCTTTATGATCATTCCAATAGTTAAATCATGGGAATTGTGACATATTAGCTTTCAAACTATTTATAAAAAAACATAACCACAACTTTTGGTGCCTGTAGTAAGTCATGTTTGTTAGGAATTATCTAAAAGCTAAAGCTCCAGTAATAACTTGCTAAAATATGAGCTTTTTTATTGACTGATTATAATTAAATGAATAAATAAAGTTTGGCTCCATACAAGGGAGACGCTCAATAGAAGTTAGAAGCTAATGCACACAAGTGACATTTTTTATCTCACATTTGTAACAGTGGATCTATGTCTCCCCCCCCAAAATTATAGACCCCTCAAGATTAATAGTATATTTAACCTTTAATCCATAATCTATTCATACATTTTATTGGAACATTTAAAGAATAAATCCCTAATGGTTATTGAGTTCACTCAGCAGTTAATTGCATATTATGTAACATCTGGTAGCCGTGGTTAAATGAATAAAAACAAAAAAGATTTGTTATTCCAGTTAGCTTGCTATCATTTAACTCCATCTTCCAGGCATCGTTTACCTGCAAGCATCGTATTGACTCCTTGCACAAATTTTAGATCAAAATCTGTGGAAAATCTAAACCAAGTTGTGAACAAATCAAGATGGTAACTTTGTTGGAGAAGAACTCTTTAGAGGTTCAATTAATACATTTGTTTGTGTGCGTTTGTGTTTTAGAGGCCATCAAGCAGTATCTGGTGATGGTGTATGCAGGTCTCTCAGGTCCCATCACCATTGTCACCTGCACTGTGTTGGCACTCACACGATTGGTGTACGAGTATAAAGGTATGGCACGTGGAATAATGGCTATTAAAAATGTACACGGCCCTTAATATGCCGGGTTTTTGTTATAATAAAAAAAAAATCAGCCATTAATGTAACCTATAACCTGTAAAACGCAATTGTAATTTTTTTCCCCCCAATGGACCTCTTCAGGTTGTAGTTAACTTATTTGCTCACCAAAACGTATAAATACGTTCTATTTTAAATGTCCCAAGGACATATTTATATATTTTTTAAAATGTTTTTTATGCTTGACTAAAGCATACAGAAGGCTTTGATGCAGCCTCTCAACTGCAAAGAACAGCTGAAAAATGGTAATTACACAAATGGTCAGCAGGTGGCAGCAGAGCTAAAGAGGGCCATGTTGAAAAAAAAGCTTGTTTACCCAAAGTTCTAAATAGATTTGTGAATAAAGCTGAAACTTAGCTAAATTCTAATGGTAATTGCTGCAGAACTGAAACAGATAGACATATACTTTTTTCCTGATGGAAGAAGAGACTCTAATCTTTCTTTTGGTTGGTTCCATGTTTTTATAACAATACAACACGATATTCTGTGGGCCGGGGCATAATAAATTAAATCCAGTAAAACAGCCGGGAGGGAAAGAGATTGCTTCAGTGAAAATGGCTGTGAGTCAATGAGTTAATAACAGGGAAAAATGATGAGAAATATCTTGGTTTGATTTTTTTTATTACACAAAAACGTGCCATTTGAACAGGGGTGTGTAGACTTATCCAAGAGTGAAATAAATTAATGTTGTTTATTGTAGACTCCATTGAGGTGTCCACCATGGAGCAGCTTCTGCACAACGTGTGCCTGCTGCTGACCTTGCGCACCAGAGAAGTGGTCAAGGCCGCACTGAGCTTCATCAAGGTCATCCTTTTTGCCATGGATACGAAGACGTTGGCGTCTCATCTCAGTGTCATGGTACGCACCGGACACACCGTGAATATCACATTGTGAATAACATGGAGTCCTCTTTTGGAGATGGGTGTTTGTAACGTTTGTTTTTGTGCCAGTTGGATGGGATTAATAGTTTGACCGATGACGCAAGGCGACACTTCAGAGTCCATCTTAAGAACATCCTCACCAAGTTTATCAGGAAATTTGGGTAAGGCGTGGGGGAATATTGTGTTTTTCTCTGTGTATGTGCTCCCTTAATTTCTCACACAGAAATTGGAGAACTGAACTGAGGACTGTAGAACTATGTTTTCCAACCTTGTATTGTAGCAAAGCTTGTATTTCAAACTATGAAAAGTCTCAATGTAAAGCACACGGCCAAACTTAAATTTCTAAAAAAAAAAATGAATAGGCAGATTAATTGTACCCTCTGTTATCAAATGGATGAGCATTTAATTGTTCTACTTGTCAATATGTCACTGGCATAGATAGTAGAACTAAGATGCATTATTTGTAGTAAATACATATTTTTTGATGAAGTCAAGTTAAAACTTTTCTTTACAATAACATGTTCTGTGTGTCGCCACTAGTCTAAACATGGTATTCTGATTAATATATTGTGTCAAAATAGGCAGCCATTTAGCCACTTGTTAACTGGGCTCAGGTAACCAATCACAGCTCAGCTGTGTTCTGTGATCATGTGATGTTTGGAACCTGAGACGTGATTGGTTGTTACCTAGTCCTGAGCAACTGTGATAACATTTTTCATTGAAAAGTCTGCTATCTTTATTCTAACACATCATGTGAAGCGCCATAGATTGAACTAGGGTTGATGTTGCAGTAGTTATTGCCCTTTAAGTAATTTGAACACAAATGAGCAGCAACACATGCAAATGGACAATATAGCAATATTCACAGGCTTATGTTCATACTTGGACGTGATCGTGGTCGTTACTCCATCAAAACTAAGTATAATGTGTTATACTGCCCCCTGCAGGTCAAGGCGAGAGGGCTATTAAATGCGAAAAATCATTCTATTTGTGTAGAGTGCCATTATTCTTTTAAAGGCATCACGGTGTGCTGTTGTGTGCAGGTTCGAGGTGGTGAAAAGAATGCTGTCTCTTGAATACAACAAGGTTGTGTGCAACATTCGTAAAACAGAGGCTCGCAATAAGAGAAAGAAACAAGCGGCGGAGCAACAGGAAGACTTAGACAGCGAAGAGGAGGCTCCCAAAGCCGCCAATGACGGGTACAATACCTCTTTGTTCGCATGCAGCGCTTACACGTATTAATGTGAAACCCGGTTGGTTTTATCTTCTCAGGATTGAGGACATCCTGGCGGGGTCGGACAGCGAGCCGTCAGATGATGAAGGCAAGGCTAGGAGGAAGAAGAAAGGCGGCAAGCAGCAGAAGGGTCAGGCCTGGCTGAAAGAGGGAGAGGAGGATGACCCGCTCAACTTCTTGGATCCTAAAGTTTCACAAAGAGTGCTTGGTAAAAAACAAAACAAAAAATACATTAATCAAGATATATATTTTTTCATTATATACTATATAATGTACATTCATTACATTAAAGGTATTTTTTTTATATCGTTATTAAAAGCCCTTACAGGTCATTTATTGGATTTTGCTCAAATTAAGGCCTTAAATGACATTACAAAGCATTAAAAGTAATAATACAATTGATGTTAAAAATATTGTTGTTCATGCTTTGTTTTACATATAACGTGCAAATGAGTCATTAACAAAATTTAGCAATAATAAATGTGATAAAAATATGTTTTTGTGGGGGACTGTCGACCAGTTGTAATTTACAATGAACAAAATGGACCAGAGTCTACAAGTTGCTGCATGTTCCAAAAAACAGTTGCTCTGAATTTGAAAAGAAAAAATGTACTATTCCTTTCACCAATGTCCAAAAACACTAATGCCACCTAGTAGCAGAAAATTAGCTGAACACAAATCTATGCAACTTTTAACAGTTAAGTTTATCTTTTTAATTTCAAATAACTTGAATGAATTACTTACTATAAAATTACATTTTTTTTAAAATAGTAATTTATTTTAATTTCATGGATCAGTGAACTAAATAAGTACGATACCAAATGATACAATTTTTGTATTCATATTTGTTCACTTTTATGTTAACAAGACTATGAAAAACTTTTACATACAAACATTTAGAACAGATATAACGTGTGATTAATTTGGGATTAGAAAAAAAAGAAAAATGTTCATCTGAATTACTCACAAATGTTCTTACTGAGTGTGAAATGTATAATTGTGTGCCAATATAATTGAACAGTTCTAAAATGCAAGGCAAAAGTACTTTGCATAATCTTTCAAATCCCTGTCT
The DNA here is from genome assembly GCF_051991255.1 of Vanacampus margaritifer. Classification (NCBI taxonomy): domain Eukaryota; kingdom Metazoa; phylum Chordata; class Actinopteri; order Syngnathiformes; family Syngnathidae; genus Vanacampus; species Vanacampus margaritifer. The sequence goes on along the minus strand of NC_135443.1, from coordinate 17,675,233 downwards.
ATTGATTGAGTTTTGACTATTGAATATTTTGCCTCTGGCAGCCACCAACCCTGAGAAGAAAAAGAACACCAAGGTGGCACACGGTTTCAAGGTGACATCAGACGGGCGGCTGATAATCAGAGAAGAGGATGACCAGAAAGGTAACAGTCACCATCTTTATTAATTGCAAGCTCTCGGGAATTTTCGAATAACGCAACACGCTTCTCACAGAGGACGGCGAGATGAAGGATATTCTGGAAGAGGCTGGAGTGAAGAGCGTAAGTGTTCTTACCATTGATGAACCGCCAAAGGACAACACCATTTTTTTAGAATGTGCATTTCTTTTATTTTAGAAAAAGACACAGAAGAGGAAACTTGGAGATGACAACTTTGATGACATGGACACAGAACCACATCTCAACTATAAAGGTATACACTACACTATTGACAGCCCTGGAATAGGCATAAGGAGGTTAAGGCAGATTTAGTTTTATGGTTATCTATGTTTTTCCTCATATTTGAGTTGTTTTTGAACAATTGCATATGAAATGTAAGCAGGACCCTTTTGTTGCTGCATACGCAGGCTATAGTAAAAATTGAAACTAGAAAATGGTCTTGTAAATAATAGAATACCTTCCACACAAAATGGAATGAAACTATTCATACCTTATGGCATATTGTTGGGATAAGGGTAAAGTAATGAAAGATATAAAAGGTAATGGTATCAAAATACAATCTATTATTAAGAGAGAACATATTTTTCTAAGCTTATGCCAAATTAATTGAATACAGTATACCATTCATTCTATAGTGATCATAATATAGTGGCCATCCTTGAAAGACATTTCATTATTCTCATGATTAATTATATAACTGATATTAAAAAAATATATATATATTCTTGATATTTGCTGCCATTAGAATGATAATATAAATTTGAATCAAGCACATTAGCCATCTTTAAAAATGAATGCTATTACTTAATTTTTTGCGATTAAGTGTAAAAACATTCGGTCACTGATGAACATTCTTGGTTTTCTTGAAAACTGCTATAAACTTACAAGTTTATTATTATATTTTTTATCATTTTGACCTAGTTAAACACTTGTACTGTAATATTTATTTATATGTTTAATAGAGGCAGTTTGGTGAAGTAATTTATCTAATTTAGACACTTTTGTTGTATTTTGTAGGAAATCTTTTTTTTTAAATGAATACCTACCGTTTGAATTTAACGAATTAATGGATTTTTCCATGGTTTTACTCAGCTGGTGGTTCAGGCATCCACAGACCTTTTGGAGCCAGTAGAGACTTTGGATCAGAGTACAAGTCAAAGGTGAAGGAAGCAGCATGCAGAAAACATGAGGACAGCCTAAATATGCGTAAATATAAATAAATGGATATATATGTATATAATTTTATTTTATTTTTTACAGAAAGGAAAAGGGGATGTTAAGAAGTCAGGGAAAGTGGACCCTTATGCTTACATCCCTCTTAGGAAGGCTCAGCTCAATCGCAGGTATGGTATGAACGCTATTTTCCAAACCATATCATTCACAGAAGATGTCAGTGACATGGTGTGCGTTTGTGTGTGTGCTCTCCACTAACAGGAAGCGGGCTAAGCTGCAGGGCCAGTTTAAGGGCATGGTGAGAGGGGCCCAGAAGGGGGCGCTGTCAGGTAGAAAAATGCAGAAGAGCAAGAGGAAAGCCTGAAGACCATGAATGACTCTTCAAAGAAGATTCAGATGTGTGTGTGTGTTTGGTGACGTCATGTATGGCTTGTGTGCGTGTGAAGAGGACATCAGTTTGTTTTAAACTGCCTCTACTAATACTAATTCTGCTCTTCACATTGAGTGAGATGTAAAGACTAAGTAATATGTATTTCCTTTGTTGTCCATCTAAGAGCAGTGTTGTCTTGTGGGTGAGATCAGGCGTTAATTATAATAATAAAAAAAGAATCTTTCAAGAAGACATACGTACTGTGTATGTATTTTTTTAAATCAAAATGTAAAATGGTTCAATTTTTCAAGTCTGTGACCTGCTGTTGACGAGTATCACAAGCTAATCTGCATCCAACGAAACACATAGCAGCTCTGCTTACCCTGTATTTTTAACCTTATCCCTACTGCTAAAAATTCAACTTAAAATATGACTTTGAATACACGCCAATATAATAAAATAAAAAAAATCAAGTTTTGCATTGTGACTCCATAAATGTCACGGATGGATTATTAGTGTCCTGACAGGGGTTAAATGCCAATTTGTTTAATTCCAGGAAAAGCACTGCCGCACTAAATAATAAATGTCATAAACCGTCTCGCGAGCAGATTTCTGCTAAAGCGTCTGAATATTGCAGATATACGGATCACTTTTATTAGCTGAAAGAGGTGACTCATAAAAAAACAAATTAGTTTATTGAAGTTGTTAATACAGAAATAATGCAAATTGATCATTTCAGTCAGTAAACGAAGTGAAGAGAAAAGCACAAGGCAATCTTTGGTATTAAATTTGTAACAAGACCACAAATGGATGTCAGTTTGAAGGGCTTGCTTGCATTAAAAAAAAAAAAAAACATACAACTTGACATAGCCCGAAAAAGAGAAATCCTAGTATTGACCTCCAAGGCTAACAAAATAAATACAATCTGTAGAAACTGCCCTGCAGTTGCAACGAGAATTTGAGCCGTTTGGGAAATGTAAAAGGACCGTCCACCAAATTTGCAGCAACTCAGAGCGTAGTCTACATTTAAAACATTTTTCAATTGACTATTCATTACAACACTTAATTGTTTTATTAAAATCTCCTGTAATAAAACAAAAGCAAAGTTACTCAGACAGAATCTTCTACACATTCCAGAAAGGGTGAGGAACCTTTTTTCCTATGGAAGGCCATACTAAAAAAAAAAAAGCAACAATAGAACTGTTAAATATCAGGGCTTCCGCGGGTCATTTAAATGGATTTTGGTCAAATTATGGCATTAAAAAGCATTAAACACAATGTTAACATGCATTAAAAATGTAATTGCAATTGCTGTAAAAACGTTCATCATGCAATGGAGTCACTATAACACAATTTAGCAATAATAAATGTGATTTAAGAAAATGTATTTGTGGGGACTGGTGATTAGCTATAATTTACAATAAAAAAAATGGCCTGCAGTCAACAAGTTGCTTCATGTTCTAAATACCAATTCCTTCTCATCTGAAAGAAGACAAAAAAAGTCACCAACATGAAACACTAATGCCACCTAGTGGCAGATAATTACCTCAACACAAATCTATGATTCAATTCTGCACACTCCTGTTACATTTATCTATTTAACTTCAATTAAAGTAATTACTATACAATTTCTGTATCCATAAACTAAAAGGTACAACAAAATTTGTTTGGAAACATTTAACCACTATTATGTTAAGAGTATAAAAAAACTTGAAAACTATATTATTGTACAAATAGAATTGATAATGTGCGATTAATCATGAGTTAACCGTGTAAATCATGCGATTAATTACGATTAAAATTGTAATTGGCTGACAGCCCTAATGTATAAACAGTATGTGTATGTATGAGTGTGCGCGTATGTACGTATTTTTGCAGTACGACGTGGGCATTAAATTAGTTTCAAGTTGCATTAAAAATGGCAGTAAAAAGCATTAAATTAGATTTGCTAATACCTGCAGAAACCCTGATTAACTAGTGGTTAGCAAGTCTGCCTCACTGTTCTGAGGTCCTTGGTTCCAATCACTCCCAGATTCCCAAAATATGCATGTTAGGTACGCTCAAGACTGAAGAATTTGTATGTGCCCAAAGGTCAGTATAGGTTCTCCCCCCTGTTCTAGAATATCCTAATACTTCTACATGCTTTCTTCTACATATTAGTCACCATGTGTGTACTGAAGTAACAAAATGGTTTGCATGTCAGGATAAATTCAGTATGTTTTTGCTGTCCAGCAACAAAGCCCACAGGCTTTCAGGAATTGGACCACTTGTATCATCATCATCATCATCATCATCACAGCCTAGGAGGGGGTCTGGAAGGAGGTGGTCCCGGGGGTGTGCGGGATGGCGGTGGCCCGGGAGGGAGTGTGCGTGACGGAGGCGTGGTGCGGGGGCCTCTGGAAGGGGGTTTGGTGCGGGGGACCGAGTTGGAGACCAGGGGTCGCTGCTCAGCCGGTGCGGGAGGAAGAGAAGCGGTGGGAAGGGGTGAGGACGGGGGTGAGGGGGGTGAGGACGGGGGTGAGGGGGCTGCGCGGGGGGTGTCGCGGGTATAGGTGGCTAAGTCACTTTCCTTGACCCTGTGGAAGCGTATGCAGCGACCCTGTAAAGACACAACATAAATATTAATTTATTATTACTTCATATAAACAATCAGTATCAATAATAACATAGAATTGGTATTTTGTTTTCTAATTATTGTTGGTGTGAATGTAGCATTATACCTTTGGACCGAGTGAGCAAAAGTGACTAGTAGCAACAACTAACCGAAGCAGCAAACAAGAGCGGCTAACAGGAGAAGCTAGCAAAAGCTAGCGAGAGCAAAGCAGATGGAGACTCAGCGACGAACACCAGCAGACCTCAGCCGTGGAAGGTAAGCGGCGGTCGACCTATTGGGTCCAACACTAGCTGTAGGCTAACTACGTTCGCAAAGTTCTTCTTTGGGTATCTGTAGCAGAAAGATGGTGGCGAAACATGCCAGCCTCCTGTCGGCGCGGTGCAGCCTATGTAACATAATTAGCGATAACTAGACCTATGATTATATGGAAAAAATATGTACATTGATGTGATAATCCCCCCCCCCCCCATATTATTCAATTAATAGTGGGGTTTTAAAATCAATGATTAGTTCACCACGAGATGCTGCTAAATGATACACACTGTCCTTAGGTTTTCGTGTTTGGCATTTTTACAGGGGAAGTCACCCCCCCCCCCCTTTTTTTTTGGACAATAACATGTTCTATGCAGTCCCACTAATCTCAATATGGTATTATGGTTAATATTGCATTAGTGGAATATGAGTTAAGCAGCAAAATCCACCGTTTTTATCGATCTCAGGGCGCGGCCATTTCGCCACTTGCCGTCGACTGAAGATGACATCACAGTTGATCAGGTCTCGAGTAACAACCAATCACAGCTCAGCTTAAGAAAACAGGTGAGCTCTGATTGGTTGTTGCCTGAGCCTGAGCAACATTGATGTAATCTTCAGTCGACAGCAGGTGGCAAAATGGCTGCCCCGTGAGATGGATAAAAACGGCTGGATTTTGCTTCTTAACTCATATTCCAAAAATTTAATATTAATCAGAATGTCACGTTTAGACTAGTGAGGTCACATATAACATATTATTGTCAAGAAATGTATTAAGGTTGACTTACACTTTAAGTGAATGAGCGCCGGCTCAACCAAAAGACGGCCTAAGTGACTTGCTGACAGAGGCGAGACTGTTTGAGGGCGGACAGAGACGCGCCTGTCTTCCCTTCACACCTGCGCCACAATAACTCGCAATCGCAAAATTAGGCACACACTTACGCAGTCTTCCCCTTTCCCCCTCTTGTGCTGTGACACCAAACAGAAAGTGCTTTATGTCTTGTTATGTGTTTGCAACATAAAGGGGCATTTCTAAATATGCCCACAATAGTTAACAGAGGGCGCTAATCATGATTTACAAGGCAGCAAAGAGTGGGACGCTTCTCTTATTGTTCTCATTGATGGCTAGTTGCAAAGTCGGTGTTGTTGTGAGGGATAGAGAGAGGGCTCTCTGTGTCCTTGGTGGTCTGATTATAACACCTTATTAAACAGAGAGGCCCTAAAGTCACACAGGGGCCATTTAGATGGCCCGAGCAGCGGTAGCTTTGTGGCTTGAGGGGCGCCATTGTGCGAGTGCATGTATGTGAGGGGCTGCGTAATTGATTGGGGTCAGCCTGCTCCAGGAGAGGAGGGGTGTCATGGGGTGACCGCCGGGGTCTTGTCACCGGGCTGCGGCGAACGGGCCGCTTTGGGAGCAGCGGTACAACACCAGTGAGAGCATATGGACACAATGAGAACACAAGCTCATGAATATGTGTGTGTTTGTGTGCGAGTGTGAGCATGCAGCCACCACAACATATGGCCTGAATGGACGCTCTGGCTCATGAATAAACAGAAACAGGAAGCTTTGAGAGGAGGCTGTAAAAAGAGCACTAAAACAAGAGAATAAAAAAAAAACTGTAAACAATTTAAAATAAAATAAACTTAATTAAATGGAGCTAATCTGAAAGGACACTTGTTTAGTGTCATCTCCAGACAGAAGATACACATTTAGCCTTTTTCACATCTCAACTGGTTTACGGTTACACACTTTTTTATTCCAGCTCAGCTTCAGAAAACAGGTGAACCGTGATTGGTTATTACCTGAGCCCTAAAACTGCCATTTTGAGTCAACAGAAAGTGACAAAATAGCCGCCACATGAGATGGATAATAATGGGTGGATTTTGCTTCTTAACCCATATTCCACAATCGCAATATTAATCTAATGACCGTGTTTAGATTAGTGGGGCTGTAAAGAAGATATGATTAAAAGAACATTTTTGGGTTTAAATTGTTTAGTTTTTTGGGGGTTTTGTTTTTAATTGTTTTATATTTCATTGTTTTGTATGTCATCATGTTTGATTTGTAGCTGAGTTGAGTTGAATATTCACCACATGAGAGGAACTAAAAAGCTCTAAATGTTTCACAGTCAAATGCGCATAACATTTGCAGGGGTAAGAAATCCAGGTCCAGAAAAAACCCTCCCATAGTTTGGCTTTAGCCCCAGGTGCTAGCTAGCGAGCTCCCTAGCTAGCTCCCCGGGTGCTCGGTTACCTGCTAAGGAGCTAGCTAGCTAGCACAATGGGCTAAACTGTGGCAGGGTTTTTACTTTCTGGACCTGGATTTGCCACCCTGAATTTGTCATTGTATCATATTTTAATAATAATAATAATAAATATATTTAGTACTGTATAGCCTTTGGAGGAATGAGAAAGTGTAGGAATAATTTTGATAGTGTAAATAAATAATCAAAATAATGGCTACCATTTATAATTCATTAAAAATAATGGAATATATCTATTTTTATCATTATTTTGTTTAGTTTTTTCTCGTTTCAATTATAATATTTTTTCTCCCTATTTCCTTTTCCTATTGTGTTGTTTTGTTTGTCACAGCTTTATTTCCCCTTTTGGCGGCTCCCTCCAAACCTTAACTTGTTTTTTTTTAGGAAAACCACTAAAACACCTCCAGCATTCCTTCCAACACCTCACAGGCCTCAAGACTCTGCCCTTCACACACAAACTCACAAATATCATCGAGTCAATATGCTGCGCATGCATACACATTTGTGGCCTATACAGTAAAGAAAGACATGAGACGGGAGATGCACATCTGGCCTGACACCTCAGACCGTCATCAAGCATGACAATATCGTTAAGCACATGACGTATTTTACAGAAAGCCAGGATGTAAACATGAATGGTTGTAGATTCTCCACTGCGGAAATAAAAAAGCAATAAGGCAATCACACTTTTGGGATATCAACCAATCCAGCAAAGGAAGTCATGACTTTCAATCACTTTTAAAGGGTGGAAAGGAGATTCGGTTAACAGCTTGAGATGTTTGCCTCCAACTGCAATGGAATAATTCACTATTTGTCCATTGATAAATAATGATTTGAATCCTTATCCAAATATATATTTTTTTCTTAGTAATAGTACCTAAATACAGATAATTGAAATCTAATCAGCTTGTATTTGTGTTGTGTAAATTTATCCAAATTCAGTGCCAACTTTTTAAGTTGCTCTAGTAACAAACATACAAGATTAAATAATTTATAACTTTGATTTGTGGATATTTACAACTCTCATGTTGTCATACAGAGACAAACCAATTGGATGGGCCCTGTCATTGATTGGCGTGGCGAGCAGTTCAAAATCAGCTGGGAGAAGCTCCAGCTTTATCCTGAATGGGATGAGCGATGGATGGATGCTTTGGACGTGTGGCAGACATTAAAAGTTGAGTCTTAAACGCTAAAAGAGGTGAGTGATAAAATGTGTTGGATGAAATTAGGGCGAAGTGAGGCTTTAAAGCAAAGTGATTTGCTGATGGACAGCGTTGGGGTGGGGGTGGGGACAGGATGGCGGGGGACCCTCTGGTCTCTGCCGTCCTGTGTGACGGAGCATCCGTGCCATCAGCTGTAGGGACAAAAGAAGGGAATCTCTTGTGTCACAATATGGCTCTTGGCCTTTAAACTGCCCATCTGTTTGTGTGACGCTCACTCGGCAGTGCTGACACACAACTTACAGTGACAAGCACCCCCGCACACACACTTACGCAGCGGAGACACATAAAATGCAAAGACAGTGTGTGGCAGAAAGTGGCAGCACGCTGATGGCCGTTTGTAGATGCAGCGAGGTAAAAGTAATGCGGGGAGAAAGCCGAACGAGAACTCCCCTGAATAAATGCTCAATTTTTCCAGATTTGTTGTGATTTTCGGCACCTTAGTTCATCAGTCATGTGCATGCTGCACAGGGTGGCATCACTGGGACGCGGCCCAAAATAACTTAAAAAATTGCAACGTGAATTTTTTTTCCTAGTGTATAATATCAATCATTGCCGTTTGTATGGGTAATTTGAAATATAAACTTTTGAAGTGATGGTTGTATTATTGTTCTGATCTGATTTATGACTTGCCTCATTTGTTTGGTAGAATTTTGTGAAGTTGTCGTTTAGCAAGTTAACAACTCTAATTGAAGTACATCCTGTAAATAATTTGTCTTTCATATTATTTTGTTGCAATCCTATAAATTGATAGAACCAAAATATTTATGTATAATACATTTGGTATTGTTTGTTGTAATACAGATTGATACTGTTTGTTAAAAAGTAGGGAAGAGGACCTTGAAAAAAAAATATCATATATTAAATCACATTCGTAATATTAAGAGGGGGGGGGGGGGGGCACAATTTACTAGAGCTTGCTAGTGATAGTTTTGTGTTAAAGGGGAAGTCCCCCCCCCCAAAAAAATATAAAAAATAAAATAAAATACTGACAATATGTTCCAAACTAGTCTAAATACGATATTCTGATTAATATTGCGTTAGTGGAATATGAATTAAGCAGCAAAATTTCAGAAGGCGTCCATTTTGCTACTTGCTGTCGAGTGAAAATGACATCACAGTTACTCAGGTCTCAAGTAACGACCAGTCACAGCTCAGCTTCAGAAAACAGGTGAGCTGGGCTTGGTTGTTGCCTGAGCCCTGAGCAAATGTGATGGCATCTTCAGTCAATAGCAAGTGGCAAAATGGCCGCCCCCTGAGATGGATAAAAACTCATATTCCACAAATGTAATATTAATCAGAATGTCATGTTAAGATGAGTGAGGTCACATATAACATATTATTGACTTCCCCTTTAATAAGGCTTCTTGGTCTAATGTTTCTATGTAAATCCTCGTGTGTTTCTTTCATTTTAAAACGCTGTCTTGACTTCACATATTTATTGCATTTGCTGCCACATCAGTCACTACTCAAAGCTCGGCCGACAGCGGCTCTTTGACGAGACGTCATTGCAGTCGTCTTTTATCTCCGCTACGCCTTTCAGCGGAATCCTGCTCTCACTTGCCGCAAAAGTGCATCCCCTCCCCTTCCTCCTCCTTTTGTATATATGTGAAGAGTAGTTTCATTTTTCTCAGTTAATGAGGCATGAAGGCATTGGTGCTCATTGTTGGGGCATTTCTTAGAAGTGACTGAGAAAATCTCTAAAAACCTCTGTCCTCACAAAGATGAATTGTGCAGCTCCGAAGAAGAAGAAAAAAGTTACGAAGTGGGGATAAATCCATTGATGGTGACTTCTTTGATAGACTATAGACGGCACATACTGTTACATGAGAGAACGACAAATTGACAATTTTCCAATGGAGAGTGACAATGACACCATTGACAACTGCAGATGTTATGCCATGGCAACCAGCATGATGATCAAAACATGTCCGCAGGGTTATAGGGGTGCAGTACAAGGGTCCAAGGTTAGAAAACAGGCGGTGCTTTGCACTATCTAGTCGTGTTACACTTTTGTATGACACACAATGATGTCACCGCGGCATGGGCGGCCCACAGTACGGCACAGCTTTAGAAATGTTACATAAAAAGTGAGGGTTGGCAACAACGGCGCCGTTGATGACATGCAGGGATCAAGCCGCCATTTTACAGGCAATGAGTGTGTTAGAATGATCTACGGCTGCTGTCGTGTGTACAGTACATTACGTTACACACTGACATGTTGGAACGTGACTGCAGATGTTTTCTATTTTTGAGCGCGTGATGAAAGCACGGTCTGCAACGGAGCTTTTAAGCGACCCCAAAATATCCATAATTATAGTCATAATGCCAATGTCTGGTGCGCACGTTTTGATCTTGGCGCACGCTAAATGAAGCAGCACTCACCTGGTCTCCAGGCTGAGGCCTCATCAGAGAGACTTGGTCGTAGCCTCTTTGAAAGAGAGCCCACAGAGCGTCTAGCTTCCCCTGGAGAGTGAAATAGAATTCATTCAAATATTGAACTTGCTTACATAGAGTTTGCGCATTATTTGAAGACAAACCTGAATGGGCGTGTACCACTTCCTCCGCTGCGTGGGCCGGCGGTTGGGTTTGCGAGGCTTGGGTTCATAAGGCTCAAATTCCTGCTCAGGCATCTTGACGACTGCATTTTTGGGTTTGTCCAACTTGGCGCCCTCTTCGGTGGAGCCCTTCTCTCCCCAGCGCACCTGAATGAAACGCATTAACGGCGAAAGTGCTGAGTGTCCGTGTGTGTGTGTGTGTGTGCGTGCGTGAGTGTACCTCCATGCGTTTAATGCCCCCCACTCCTCGTCCTCCGTAGTAAGATGCATCCACTGTGGGCCACCTCTTCTTGGGCATCCCATCTTCATCGTCCGATTCCTTTAAAAAAGAAAAAAAAACTTTTAAAATCATTTTAAAATATGCTTGCGATAGCTGTTCAAATGCATTTATTTCGATATTATCCGGAATAAGGACATTCGAAAGTATGTCGCACAGAAGTGATGTCATCTAGCAGCAGCCAATAAAAAAGCACCTCCACATGACTTCGCTTGTAGGCGACCATTTTCCGGGTTTGCGACAAGCAAAAACTCTCTGTGAACATCTGTGCAACCTTTTACAATATTTTACAAACCCTGATGAAAACCTTATATTAACTAAGTTCGTAAACATTTGCCACTCGGAGAGATAGATACCAGCTTTATCTTCAGATTTGTAAAAAAAAAGGCTGATGCCGATATTTGTCAAATGTCAAATATCGGGTCCGATAATCGGCCCGGTCGATAATCGGTCAATCCCTAGTCGAATGTGAGTTAAAGTTAAGAAATGGTGAGGTGCAACACTGGAACAACCTATATTACGCCTTTCTAATTTGTCATTAAAGTTCAAATGGTTTGTGTTTTAATTAGAGCTGTCAAACATTTTTGAATCAGATTAATTATAACTTAGAATTTTGATTAACCATGATTAATCACTTAATTAAAAAGGCTTTTTTTAATTAATATTTTTTGCCCACCAAATTTGACGAGCACCTGTTATGTGTTAATTCTTTCGACATTTAGTTTTGAGGACGTCTTCAACATTTTTTGATCCACTGCACGCTCTCCTCTTCCTCTTCCTCTAATCAGTTATAATTACTTGCATAATTTAAAATGGAAAAAAGACCCCAATATTTTGACATGAGAAAATATTCTGAATGTCAAACATAAACATTTATTAAATGCTTTACTTTAATGCATGTAGTATTGCTGAAATACAACCTGTGCTACCTTTAACTTAACCATCTGCTGTGAAGATAAAGGATTATTTGCGTTAAAATTAATAGTGTGATTAATCGGCGTTAGTACATGATTAATGCAATTTTTGTGTCATTTATTAATCAGTTAATGCTTTAACTTTGATAGCACTAGTTTTAATATTACAGTGGTTAACCTATTTTTACACTTGTACAGCCATGTTGAAATGCACAATTTAAAATAATTTTATATAAAGCTAGATAATAATAGGAATCAGCATAGTGTATTATGTACTTACAGGTTCTGGGGGAGGTGGAGGGGGAAGTTCTTTGATGACCTGAAAGTCAAGAAATAAAAATTGTATTAATGTAATGGGCCCCAAAGAGTTGTTTGCAAATGAAGCTAAAATGCTGACGTGTCAATTTACCACAGTGCAGCAGAGAGGCCAAAACCACCACATGAGCAGCAGGGCCAACAGCAAGAACACCACCAGTAGTGAAATCAGCACGATGGTGCCGTCAAACTGCACAAACGACACACACACAATGACGGCGATGCAATTAGACCAAGTGAAAGTCAAACGGAGCAAAACTTGTACATTCCAGTACTCACAGCCTCCTCTGATGACACACAACAGAGGAGACATCAGAAAGAAGAGAGGAAGAGTACTGGAGGAAATCCAAAAGAAGTTTTGAAAGGAAAAGTGAAGTTGATCAAATTACAGGTCAACAACGCACACGTGATGTACTCACACATTCAGTAGTTGTGATGTGAACCGAGCTGGTGATGTAGGAGATGCCCTCATTCATGCTCACCTGCAGGTAGATGACCCTGCAAAACACGGAGGCGACACACTCATGACACGGGCTTGCTTGGACTACTTGAGTCTACTGTACACGCTTGCCTGAAAAGCAGCCTGCACATTCCTCCATGTGCTCTGTCCATACTTGCACTCTCTAAAACGCTGACAGGGACACTTTCTCAAAATCCAAAGAGGTCAAGGGAGTTCTCCGCCTTCCAGACTAAATCTCCTCTGAACAGAAACTACATACCTGAAAGCTGAATGATGTCAAATTTATCTGCAGATAAGAGATAGGCCTACTTTTTGCAACATTTGCAGATGCATAGCGTAACTTTTGTGTTTCATCCGTGAATAATGCAATAAAAATGCCTTATCCAGTGCAAGAGATGTATCCAAAATTCTGTCTTTTCAATCAATGTTTTTATAAATCGGCAAATTGTTTAAAACCAATGTTTATATATTCTGTCAGTTTGATAACATTTTAAGATCCACATTAGGCAACAACAGCATTTAAGAATGAGAACTATTATTATTTCTCTTATTACATTTTTGAATAAGTGAACACATTTTTTTTAAACTTCTCATCTGCAGTTGTTGGTATAGCAACCTGTATTTTAGGATCTTCTTCTTTTCCGTTCGGCTTTTCCCTTCAGGGGTTGCCTCCATCTAACCCTGTCCTCTGCCTCCTCTGCTCTCACACCAACTACCTTCATGTCCTCCTTAACTACATCCATAAACCTCCTCTTTGGTCTTCCTCTAGACCTCCTGCCTGGCATTTGGAAACTCAGCAACCTTTTGCCAATACACTCACTGTCTCTCCTCTGGAATTGTCCAAACTGGCCTCTGACTTGTTCTTAAAAATGGGCACCAGCAAACTTCTCCTCCATTCCTCAGGCATCTTCTCACTATCTAAGATCCTGTTGAACAACCCAGTCAGAAATTCTACTGCTACCTCTCCTAGACACCATAGCTCTATACCTCCAAACCTCCACAAGTACTGCATATCATCAGGACCAAGTGCCTTTCCACTCTTGATCCTGTTCAATGCCCTTCTCACTTCATCCTTACTAATCTTTGCTACTTCCTGGTCCACAACAGTCACCTCTTCTATTCTTCGTTCTTTCTCATTTTCCTCATTCATCAACTCTTCCCATCACACTACTGGCATCTGTCAACACACTTCCATCCCTATCCTTTATTACCCGAACTTGTTGCACGTCCTTTCCATTTCTGTCTCTTTGCCTAGCCAACCTGTATAGATCAGTCTCTCCCCTCCCTACTGTCCAACCTAGCATACAAGTCATCGTAAGCCCCTTGTTTGGCTTTTGCCAATTCTACTTTCACCCTACGCTGCATTTCCCTGTACTCCTGTCTACTTCCTTCCGTCCTCTCAGTTTCCCACTTCTTCTTAGCTAATCTCTTTCTCTGGATCCACTTCTGCACCTCCTCATTCCACCACCAAGTCTCCGTATCTCCTTTCCTTCCAGACGACACACCAAGGACTATACTACCAGTCATCTGGAAGCACCTCCTGGCCATCCAGAGCCCATTTCAGAACTTCTTCCTGTAAGTCATACAACACTTTTCCTTTTTCAGCTTCCACCATTTCGTCCTCTGCTCTGCCTTTGCCCTCTTTGTCTTCCTCACCACCAGAGTCATCCTACACAATACCAACCAATGCTGTCTGGCTACACTCTCACCTACCACTGATCTCCTTCAGATTACACCGTCTACACAAGATGTAGTCTACCTGTGTACTCCTACCTCGACTCTTGTAGGTCACCCTATGTTCTTGCCTCTTCTGGAAGAAATTATTCACAACAGCCATTTCCATTATTTTTGCAAAGTCAACCACCATCTTTACTTCTGCGTTCCTCTCCTGGATACCAAACCTGCCCATCACCTCCTCGTCACCTCTGTTTCCTGCACCAACATGTCCATTGAAGTCTGCACCAATGACAACTCTCTCACTTCTAGGGATACTCTGCATCATTTCATCAAGGTCCAACCAAAATATCTCCCTCTCCTCCAGCTCACATCCTGCCTGTGGCGCATACCCTCTAACCACATTGATTACCACAAGTCCGATTCCTAGCTTCAGGCTCATCACTCTATCTGACACCTCCAGGACGTTCCTAACAAACTCCTTCACGACAACTCCTACTCCATTTATCCGGGCTTGGGACCGGCACAAGAAGACACTAGCTTGTGCCCCCTTGCGGCTACATAAACTGGATATCCTTTCAAAAAAAGAAAAAGTGAATATTTAAAGACATTCAAGGACATACGTTTCATCTGGATTTGATAGAGATTAGGGTTTTGTTAACATTTTCACATCAAGACTGGTCACGCTCAGAGCCACCACTGACCAAATTGGGGCCATAAGCATTTTGGGGCCTCCCAATGACTGCTTTTCATTCTTCTGGGTGGTTCTTTTGTGGGCAGAATTCTGGACGATGTGTCAAGTACACCTTGGAGCGTTCCCTCACATTGGTCAAATCTCTGTCATGCTAAATGGTGGATAGGGCCCTGCATGTGTGTTCTGCGTTTCGGGAGGGGTGGCTAATGTATGTCTTGTATTGCCATGACACCTCAATACACCAATGATAAGCAACATAACCAAACTATTAAATGTAAAACAAAAAGCCAAGAAATTGTCTGCTTGATGATCAGTACAATATGACGTAACATTTTATGCCAACAACCAGCAACAGAAATAAAGCTAAATTCTATTGATACATTTGTGAAACACTGGTGGCGATTGTATATCAGGCAACTGTTTTAATCTAATATGACTTTGACAGCTGAATGGATGTGTTTGATTGTCAGAGACCAAAACAAAAGAAGCTAGCAGCCAGTGAGAAGTCGCAAAGGCGGCAGCTGCAGATTGTAGTTCTTGGTTTAGGGAGAAGAGCGGAGAAAGGCTTCTTGTGCTGTGCTTATGGTTTGGGGGGACAGAGACAACGGGGGCATTGAGCTTTGGGTGCACATTTGAGAAAAGGGTGGTGACAGGGGGGAGGTCACTGCAAGGTGGGGTGTGGATGAAGAGCGTGTGGGGGATGGGATGAAGAGGACCTTTTCTGTCTGAAATCCCTTCAGCACTATCACTCGCTTCTGAGACAACATGAGACCCTCCCATCACCCATTGACTTCCTCACCCACCAACACTATGTTTGCCCTCCTCCATACTCTCTATACAACTGTGCCTTGACTCATGCTGTCACCAACTTGGGAGTAGGAAATCGGCAGTGCAGGTGCCACTCTTAGATTTCCCCCCATCATACGGTCAGGGGACATGCTGCTATCAATCTCTATCAATCATCATCTCCCCACTATAAGTGTCTGCCTTGTGTTTGTGTGTGTGTGTTTGTGTCGTCGCATCCGGAAGGATTGCAGTCAACACGGATTTATGTGAAGCCAGCATCAATGACTTCATTCTAAGAGACAAGGCTCGGATAGAACAGGAGGGGATTGAGGGGCAGCCTGGTTGGCAGCCTAAAGTGCTTTCCAAAAGAGGATATAGCTGTAAAGGTGGGGACCAACTCCATTTTTCAATTCCTGTCGAAGTAATAAATCTGTTTATAATGGCACCTATTGTGTGAGCGCTAGGTGTGTTTCTTCACAGCCCATCAGGAAGCAGTTGGCCTCCTCCTTGAGCCCTTCAGCCATTCACAGCTGACTTCCTCTTTAGTAGAACGCAAGGGTGTCAAACAATGCTGACTGTGCAGTAATGGGATTCAGCTACATGGAAAAAATCACTCCTCCAGGCACTGTGTGATGATGGTGCACCACATTCTCATCTGGTCTCACACAAAAAGTTCTTACAACAACAGTGGAAGAGACTTCACTCTACAGGTACGGTTATTTTCTGACTGGCCAGTGGCCACTATTATGGTTCAACTGGCTTCCAGATGAACTGGTTTAAGATTACAGCTCTGTCTATTAGGGCAAAATCAGTCCAGTCATTTTGTGTTACTTGTCTGCAGATTTGTCACAAGCTGACATCTAGGTCATTTATTTGATTTTATTTGTAAACTTATTTAATATTCACAATTTCTTGTAGTTTATCGACAGTGGCAAACGAGCCGTTCTTTATTGAAGAATTGAAAATGTATGCAGTTGAACAATTTCCATGTACCTTATGACGAATAATGACGAATAGCATGTCAGTCTTCAGCCAAACAGGAGTCCATCAGTGACAGACTGAGAAGGTCCGCCAGTACATACCAGGTGAGTAACAATTACAGTGACTGACAAAAACCCACGGTGGCCGGTGCATAGTCCGTCAGTTTTTTTCGTCATTTCCCAGCAAAACGAGCGCCTGTCAATGACGGATTGACGGACCTTCCGTCAGTGCTGACAGGATGCCCATGTCTGGCAAATGGATGGATAAAGTAATTGGGCATGACGGAGTGTTTGCACAATTGTGGGACGGAAAATTTCACTCCCGTGCTATCCCATTCCCACAAAAAAAAAAAAAGATTCAGAATGACTCCCACTCCCGTACCGCTCCCATTTTGGAGATCAGCTACTAAATAAATAAAAAAACATGCAAGTTTTTCCTCCCCAGTCCTACTCAACAATCCCGTTCACTCCCTTTATCTTGTCCTGTCCTAATCCCATGATTAAAGATCATGTTGACTCCCATCCTGCAGGCATCCCAGGACCCGTGGGACTCCCCCAAAAAATCTTAGCCTCTACCACACACATCCATGGAGCGCCAATCTGTCTGCCTGCGCCTCCATCAAATCCAGGAAAACACCAACTGCACCCTTCGTTACACATGGTTTTAACAGGTCTAAAATATTGCCTACTTTTAGTCACCAAATTGGAGATGCACTGGGGGGGCATAGAAGTGTAACGCATCTACCAAATTCACAAACACGCTAAACTAGACTTGCCTCAGCACGAAAATTAAGATGCGCCCGTTATTTGGCCGCATGCAGTATACTATCTGTTACAAAATTGCCAGATGTGCTGGGGGTGCGGCAGTTGTCTGCTGGAGCACCCAGAGAGGGAATTCGGACCCAAAGACAGTAGACCAGAAATGATCCGGCATGAAAATTAAGGCCTAAATTGAAAAACTGAAAATAATACAAATGCAAAATTCTTTCTTTTTTGTCTGCAACACATTTTCTTGGGGAAATTGAGCCTATCCCCGTTGACTACTTTCTGTCACGTTAGTTATTATTAGTATATGTATTGCAGTAAATGAAATATAATGTCGAAAGAGTCTTCATGGACCCCAGTGTTACCAATTTGTGTGAGGAATGTTTCCCTGTGAACAAACTGCTTTGCAGACGAGCTCAAATCACACAAGAAATCTGAGTGACAGCACCAAGACAGATGATGACTGGGAGGTGTCTGAAGCCGCAGGGCGGCAGTGTATAATTATGCTCAGGACTCCGGGGCAGCGGGTTCGGGAATGCTGCTGGGCCTTGGTCCACTTGGATCTCAGCCCAAAGCCGCTCTCTATCTGCCCCACTCGAAAACTTCCTCTCTCAGTCACCAAGGGCAGGGCTGCAAACGCTTGCAGGAAACTTTACACTCGCCGGACGCCTCCGCTCACACTCTTTCTCTCTCCATAAAGTGTCAGTCACAGATTGGGATACAACAGATAGGCACGCATGTTCATATTTACAACCATAAACAAAAGAGGAGTGGAGGGGGCTGTGAA
Source organism: Vanacampus margaritifer (assembly GCF_051991255.1). Taxonomy (NCBI): domain Eukaryota; kingdom Metazoa; phylum Chordata; class Actinopteri; order Syngnathiformes; family Syngnathidae; genus Vanacampus; species Vanacampus margaritifer. The sequence goes on along the minus strand of NC_135443.1, from coordinate 17,656,978 downwards.
GCTCTAAACCAGGAGGCGCTCATTAAGTCGTGTTCCTGGGCTCTCCTCTTGTGATTGGTGTCTGCCTTCATTAGCTGTGACAAACTCTGATTGATCGCACTCGCTCAGTGACTTTGGCCGAGACGCTTTCAAGGACAAGTGGCGTCTACGCCGGACTTATGCACGCGACTGGCTAACATACGGACAGCTAAGTTTGGTGTCACTCGAATAGTGTGAGGGTAAAAATCACAATTGATGTGTAACTCACCTCCCCGTTTCTTCGATAACAGGAGCAGGACAGAGAAGGAATGTATCTTCTATTCCGGCTGGTCTCTCATCTGCAGTAAAATGAAGGTTCAATATCAGTTTAGTTTTTTTTGCAGACAAGGAATATGTTCTCGCTATGCTTATACTGTACAGTAAAAAAAATCCAAAGTTAAGGATAGCTGAGGTTTCACAATTTTGTATTTGGCCAACATTTTGGTAAAAAATAAAAAATAAACTTCAAAGTTGTCCCCCTTGTAGACACTCAGGTACGGTGACAAAATTTTCAAAAACAAAACCCGGGATGCTACAATTTCGCTAAAAATAATATATACAATAAATTTCACCAAATTTAATCGCTAGTCAATCTTCTAGAGGGGAGCAATCGCTAATGCTAAATGCTATCTTGGCTGACTGTTTAACACCGCTAAACAAGTCAATGCATTCGTCTTTATCCAACTTTTTTTGCTCGCTTCCGACAGCTGTTGGAAGCTGTTGGCTATGCAGTTTACCTCACATTGGTCACAGATTGTAAAATTGGAAATATACCATTAGAAAGCTCAGCTTGCATTGTCTGACCAGCGAGTGGCAATTGCAGTAGGTAGGGCTACATTTCCCATGATTCTTAGACACAAAAGCAGGAAGTTTTAGTTCCGGTCAACGCCTGCTCCCAATTAGATGCGGATGTGAATGAGAACAGAAACATGAATTTTGAAGTAAATAGGAAGGAATTTAACGGTTGAATTCCCTTTAAATGGGTTTATCGTATGAATCACAATGACAACTGTGTGATTGACATACACATGGCAAAAAACGGGACACCGGGATGGGACGGGACGTGTAATATCAGGACAAAACAATGAGGTTGGTGAAACCCGACGGGATCTGCGACTCAACGCTAAAAAAACGAGACTGTCCTGATCAAAATATAACATGAAACCTATTTAAAAAAAAAAAAGGGCCAACTGATTATTTCTATTTTCATAGTTTCCAATGGGAAAATATGTACACGGGTTGATCCCTTTGTTTGTAGTTTTGGATATATGAACACGTTTTGATGCTTGTCACACACAAAAAAAAAAAAACGTTTAAAAAGGGGAAATAATATACTGTACTGTATAGCAATACAATTTGAACTAAATGTGCTAAATGTATGCACAATCTGACATTGACATCAGGTTGATTATTAAATAAAAGGTCAATATTGATTTGTCGTTTTTGCAGGTGAAAGCTCATTAAGTCACAAATTATTTCTGTATTCCTTCTTGCATTCCCAGCCATGATCTGGACTTGGAGTGCGTCTGCCCCCACAACTTACCTACAGTGTGTGTGTCATTTAGTTTGAAGCTGCAGCGGACCTGGTCGATGTTTCTTGCATGGAGAAAGCCGTTTCCTCTTACCACCACCTGAAAGCTCTCTAAGAGACAAACACTACCGTCATTTGATTTCATACACAACAACAACATGAAGGAATTTTTTTTTGTAAGAGAAGAAGTAAACAGTCAGCAACTTAGTTTTCATAAGACTCAGGATCAAAGGGAAGTGATCACCATTATGTTGCGTGCTTACAGCCATTTCCTGCATGCCTCATTACGGTTGGTTTATATTCGTGCGTAAAGTCCATAACATGCTCCAATGGTGCTAATGCTAAAAGTGCTCCTATTCCAAAATATCTTGGTATGGACTATTGTGTGTGCGCTTGCCATGAGGCGTGTGTGCATGGTGCGTGTGCGTCTATGACCTTTACTTTCCCTCGGGCGCTGTTAAAGTGCACTGACAGGGCCTTGCCAGCATATGCCGCAGTGTCTATGTGGCTGCTTCTCAGCATATGCTGGCGAGCGGGAAGAAAACACTTGGTTAAAAAACATGCCTGCGGGGCTGACAACAGCACAGCGCTGTCAAAGTGGGTCTGACCTTACCTATGGCACAACACATGACGTCTGCTCATGTTGTGTGTTCGTGTGGATGTGGCTTGTACTTTTTTTTTTTTGTGCATTTTCCTTAGCCAACTATAAGCATATAGTGTGTTTGCACTCTGACTGTGCACCTCTAGCCTCCTCCCGGCTAATTGAAATGAACATCGGTCACACCTTTAACATTTAAAAACGCCACCGTGAAGATCACTGCATTAAAAACACAGTAGGGTGACACTACCTTTTGAAAGGTCACACCAGCCACTACACAAGTCTCTGCTGCAAATCTAGACATATTTAGTTAGATGTTCTAATGTTGATGGTTTATACATATTGTAGGTGTGTCAGGCGATTCATTTAAAAAAAAAAATGGAATTAATCGCATGACTTCGTTAGTTAACTCACGATTAATCACAAATGTTATAACTGTTCTAAATGTACAATAAAATATTATATTAATAATGTAAGTTTTCATACTCTTAACATAAAGGTGGAAACAAATGTTAAACTAATAGATATATGGCTGCATCTTTTAGTCATCGATACAATAATTTCATAATAAACCATAAAATTGAGTTAAAATTAAAATAATGTACTGCACTGTAAAAAATGAGTGCGATATTGATTTGTTTGTTGAGGTAATTTTTCTGCCACTAGATGGCATAATTGCATTTGTAAGACATTGGTGACAGCTCAGTGCATTTTTCTTTTCAAATTAAGAGCTATCAAATCTTTAACATTAAGTAATTTTTGAAATTCTGTATTTTTTTTAAATTGTAATATACAACTTGACCCCAGTCTCCACAAATATATGCATTAATTTATTATTAAATTTATTACTGCTTAATTTTGACGTGGACGTGTCCGCTGCGTTGCCAGGACAGGCTTTCCAGGTAAGGGGCGGTCATTAATCACACGTTAAAAAGGCATTAAAATTAGTGCCGTTAAAGAAGCTTTAAATTAACTCAAAATGAACACACTCATTTTGACACCCCTAATATATTGATCTGATTCCTATTTCATTGAATAGAAAGGCAATTTCGTGAACATTTATGTTGTAGTGCAATTTGCTTTTTGCCTACATTTTATGTACTATATTTTTACAAATAGTGGATAAGAAAGTCAAATTTTGTACAAATGTTTGATAAGATCTTGAATGCTACCTAGTACTGGCAGCATATAACGAGTATGGAGAAACGTAGCGAAATAGCAAGAGCCGAGGAAGATGATTGACAGAACTAATAGGCCGCAGAGATTCCCACAGCTTAAACTTGGACGCATACAATGTTGTGGCGTGATCACATATCAGAGTCTACTGGAAATGAGATGCTGTCTCCACATAAGATCTTTATTACTACACACAAACCTCTTATATAACATGTATTAGGTTTACAGTTTCCTTCACGAGTCATTTTTTGCACGTTTGTAGTGTGAACAATAGCATCTATGATCTAACTTCTTTATTTCTCTGATTGAAAAAGGGAGGCCTTCATTTCGAGGGTGGTGTTTCTCTAAACTAAATGACGCAGCTAGTGACTAATTAGGACTGCATGCTGTAAAGTGAGGTCACACTAAATACTTGCCACTTTGAAAAACACATACAGTATATTTTTTACTATATTGAAACTCTACTAAAAAATACATCCAGCATCTTAATTTATACATGCCAAGAAGCCAAAAGTTCCTCAGTTGAGCTATGAGGACACACAAACACAATGCATGTAATACAATATATTTATTTCCTGTTTTGCTTATTCTCCTCTTGGGCTCTGTTTTAAGTTTGGACCACAACAACCAGAGGCATCATTGAGCTAGCAATTGTACCAGAGCCCTGAATTATACTTAACACTGTGATTTATAACACAGTAACAGTCACAGACTGTCTGTCTGAATACAGCAACTGGAGGTCTTGACATTAATGATGTCTTATGCTTGGTTCCTTGCCTGATACCAAACGGCACGTTGTAGCCGAGTCTCCTGAGAATTTTATGCATTTTGTTTTTTTTACTATAATGTGAAGCAGTGATCCCCAACTTTTTCTGTACCACGGACCGGTTTCATGTCTGACAATATTTTCACGGCCCAATCTAAAGGTTTAGCTGATAAAAACAAAATAAAATGACAAGAAAAAAACTGGTATTTTCTCTATAATAATAATAATGAACGTAAATCTACAGTGTAGTCATGTGCAACTTTATTAACGGTGTCCGTAACGTCGCACCAACAACAGAACATCACATGAGCAACATCGTTTCTGCCCCAAAACAATGCAACACACTCTGGTCGCTATGGTAGCGTTTAAACATACCTTCAAAATAAGACACAACACAAAAACAAAGTGCATGAAAATACTCGCTAATCACAGCAGCAGTGAATCAGTGGGAGCCCTGAGCTTGTTTTGCTGCAACGAGACGGTCCCATCTTGGGGTTATGGGAGACAATGATACCCGAAGTGTGCTACTTAGGTCCAGTCTGGTCCGTAATTTGGTTTTGGTTGCCGTCGCTGCAGAAAACCCAGCTTCACACAGATACAATGTCGGAAATGGCAACAGGGTTTTCAGTGCTGTTGTGGCGATCTCGGTTTTGAAGGCTTCATCGCCTCATTAGAAAGCCGGTCACCGCATATTACGCACAGCGGGCTTGGTGCGTGGGAATCGCCCCTGGTGATAAATCCATATTTTAAATACGATTCTTGATACTGCCTGTTAAAGGCAGCTTTCCCTTTTTTAGAGGGTCCAGGTTCCTCTTCTGTCCCTTCATTGGACCGTTTCCCCTTCGCAAAGAAACTTTTTAAAGAAGTTAGTTTTTTGCTCATTTTGCTAGCTTGGAATTAAATTTAGCGTGACGTATCATGTGACGTGTGGTGTAGCGGCCTTGAAGTGCGTCAAGTGAGACGGATGTAACAGACAGAATCCGGCCACTTTTCAAAATAAAACATTCTTTTCGAAAAAAAATTAAAATAATGCAATTTTTTTTCTTTCGGTACCAAATGACCCACGGCCCGGTACCGGGGCCGCGTCCCGGTGGTTGGGGACCACTGATGTAAACAACACCTTGTAAGGTTATTTCAGCAAGCAGCTTTTTGGGTCAAAAATAACAAAAAAAAAATCATCACTTCATCGCCAAAAATAGCAACACATTTTGCATGACATAACAAACCTCACATCAACGATTAATCCTAAATTCACTTTTTTCTATTATGGCTTTTTAAACACCTCCGAAAAAGTGTGATATGATGGCATTCTTTTTGTCATTAAAATGTAAATACTGCGATGAATAAGGTGTATTAAGTGTATTATCACATAGAGATGATATTAGCCTCTACACAGACTTTCTGTCACATGCAGTGGCAGGCTAAAAGGTTAACGCTGTCACAATCATGGTGGGCCTGGACTGGTGGCGCCCTGCTGAGTTGTACCATGCATATGCTGCTGCCTGCCACCCTGGCCACATGTCCATGTCCATCTTCACCTGAATGTTTGACGAGCATTAATGTGACTGTCCACAATAGACACGCGTGTTTTTTTGTTGTTGGTTGTTGTTATGCGGAGAAAGTGGGGTAAAGCTTGTCCGAATGGCGGCCCTTCAATCACGTTAGTGCGACGGGACAGCGAAGGGCAGGGCGGGGGCCACGCAGGAAGGAATGACGGGGAGGAACGGGTCAGACGCTAATGAAAGCAGCAATCTCTGCTGTCATGTTAGATCTCAGGTTCAACGTTCTCCTTGTGTGTCGGTGTGTGTGTGGAATCACTGCTGTCATGTCTGATAGTATGGCCCAATGTTCACTGTCCAGTCTGATGGCCTGTTTGCAGGCAGCTCAGCCTGGTCACTTCACATCAGTGTGAGGGACTTGTATGTGTGTGTGTGTGTGTGTGTGCGTGTGCTGAAAGAGCAACTATACATGTTAAAAAGCCTGACTTGCGTACACGGAGACAAAAGCATTGATGCAATATGTTGGGAGGTGGTTATAAGATGCTGACCAGTGCTAGACAATCACATTATCTTGTGTCACGCTACAGCAATATTATGCATGTAAGCGCACATATTGTTTCTACATGGCTTCATTTAATAACAAAGGATGCACACTGGAGTAATAAGCTCAGCGCATTATAGTGGCTGTCCTTCATTAATTAGGCCAGAGTCAAGTTTTGGTTGGAGTGAGTTTCTTAGTTCACTGACCATTAGACTGCTCATCAATCGAATAACAAATGAGGCTGTTGGAAAATATTTGGGAACATTGCGGCTGATAAATTGGCAACAAACCAGAGATAATTATCACACGAGGACACTGATTATTGTCCTTCTCGTTGCTCTAATTATATTACAGCCTCTAATTTCCTCTTCACTTAACCATAAATAAAAGCAAATGACATTCTTGGCAATTTTGTAAATGTAGGTGGTTGAGTAGTATAGGCAGTGACTGTATTCTATTTTAATTTACTCTACAGTTATTATAGGATTGCTAAAACAACAAAACCAATAATGCACAGTACTGTACTTTCCATTTTTTTAACCCTCCTGTTATATTGGGGGGTCAGAATGACCCACTTTTAAGTTAAAGAACAAATATTAGCTTTTAGCTTTCAAACTTGGCACCAACAGACGATAAATGGTTCATTTTGACATATTTGCAATGAACACAGTTAAGAAGTAGCGATAAGAATGTTTCTCTTGATGCTTTCGGAACAACCGGGTCAAACTGACCCATTTTAAGAGTGAAAGCGTATCAACAATTCTTCATCGACAGACAATTAAAATAGTTCACTTTGGCATATTTTTATTTAAAATGTTTATCAGAATGCCTAATTTGGAACAATAAACATCGTTTGGGTCAAATTGACCCATTTTAAAGTTCAAAAACTACAAATTAGTAGTTTTTTGCTATGAAACTTCTCTATTAAAATGGTTAACTTTGACGTGTTTTCAATTAAATGTTAATTATTTATCAGAATGATTATGGAACATTAAACACAGCCCGGGTCAAATTGACCCATTTTAAAGTTAAAGATACAAATGAGTAGTTTTTTCCTATGTTGCAAAAACACATGAATGGTGCAGCTTGGTCACATCCTCAGTGAAGAACGGAAACTTCTCATAAATAAAAATGATTAACTTTGACAATTAAAAAAAAAAAGAAAATCGGAATGATTTTAGAACATTAAACAGCCCGGGTCAAAACGACCCACTTTAAAGTTTAAGAACTTCAAATTAGTAGTTTTTTGTAATGAACCTTCATCAACAGACAGTTTAAATGTCTCAATTTGAAATATTTGCATTGATAACTGTTAATCGTGCGGTATAATTCATTATCAGGGCGCTTTTGGAACATTAAACATAGCCCGGGTCAAAGTCACCCTTTTCAAAGTTCAAGAACTACTAGTAGTAATACTAGTAGTATTTCATGCTGAAACTTAAGTTGGTAAAAAAATGTTCATTTGAAATATTTGCCATGAAATCATTTAATAATGATTATTGTGATGCATTTTTATTCATTAAAATATAGCCTGGGTCAAATTGACCCAGAAACATTATTGCTGTTCAAGAGAAACCGACCTAACAGGAAGGTTAAAAAAAAATCTCATAATTGATGATTTTCTCCATTGGTCATCCTTGAGAGCAAGGCTGCAAATGCACTCTCCTAAGTGATTCCTAATAAGGTCATGCCAAAGCTCATCCGTCCCGTGGATTCACATAGAGGCTCCTGCACCACCTCATTTGGCATTTTTTTCCAACTTTACCTCATCAAAGTGGTATCCAAAGGCCAGCCATGCAAAGATGGGAGAAGAGACCCAAGTAGAGGTTGAAGGAGCCAGAGTGGCTATTCAGCATATATGAAGTGGCAAACTAGGCCAGGGAGCAAGCCATGCTTAAAGATTCATGGCTAATTCGTCGGACCAACTCCGATTCCTCCTCCTCCCCTTTTGGCCCACATGCTGTGGCCAAGCGACTATGCTAATCTCCCCCGGCCGTGAATGACAATACGCTGTGTGTCACTGCGCGGCCATAAGCGTCTGTGCGATTACTCAACTTCACCGTCCGCTCCAGAGGCTTTGGATGACTGTCGTCTGACACAATCACACCCACACATTACTGCTTCAAAGTCTTAACGAGGAAACCTTGCTCACCGCACAGCCCTTACCTCCTGCGCACACACTGGACGGCTCAGCTGCGAGGATCTCAATGCAGGACTTCTTGATGATCTAAAGCACAAGACAGTTTGCTGAGATAATGCAATTTAGTGTGTTTCTTTGTGTATTTGTATGCTTGTGTGTATTACCGAGTCAATGATTCCCCTGAGCGCTTGGAAGCCCCCCCACACAGGAAACACATGTTCCATAGTGTCTGCAATGGTCGCAAGCTAAAAAAAACATGCACACACAGACAATGTTGTGTTTGCTTTGTTGCATGTTTATAAACATTGGCTTCGCTTCTGTGCTTCCTACCTGGGTCTGATTAAACTCTTTGACCCCTACACAGTAAACAATGGCTCCCATAGACCTGGCCCTTTGAGCCTGTGAGGATGGAACACATAAACAGAACAAATGTAGAGAAGCCAAAAGAGTCACCAGCTGTGTTGCTGTGACTTGCAAGACCTGAAAAAGCCATTAGAACGGGGAACGCTCTACGCGCAAAAAAAAAAGGAAAAAAAGGAGGGTTGGTTACAGCATTGACATCTATTGAGTATTGAATCATGAACGTTAGCATAGCAAGTAAAAATGACTTTCAAAACTGGAAAACCTTTGCACTCACAAACTTGAGGCTATAGTTTCGCTCCCCGGATGACCCCCCCACCCCCAAAAAACAAAAAAATCTTTCTGAAAAGTAGTAGCAGTATAATATTTGCTACTCCTCATCCCATATTACCTCTCGCTGAGCTGTGTCAAACTGCCACTCGTTCAGTTCCCCGTCAGTCAACGCGATGATAACACTGGCTGTCCCTGTGAAGCACGCAAAATTCAAGGCCTGTGAAGCAATGTACTTGTGTCTAACGAAGATTGGCAGTAGAAAGAGTCTACCTTGGTTTTCTTGATATATCTGTGCATTTGCCTGCCAACACAGAGACATAATTAGTCTGAATATTATATTAGTCCGTTCAGTTGTGCTGTTTGTAGATAATGAATTAAAACATTTTCCAATTTGTCCCTACCATTTCCAGGCCAAGGTTCATAAATGTGTCTCCTCCAGCAATGACACTTTTTAGAGCTCTGAGCCCTCCAGTGATGGCCTCCCTGACGGGTACAAAAAAGAAGCATCAGCAAAAATCACGCCAGAAGGAATATGAAAAACTTCAAAGAAATATTCCCAGTGAAACAAATGTAAATCTCTAGGGTAGAGAGAAATTCCAGCAGAGTAGTAGATGTGTGCGCTCATAAGAGGGATTTTGACACCAGGTGAAGCGTGCAAATCAAATCACAATTTTTACAGACAAATGACTACCATTGATCTTTTCAGCGTCTTTAAGTCACTTCTTGCTGTTATGTTTTAGTTGATTTATATAATGCAATTATTCTTGTTTACATAGGTTTTCCCTTGTCTTCGTTCGCTTTAACTACTTCTGCAAAACGTTTCTCTGAACTTTCATATTTGAAATAAACACGGATAATAAGGGTTGTATGATAAAGACAAATGTATAATGGACTCATTTGTTTACAATATTAAATTTGCTATGTGCAAAAAGAAGATTTTTTGGAAAGGCCTCTGTTGCCATCCATCCATCCATCATTTACCGCTTATCCGGGTTCGGGTCGCGGGGGAAGCAGCTTTAGCAGGGAAGCCCAGATTTCCCTCTCCCCAGCCACTTCAACCAGCTCCTCCGACGGGACCCCAAGGCGTTCCCAGGCCAGCCTAGAGACATAGTCTCTCCAGCATGTCCTGGGTGGTCCCCAGGGCCTCCCGCCGGTAGGACATGCCCGGAACACATCTCCAGGGAGGCGTCCAGGAGGCATCCGAACCAGATGCCCGAGTCACCTCAACTGGTTCCTCTCACCCACAGCTCGTGACCATAGGTGAGGGTAGGAACGTAGATCGACCGGTAAATCGAGAGCTTTGCCTTTCGGCTCAGCTCCTTCTTTACCACAACGAAGAAGGAGCTCTGTTGCCATGCGTTACTATTAATTGTAGTCAAGAAATAATTTTGATGCAATGAGATTAAATTTTAAATTACTTTTCAATTTTCACATCACAAATACAGTAGTCTTTACTGTGGGGAATATATTTGTTGTTTTGTGATACTGCATATATTGACCTTATTCTCATTTTTTTGTATGACTTTATACCACCATTTATATTATTAATGTTAGTTTGGTGTAAAAGAATAGTATGAAAATACACTTTAAATTATAATTAGAATGTAGTTCTTACAATTTCCTGCAAAATGATGTACGGTATATTTGAGTCTGTGGTGCAGCTAGTTATTTCTTATAATGTCATGAGGCAGTGATGAGGCTTTTTGCTTTGGCTATATTTTGAAAAAAAAAAGAAGCTTTGTCTGTGTAATGACAGAAAAAAATGGCTTAAGAGTGAAACTTGTGGTCAACAGGAGAATGACTTCAGCAGAAACGGGATGTGGCGCTCTGCAGCCTCTGAGCATTCCATCAGATAAAAGCCAAAGGGTCGATGATTTTTTTTTTTTTAAATCCTTAAAAAGCAGGAATGTAATTTGGACCTGCACCCAAAACATAATGGACTCTAGAATTTGGACTACACGCTACATTCAATTTATCATGAAAATCTGCTTGGTATTTTCCACATAAATGTCATAAACAAAAGTCACAAAAAACTCCTGGGACAGAGATAGAGCTAAACATGCAATACAGATGTGTCCTGCATCTTTACCTGTTCTCAGTTAACTTCATGATGATTTTGCCATGCGTGGAGAACACGATGAAGGACATTCTCAACATGGGACTATGAACACACAATTGTTTGCCATTTACATTTTCAAGTCTCAAATTTGACACATTCCATAAATGACATTAACATTTTTTGTTAGGTATTTCAACTGACTTTCCTACAGTCAAGCCACTGTAAGACTTTCCACTGCTTGGCAAATATTGAACAATAATTAGTGCACCTGATAAATTTCTCTGCCAGCTGCTCCACAAAAGAGTAAATCTCGATCCAGTGATGCTTCACACTTCCAGATCTGCAAAAGCAGAAAATGCAGATTTGGCAGCGATTTAGATTGTTTCGATTAATTGTGTATTGTATTTGGAAAACAAAACCAACAGTCAGATATTCATATTTTGAAACACCTCCAATGAAACCTAAAACCACAATAATAATTCATAGAAACCAATGGAGAAATGCAACTTCAGAGCAAATGTAAAAAAAACTTTGTTAGCATTAGCATGTTGCTATTTTGTATCATGCAAGAGTGGTCGTATGCTCGGAATATGTCTCTGTGGCCACATTCCATTATGTTGCACTGTAACCTGTTAGCCTTGCTGCTTAGCCTGCTACATGCTTCTACTGTTTACATCACCATCTCCTTAATGAAGCCCAGTCCCGGGGGTGCTGCTAATGGGGGCTAATTGCTGTTGGGCCAGAGGGTTGAGGTTAGACTGGGACAGATGCAGCAGCCCGTAGCAGTGAACATGTAGCGGGCAGCTGGCCTGTGTGTGTCCATGCGCAAGAGTGTGAATGCCCGTTTGGTTGTTTGTGTGTGGCAGTGAGGGGAACAGATGGTGATGAGCACAGGCAGTCGAACAACAGGTTGAGGGAGAGAAAAGGCAGCAACATGAACAACAGCGGGGTGCACGAATAGCACTCAGCGGGGGTGGGGGGTGAAGGGGTTGCAATGACATCAAACAGCAGACATGGACAGAGGGTGAAAGTTTGAAGAGTGGAACAGGTTTGTAAAAGGAAATAAAGTCGGAGCTGTTTGGATTCATGATGCCTTTCTTTAGTTCCACCCATTTAACCAGTCACTTCCTGCTCCACTTATCCTTTTTGTAGACGGAGGACATGATAAAGGTTCCAGGAGGGGTCTGCTAGGGACACAGTCTTCACAATACCATATAAGGTTTTCAAAGTTCTCCTTCAGTTTTAGGATTCCAAATTGGCTCAAATAAACAGGAGAGAGATTTATAGGCAGTCATCTCTACTGGTAGTTAGTGCCATTTGGACTGTAAAGTAAAATCTAAGCACTACTTACTTTTAGCTTCTCAAAAGTCAGGGTTGATGTAGTTAATGCAAGTATGCTATACTATACAATACAATATGAACACCTTTATGCAAAGACGTGTCGTGTAAGTGTGGTGTCCCGTTCCCACCACTAGAGAGACTATGGAGAGGAGTGTAGAGATGGGAAGTAGAAAAGAGTACAAAGCAAAAGGTGGAGTAGTAATACTACTCACGTGCTTCTTTTTGGAACACAACAGTAAGTCAGTGTTCTAAAATGTAGTTGAAACCGTGAAGTGTTAGAATTCAGAATTTCACCAAAAATCTGAAAGTATAATCAAACTTTCAACTCTGAACTGCTGTTATTGCATGAAGCCTCAGCTTTGGTTAGCATTGTGTTCACATCTCTGGTGTTTTATGTTGTGTGTTAGGCTATGTTAGCATTAAGCTAGCAGATGTTCCAAGTTATGTGGCTGTTTTAGATACGCAATGCATAATTTTCTTAGTTTTACGTTAAAATTAGCAGTGAAGTTAATCTGGGAGTGGCAGAAGAAAAATTTCTGTTTGGAAGAGTATGTCAAGTCAAAGTGCTGCTTGTTGAAAAGTAAGTTAGGTTGAGTTTGCTGCCACCATTGAGCTCTCTCTCTATCTTTCTCTCTCTCTCTCTCATCCGCTGCCATTGATGGCTATAGATGCCATTTTATAGGGTAGGTAATGAATGGTAGCTCTAATTTTTAGCAAAAAAAAACAAACATCTGCTGAGCTATTATTCATACTTCTAAAGAGTTCTAAATTTGTAAATCAAGGTACCACTGTACTTTACCCAGTATCACTTGTTCAGTTTTTAAAATTATTATTATTATTATTATTTAGGTTTTACAATGGTAAAAAAAAAAACAAATAGGAATGTCATAAAGTCAGATACACCTTCAGCAGTTGTATTCATTTTTTTATAGGGTAAAAATACAGCTAATTAAATTTCTTAGAGAGCAACATTCTGACCATGGAACCGATTATTGCTTATTGCATTACTTTCTTCTGGAAATGTTATTACAAAATCAGAACAAATCGCAGGTTGACCAGTGTTGTAGAATGGATTGAATTCGACATTTTTGGGTGCACTGTAATGTCTGGCACTAATCCCATATTCTCTCTCTACATGCTCTAATTCTTCTGAAAGCTCCAGTTTCACATGATTGCCATCAAATTTTCATCTGAGATACAAATCCTTACTCTTCTACACATATTCTTATGTACTTTACACTAAGAAAGCTGACAAAGTATTCATTCTTCAGCACACAACTCCACCACAACCTCCCAATTTTTTTTATTTGTGGGTTACAAAGGAAATAGTCAGCCTGCTATTTAGTGTAGGTCAGACATTGAGTGGAGGAATGCAGGGAGCTGATGATCTTTTTTTTTTTTTAATTCTGTCCATCTAGATCTATTCTCTCGACATGCAGGACGCCGTAGTGCTTTCCCACTGAGGTGTTGCTGAATGGGTCACAGTGTGGCATTGAAGATGGGGAAAAGGCCAATAAGTTGATTTAAAAGGGGAAAAAAAAGACAAAAAAGAGCAGCAGCTTCCCGGAGGCCTGTGGAGACATGCAGAGGTCCAAGCACTGGGAGAGCTGGCCATGCATGACGCACACTCCTCGGGCTCCTCTTAAACTTTCGGAAGCAAAGGGTAAAGAGTGAAGAGCAGCTGACAGATGTTGCCGTGGACACCCCAAAGAGTGAAATGTCATTCAAAGTGTGGACTTCACAGCTCCTATGAGTGTGAGTACAAGGGAAACTGAGGACATGTGACAACAAGCTACACAAATCACTAGATGCTGAAACTAAATTGATTCAAAACCTATGATTTACTCTGAACAAATGTGGGCATAACATTTTATCAGGTCACATTTTTTTTAAGCCTTAATCGTTCTCTGGTCTGCTTGTAGCACGTTTTGACATGTCTAATCACTCTGCAGCCATGTGCATCATTTTGCAGTTGGAGCCTAGAAATGACAAAAATGTCAATTATCATGTCTGAGCAGCGCCCAATGTCCACACTGTCGGATGCACATTTGTACAGTAAATTACACAACAAGTGCAGTAGACTGGCAACAACATCTTAAGTGAACATTTAACCTAAAGAAAAATGTTCACAAAATAACATGGCTCTATAATGGTAGACAGCACAGCTGAGTGAGTGTAAAAACTAGCGTATCTTGATTTTTGTGCCAGTGCAAGCTTCGTTTAGCGTGTTTGGGAATTTGGTAGAAGGCTCCGCGCCATGCTTGGCGTTCTGGCATTACCAAGATCGTTTCCTTTGACACGCCCCTGCCACATCTGACGATTTTAGTGGCTGAAAGTAAACTGAACTTTGTGCCTGTTGGAACCAGCGGTGATCTGAGTTTGCCTTAGCCAACATTACATCATCAACTAGTGGAGGTCTGCTTGCAGTTCCTTATAAACAAACTTTGCAAGCTTCGACCTTCTGCGTGAGTTCCAGTGGGTCAAATTTTGGTATCACAGTGCCTTAATTGCGCTGAATATAAAGGGAACGACAGATAATGACGTTGGTTGGTTGGGAATCAAGTCGGCTGTGTTCACGCCCACAATGGCGCAAACCAACTGCGCTAGTCTCCCAAAATAGTAATACCAAAAGAAAACTTCACCCATGCGCTCGGTTAGAATGCACTTTGCGTGAGACATTGCTGGGGTTTGTTTTCAACTTTTTAATCGGGGGTCCCTAAACATGGTGACTGTGGCCACTAGGTCAGCCCCAAGGGCCACATGTATAGACCGTAGGCCTGTTCTAAGAATAGCTCACCTGTGATGGGACATTGTGATTTACTATGAAGCATTTAGAAGGGTCATTTAAAAATGTTAACCATTCAAAGGCTGTACCACACCTCTTGCTAAAAGTCAGCTGGATAGCCTCCAGCAAAATGTATGGATGGACTCTTACAGGGTTTCTGCAAGTATCATCAAATCTAATTTATGGCTTTTTAATGTTGTTTTTTAATTCAATTTAAAACTAATTTAATTCCAACGCTCTGCTGCCTATAAACACATGGGCACACATACTGTACGGTATACAATATATACATACAGTGATACATGCATATACTGTTTGTATATTAGGGCTGTCAGTCAATTACAATTTGCAATTGTAATTAATTGCATGATTTAACTTGTGATTAATTGTAAATGAATAGATTTTTTACATCTGCTCAAAATATACAATGAATGAAATATTTTTTTTCAAGTTTTTCAGACTAATGTTAACATAAAAGTGGCAAAATATCGTTACTTGTGATGTCAAAGTTAAAGCGTTAACTAATTAATTAATCACAAAAAATGATCGCATTAATCATGTATTAACGCAGATTAATCACACTATTAATTTTGTCCACAGATTATCCTTTAGCTGACAGCGGATGGTTACGTTAAAGGTAGCACAGGGTGTGTTTGAGCAATAAACATTACAACATGCATTAAAATAAATCTTTTAATACATGTTTGTGTATGACATTCAGAATACTTTTTCATGTCAAAATATTGGGCTCATTTCCCCCCCATTTTTAATTATGCAAGTAATTAACTGATTAGAAAAAGAGGAGAATGAGCGTGTGCAGTGTGTCAAAAAATGTGGAAGACGTCCAAAGAATTAACACATAACAGGTACTCTTCAAATTTGGCGGCCACATTTTTTTGATAAAAAAAAGCCTTTTTAATTAAGCGATTAATCGTGATTAATCAAAATTCTAAGATGTGATTAATTTGATTGAAAATTGTAATCGTTTGCCAGCTCTAATGGTTACTAAATGTGGTTGTATTACTGTATCATTGATACAGTAGTTTTATGATAAGGAATTCCTAATGTTACCGTTAGTTACTGTTAAAAGTAGTGCATTGAGTCATAGATTTGTGCTGAGGTAGTTTTCTGCCACTTGGGAGCATTAGTGTTTCATGTTGGATGTTAGTTACAGGACCATTACATTTTTATTTTCTAATTGAGAGCAATTGGTGTTTGGAAGATGAAGCAAATGTGGACTCCAGGTCATTTTATTCAACATTGCTAAATTGTATTATAATGGCTCTTTTACACAACGTTGTATGTAAATCTGATCAACTGTTGAAATGGCTGGCTGCAGCTGTGTCCGCCAGACAGGCAGGCAGGGAGGAGTCTTCAGCCTGAAACTGAATCCTGCCTGGCCCAGCCCACATCCCATGGCTCTGCTTGCTCTGTTTGCCTCGCCGCTATGAACCGGGCCAGTAGACCGGGCCAAAAGAACCACACGGATCAAATAAATAAGTAAATAAATAAATAAGTAGGATGTGGGGGGATGGGTTGAGAGACAAACAAACATCAAGTCTGTGCAACGCATGACCGCAGTAATCTTGACCATGCACGGCCGAGTGCATTGTTTGGAGTCTTTGTCATCGTTTAAGAATCTAAACGAGGGGATTTCCAAGTTCGGCTCAACTATCTCCTATAGTTCTTATTTGTACAAACGCCGAAGCACCAGGCCGGTGCGCCACGCGTTCCCAGCCTACGAGGCGGTTGCGCGGCAAAGTGCAGCCGTGAGAAAGTAACAAAAGCCATAAATAATAAGCGACACTCACTTGTCCAGGACAAAGTAGAGGTCGAAGGCGCCCTGGCAGGACCTTTCCTCCCCCTCCTCCTCCTCCTCCTCCTGCTGTTGCACTCCTTTCACCGACACATGGAGGAGGAAAAGTCCCAGCAAAAGCGAAGCGAGGAGCGTGTGGATGCGCCTCCTCGCCATCTTTCCCCGCTTGCGTTCGAACTTTCCAGCAACAGCGCCGCCACTCACGGCAAATCTTCACATTGTCCCTCCGACATCCGCTAATACATGATCGACGTGTCTCAAGTTGCTTTCTGCTCAGTGTGGCCACGTCGTGTCGCTCCGCACAGGCGTTGACTGGAAGCCGGCCTCCTAAGAGGCTGGGGTGGGGAAAAAGAAGCATGAGGCTCTTGGACAGGATGGAGGAGAGGAGCGACACCCGAGGAGAGACTCCAAACTCCACTTCGCAATGAAATAGAATAGTGATTAAATCATCTCAACTCACCATACTTTATTTATCCCTGGAGGAATTCTGGTGTTTTACAGCGACTCATAATAAAATAAAATAAAAATATAAATAACCTCAATGCGGGGACGGCAAAGCAACAGGTGTAAAATATGTCCATATAAATAAATAGAAACAATTACAAAATGGCGCAATTCTAGCCTAAATGTGCTGCGTAAGCTTATCTAAAAATCATTTTTTATACGCAGTAGTCAGTGCAGCATCAATTTGAATTGTGATGCAGTAAATGCGCATTAGAGTGTATAACACAAACATTAGTAATTCATTCGAAACTACACAAGCTAAACATATATTCTTAATAAATAAATAAAAAACACACCATCCAAGCTTTGTTAAAAACGTGGAATTCTTGTAAGCCATTTGTGTTGTTTTTATTTTCCTGTTAAGTTATAAAAACAATAATTGTATTGTGTTATTCAAAAATATCACTTGAAATTTTTTTTCATAATTGATTGGGGAAGTCGTCACCCAGAGCGTTGAGGGTAGCACTCTACTCGTTGGCGCTAGTTATTTGAATATTATGGTATTTAATACAAGAAACCAAATGAAAGGGCACGTGTTTTGGACAGTATAGGCTACTGTATTGTATCTGTGGTTCATATAGCTTTAGGGAGGATTTATAACATCCCCCCCCCTTCTCCCCATTTTGCAGACTTTCGGTAAAAAAAAAGAAAAGAAAGAATATTCACATTTACAGTAGAACATTTTGAATAGATTTCATCTGTGTATAACTATCTTTTGAAATTTGGCAAAAATCTTCCTCTTATAGCTGTTCTTTGTAACAATTTCCCCCAAAACATCTTTACAATACCTTTTTTTATTTGACCATTTATGGAACATAATTGGTAGATTAAAGGGACACTTGACTCATTGAGCCATTTTAAGCAGTAAAAAGTTAATATTTTGTCCAGAATTAACTTAATAACTTAAAATTAATGAAGATGACCTGTGCTGCAGGAAACAGGTAACGACCCCTCCAACCTTTGCTGACCAAACACAAAATCAGGTGAGCCATGATTGGTCGTTACCTGTTTCCTCAGCACAGGTGATGTCATCTTCAGTCGACAGCAAGTGGAAACATTAGTTTTTAAAGGTATTAATGAAAATAATGAAGTTATCAAATTAATTCTGGACAAAATATTAACTTTTTCCATCCATCCATTTTCCTAACCACTTGTCCTCACAAGGGTCGCGGGAGCGCTGGAGCCTATCCCAGCTGGCTTCGGGCAGTAGGTGGGGTACACCCTGAACTGGTTGCCAGCCAATCGCGGGGCACACAGAGACGAACAACCATCCACACTCACAATCACACCTATGGACAATTTTGAGTGTTCAATTAGCCTGCCGTGCATGTCTTTGGAAATGTGGGAGGAAACCGGAGTACCCGGAGAAAACCCACGCAAACACGGGGAGAACATGCAAACTCCACCCAGGAAGGCCAAAGCTCAGACTTGATCTCAAGTCCTCGGCACTGGGAGGCTGACGTGCTAACCAGTCATCCACCGTGCCGCCTATTAACGTTTTACTGCTGAAAATGGATCAATGAGTCAAGTATCCCTTTTACATCAATTGGGTACTCCTGCAAGCGTCTGACCAATAATTTTCAGACTAGATCCGGGTTGGAATTTCCCGCCGTGGATGTGACATCATGTGCGCATTGTGTACGTGAAGAAGAGTGCATGCAGTTCGGGCTCCAGGTGGCGGAGTGGTACCGTCACTTGCCCACGATGCGTGGGTTCGCTTCCCCACCTGGGAGACAAGCTGCTTTTCCACCAACAAGCCCAGGATATTTGAGTTCTGGGTAAGGGAAGTTCTTGGTTGTAAAAGTTCCGCAGGGAATTTATAATTTGTGTTTCCACAGCGTCTTAGAGATCTCGGTAATTAATTCAAATGAGTTTGATGAGCCCACCCGATGTAACCCCCCCCCCCCCAATAAATAAATACATACATTTGAACAACCAGTCAGCCTTAGTCAGTGCATATGGAGAACCAAAAATGCCAAAATTCAAAAAAAGAAATCACTAAATAAATAAACTAATTACCAAAAATGAAAATAAAAACGGATATAAAAATATAATTAAAAAATTAAATCCCCAAAAGTAAATAGAAATAAAAATAACTATATATATATACATATATATATGTATGTATGTATATATATATATATATATATATATATATATATATATATATATATATATATATATATATATATATATATATATATATATACTGAGGAAAATAAGTATTTCACCCCCTGGTGATTTTGTGAGTTTGACCCTTTACAAAGAAAGGAACGGTCTATAATTTTCATGGTAGGTTCATCTTAACAGTGAGAGACAGAATATTAAAAAAAAAATCCCAGGAAATCACATTATATTAATTTTAAACATTTATTTGTCTTTTATTGAGGAAAATAAGTATTTCACCCCCTACCAACCAGCAAGAATTCTGGCTCCCACAGACCGGTCATGTGACCAGGAGGCACACACATTAGTCCTCTTACTTAATTGGTATTCCTAATTAAGTTCCCGTTACCTGTATAAAAACACACCTGTTCACAGAATCAATCAATGCATCAGATTCCAACCTCTCCACAATGGGCAAGACCAAAGAGCTGTCTAAGGACGTCAGGGACAAAATTGTAGACCTGCACAAGGCTGGAATGGGCAACAAGACCATTAGCAAGCAGCTGGGTGAAAAGGAGTCAACTGTTGGTGCGATAGTTAGAAAATGGAAGACACACCAATTGACCATCAATCTCCCTCGGTCTGGTGCTCCACGCAAGATCTCACCTCGTGGAGTGAACCGGATCATGAGAAAGGTGAGGAAACAACCCAGAACTACACGGCAGGAGCTTGTTGATGATATCAAGGCAGCTGGGACCACAGTCACCAAGATGACCATTGGTAACACACTACGCCGTAATGGATTGAAATCCTGTAGTGCCCGCAAGGTCCCCCTGCTCAAGAAGGCACATGTACAGGCCCGTCTGAAGTTTGCCAATGAGCACCTGGATGATTCAGAGGAGGCTTGGGAGAAAGTGCTGTGGTCAGATGAGACTAAAATCGAGCTCTTTGGCATCAACTCGACTCGCCGTGTTTGGAGGGCGAAAAAAGCTGACTTTGACCCCAAGAACACCATCCCCACCGTCAAGCATGGTGGTGGAAACATTATGTTTTGGGGCTGTTTCTCTGCTAAGGGTACAGGACGACTTCACCGGATCGAGGGGAGGATGAATGGGGCCATGTACCGGGAAATCTTGGGTGAGAACCTCCTTCCCTCAGCCAGGATATTGAAAATGGGTCGTGGATGGGTGTTTCAGCATGACAATGACCCAAAACATACAGCAAAGGCAACAAAGGAGTGGCTCAAGAAGAAGCACATTAAGGTTATGGAGTGGCCTAGTCAGTCTCCAGACCTTAATCCTATAGAGAACTTGTGGAGGGAGCTGAAGCTTCGAGTTGCCAAGCAACAGCCTCGAAATCTTCAGGATTTGGAGAGGATCTGCAAAGAGGAGTGGGCCACAATCCCTCCTGGGATCTGCGCAAACTTGGTGACCAACTACAAGAAACGTCTGACCGCTGTGCTTGCCAACAAGGGTTTCTCCACCAAGTACTGAGTCATGTTTTGCTAGGGGGTGAAATACTTATTTTCCTCAATAAAAGACAAATAAATGTTTAAAATTAATATAATGTGATTTCCTGGGATTTTTTTTAATATTCTGTCTCTCACTGTTAAGATGAACCTACCATGAAAATTATAGACCGTTCCTTTCTTTGTAAAGGGTCAAACTCACAAAATCACCAGGGGGTAAAATACTTATTTTCCTCAGTATATATATATATACATACATATATATATATATATATATATGTATATATATATATATATATAAATATAAGTAAAAAATTAATAAAAAAATAAAAAACAAGATTCAAAATAAATACAAAAATAAATATACAAATAGAATTATATATCAATCAATAAATAAAAACACTCTGCTCTCATATTTATTCATTTCATGCTGCAGATGCTCTGCCAGGATGAAATGTTATCTATTGATTGATATTTAATTCTCTTATAGATTTATTTTGTATTCATTTCGACATTTATTTTTATATTTATTTTTATTTTTTGATTCTCGTTTTTTGTTTTTGTATTTATTTTTTACTTTTATTTATTTATTTATGCATATATGTATTTTTTGTTGTTTATTTCCATTTATTATTATTTTTTGGGATTTAATTTTTTTTAATTTTTTTTTTTAGCCATTTTTATTTTCACTTTTAGTCATTTATTTATTTATATTTTTATTTATTTATATATATTTTTTCAGTTTTGGTCCTCCATAAGTGCAGCTCGTCCCCTCAAAGTTCCAACTTTGCTCAGCAAGACCCTGCTGCTGAGATAGTACTCTAGGGAATTTACTTTCCCCGGAAATTTTTGTTGGTGGAAAAGCGCGCAAACGGAATTTTACCAAGGTAAATTGAAAAGTTCTCCAAAAGTTCCGGCGGTGGAAAAGCCCTACATGTTAGTAGTATGTGTGCGTGTTTGTGTGAGTGTGCAGTTTCATTTTTCGGCCACTGTTGGCAGTAGCGAGTCAAAATGGAATTTTCTGTGTTCAGCAGCTTTAAAAACTCCATCATGTTTTGTTGGTTGGCAAAACACACTCATTTTGTTTTCATCCACTTGTGTTCTAGAATGTATTTAAAATTCCCAAGACACGCGGTGGGATACATCACCTACAACCTTGCATTTCTAATTTGCTGCGCCTTGGAATGTAAGCTTTTCAAAACGTTTCTGACATTTTACTCCTGAATGAAATTTGATTGCACTGCAACAACAAAGTAGAAGTCATTATGAACTTAATGATTTAATTAAACATAATCAAGAACAAAATAACCCGCTTTCTGATTAACTAAAACATCTGAAGCCTAACTGAAGTTGTGAAGCAGAATAAACCATTAAATGCTCATTCAGAAACATTTAGACTATTTGCCCTATAGCAAACATGACACTCACTGAATCTTACCATGCATGATTGTCATGCCAGTGTTATAAAATGGTTGGATGGGACTTCCTTGTCATTTGTTTCCCTTATCGACGGAGTATATCCTATCTGTGTGTTTATGTTGCATTTGCAACATGACTGGCATATATGTATGCCAGATGTTTATGCACAATTTGTTTGTTTTTGATCTAAATTTGAACGCGTGTATATCTGAATTGTGCCACTTGAACCTTGCATTGAATATTCAGACCCTTTTAGTCTCAATTTAGCTTCTTTGTTCTTTTTGACAACTATCCAACGTTTCCTAGACCTTTCGAGAGCCTACTGCAGCACTACAAGTGTTATTTTATAATTTAGACTTTATATTGTATTATTTAATCCAATCCGGTGTCCTTAATGTCTTGGGCTGTGACCTATCATCACCATTATCATCTGATTGCTTTCTATTCATTGGCCACTTGTCTCCTCCTCCTGGAAAGACACACAAACCAATCAGTGGATAATTTGGTTGAGGGGGTGGTGGTAGTGAAATCGTCAGCGCGTTTGCATCATTGCGCCACGCACCAGCGGGTGTCGTGACCATCAGCGATAAGTGGGAGTGGGAGCTTGGAGCGGCGACAGTGCACATGAACGCTCGGTCGGATAACTTGCTCATCGTGGGACCACCAGGGAGCACATTGTCATAGAACACCATCATGTCCAGCAGGTGAGCCCACGCACCATCTACATGAGACTTTTTCCTTTTTTAGAGCAAATTGACAGTCTCTATTATGTTTGTTAACACGTGCTATTTTTTTTGTAAACAATATTTTAGAATCTTGCACTTTAATATTTTTGCGGGGAACCTGCGATTGAACTTCTTGCGCGCATGCACAGATGAGACAGTTTATGGCAGATGGAGGAAACAAAAGGAGAAACTGAGTGAAAAACTGAGACAAAGGGCGTTAGTCTTGAATCATTTCGTCTGCATCGACTGTGACTGCTTGACTCAATGACACGCTACATACGACAGTTAGACGAATGCAAGGCATCGTCTTTTCGCCATCGCATTCCCGTATGCCGATCAATCACATTTTATCTTACGTTAGAAAACAGCTTGTTTAGTTTGTTATCCACAACAAAGCATTTGAGAGACGCTAATACAAAATTAAAAGAAAAAAATGAGCAGGATGTTCTGAATGCATTTTAATCTACTGTGTGAACATCATTATTTTTGCAGTTTAACGATGGATCACGCCTTCCTAGCTCGGTCCATGTGGCCGGGTGACGGTAAATTCGTGCAGCATCCCGCCGAGCTTCACACCAGCGTGGTGGTGACGCGCAGCATCCCCGCGGGGACCACCTTTGGTCCGTGTGTGCTCCAACACACTTTTTACGACACCATCGCTTTCATTGCGCAGAAATCCAGTGACAGAAGACCTAAACCCTGCGTGTTCAGAGTGAGTCGGCTTAAAAATAAACCCAACATATGCAGTTTTGCTGTGTGCTAAATGGACCTTGCCAACAGGTGGACCCAGAGGCCATGCGTAATTCGGCGTTGGTGCTGTCGTGGCTACGGCTGGTGCAAGCTGCGCGCAACGGAGAGGAGCAGAACACGGAAGCCTTTTTGAAAGGAGGTCAACTCTACGTGCGGACCACCAGGGACGTCCACCAGGAGGAGGAACTGCTGGTGTGGTACGACCGGGAGTTGTGTCACCTTCTGGGCTTCACCGAAACCAGCAGAGGCTCGAGTGAAGGTGAGCCATTAAAAAATAATAATATATATTTTAGCCCTGATCTTCATTTAGGTTAGTCAAGATTGAAACATTACTAAAATAATTATAATTTCGGGATATTTATATGGAGCTTATTTTCCATAATTTCAAACTATTAGAGCAACCACGCAATCAGCTATTCATAGCCAATTTGGGGTATATTGGTATGGTATTTGGATGTCAATAATATGTTGGGATGTAAAACGTGTCCAAGTTCTTAATTTTACTACAGTACTTTATATTAGGGACAATATAGCTCCATCATAGCATCCATACAATTGTAATTCTAATTTCTTACTATTACGTCAATGGATACTCAAATAATAATCTTTTGTGCATATATATATATATATATATATATATATATATATATATATATATATATATATATATATATATATAATAAACTGATCCACTTTTTGGGTCAATTTGACCCAACTTTCTGTTTTTTTTTCATGCAAAATGATTTGACCCAAGTAAAGGATCTGACCAATATTTATAAGTTGTTTTACACTAAAATACAAATTTCTTGACTCAAAGTTGGGTCAAATAGACTCAAGTAGAGGATTGGAGTGTACAAACAAATCATGAATAATGATAGAAAAAAACAAATTCACTGCTACAAACAGGAGGACCGGACTGTAACCCAAAGACGTGAAAACCAGAATGCACACTGCAATCAGAGGAATGATCCAGCAACCTGCTGGTATGCTGGGTAGCCTTAAAATAAGGAACTAATTACCGATTGCCCACAGGTGTGCCCCTCCGTGCTCAGCTTCCCCACCTATGGGCGACAAACAGATCATAGAGAAAGCTTGCAGGAAGTAACAGGCACAGAACATAACAGCTCATTTCTCACGTATAACGTGTAGCACATAACTCAGATTCTGGACCCCCTCGAATGGCTGCCTGTGCACTTGAGAATTCATTTTAAGATTTGTTTGTTTTTAAATCTTCCCTCTGACCTCTTTGAACTGCTCTATCTCTACGCTCCTGCCTGATGCTTCTGGTCAGCTGACCAACTGCTTCTGGAGGGTACCTACTGTAGGTCTAAGTGCAAAGTCCAAGTGATCACACACTTTGGGCTGACCTGCCTCTGCAAATGAGCAATATGCCTGCAGATGCTGTAGTTGTTTTTAAAGTTCTCAACAAGCAAAATTGACCTTTGTATTGTACATTTTAATTGTAATACAAATACCTCTATATCTGTGTGTTTGCAGAGTTCAAATGTGTCAGGTGTGAGCAGGTTTTCAAGAATGAATATCCCTTTCTGGCTCATTACCGCTTCCTGTGCAAGCAAATCTCGAGCGACGCGTGGAGTTGTGACATTCGCGATTACAAGCACATGGAAGTCAAGAGGCAGCGGCGTGTAACGGATTTCCACAACATCGCCAGAGATTTGGAACACAAAAAAAGCGACACAGATGACGACTCTTCCTCCGGGAATAAACGGAAATATCAGGAAACTGTTTACCTGAAAGGGAGGAAAACCGTCCTGTTGGAAAAAAATAACATTTCAAATGATGACAACATCACTCAGCTGGCCAAGATCCAGGATGAGGCTGGAGGAGATGCATCTGATTCGCCCTTGAAGGTAAAAGCTGACAGAACCAAAGGGGATCATTTGGGATGTAAAAATGCAACTTTTGGAGAAGAGAGGGAAGCCAAATTGACTGTTACGCATGACCGGTTGATGGACTCGGAGACAGGAGAGAGCTCTGGCTTGCGCTCGAGCACAGGTAGCGCTTTTTCGTTAGTCCACTCTGGCAATCGAGAACAGAGAAGTGCTTTTTGTAAACCCAGTAAAAGGATCTCTGCGGGCAAACTGCATCACAGTAGCCCAATGACGGTACCTTCAAGTTGCCTGGAGGAGATGAGAGAAGCCTTCGCGCCCAGAACTGTTTCAGGATACAACAACCTGATGGCCCCTAGCATCCTTAGCGTCGACGTTCACACGCTCCCTTCTCCGGTCACACTAAACGCTGCTTTCCATTACGCATCGGAGCACTGGTCAAGAACCGCTCAGGTCCAGTCCACCTCGGCTCTGACAGTCCTCCCGCCCACCTTCACCTCCTTTGGCGTGTCGGTGCAAAACTGGTGCGCCAAGTGCAACCTGTCTTTCCGCATGACCTCTGACCTTGTCTTCCACATGCGCTCCCACCACAAGAAGGAGTTCGCCGCAGAGTCCCAGGTGAGGAAGAGGCGGGAAGAGAAGCTCACCTGCCCCATCTGCCACGAATACTTCAGAGAACGACACCACCTGTCCAGACACATGACGTCACACAACTGAGACCTCACTTGGCAGAAGCAACATGTATTTATCCTTTCATTGAGGTTTTCTCTATTTATTAGGCTTAGAATCTGGGATTCACAATGAGACTTTGATGTTTAAGAGCGAACGTAGATAGCTGTAATAAAATAGCAGGTCGATACAGCCTTGTCCACTAGGGGGCGGCAGAGGTACATGGACGCTGACCTCGAAGGCGCGTGTCTGTCCTTCAGTCTTGTGTGTTGATAGTCTGATGATGACTTCGTGCCTTAAGCAGCTCAGGATGGGAAATACAAATAGATGGGAGATGTGGAGGACAGCACATGATTGTCACGCATATCTCGAAGCGGTCCTATTGTTATATTATTTATCCATCTGCTTTGTACATGCAATGTGAGTGTTTGCACCTTTACAAATCTAAACTTGTCAACAGGATATAACATGTGTTGAGTGTTTTCTTCTAAGCCTTATTTGCGATTTGAACAATAAATACATTATGTCCCAAAAATAGCCTATACTGAAAATATATCAATAATAATTGTAGCACAAATAGTTTTAAAAAAGTGATTTGAAATCAGATGAAGCTGAAACTTTCCTTTTTCCAGCCTTAGCAACAATTATCGTTTATTTATAGTTTTTATTTCTTCCACTTTAATGACGAACTTACGTACGGCTTTGGACAAGTAGACATAAATTGTTGCCCGGCAGGTAAATGAGGCATGAAGGATGTGTGAGGCTGAAGGGAAGTCAGATTCTCCAACCCGTTCAGTGTGTCTTATAATGTGAGATGTAAAACATCTTTGAATGCATGGTTATAGTCCTCTCTGATTTGTTGTACCACAACACTGGAAAAAGTTGATTATACAGCCATTGAGTTGATTGCCCTTTTCGCTAAATATGAATAGTTCACAGATGCTTTTGATAATGAAGTTCAGTTAGACATTAAAGCCAAGCAAACACTCCAAAACAGTACTGCTCTTTTGAGTGTACTCTTTTAAGCCATACTATCCCCCTCTTCAAGATAATTTTACGAGTAATTTAAATTTGAATGTTCTTCTGTAATAAGCAGCTATTTTCATGTTATTTGGTAAATTATAATTGTGGACTGAGGTTTACGTAACTAAACGGTCAATCAGCTTCATCTTAATTTCTCTAAGTTCAGCAACCATGTGAGGAATTAACATTTCAGCCCAGACAGAAAATCCTCTGTGGTCCAACAATGGCTTTATTTCACTTTTGTTAATTGAGCAGTCATTTTGGGGAAAAACAAATATTTTTTCTTGGTTTCTGGCTTGGCTCATTTCTTCTTGGCGCGTAGATATTGACTTCTGACTGTGGTTTTGTCGACTGGAACTGACTTCTGTAAGTACTCTCCTGTGACTCAGATTGTGGTTGACACTGTATTCACGATGTCATAGCAAACTTTACAGTAGGTCCAGAATGGGGATCAATGAGGAAACAAAAGGAAAAAAAATGAACTCAGATGTGTTATCCTTTCAAGTTTGATTTACGACGACTGTCGTTGCTGTCGTCGTCGTAATTTAAACACCATTTAAACCCCCAAATCACATCTTTAAATGAACAGTTTAAAAAATAATTAATCCTCATTCATATAGAGCTGTAAGGCTTACATTTCCTGTGAGGAACATCTCATGTTACATTACTAGACGTTACACTACAATACTATGTTGCAATAATAAAATTACCACTTTTAGATAAAACACATACATTTTTATTCCAGTACGTTAAAATACATTGCTCATTTAAAACAACACTGGCACAATACTGTGTATAGTTTGATCTATACGTCAAAAAAGGACATTTACAAATACTGTACATCTTTGCATTATTTTTCTTTCTCAGAAAATAAGTACTGGTGCAGTTACTTGGTATCAGGAGTAAATGTAGACAGAAGTTCTTGAGTTTATATGAAATTTGTTATATGGATCTCTTCAATGTTGAAGACATTGTAACAAATATTTGTGTACAAGATTGGTGTAAAACATTCCACGAAGCGATACGCAACAGAAACAGTTTTAATGTTGCTGAAAAACACTGTTCACATATGCACACAAACAATTTCCAAGAGGGAAGTAAACAGAATTGCCTGTCTCTAAGTGCTTATCATGACATGTCTTTTAGAGACAAAATGAGCATCCACTGTCGGCAAAGGCAAGCATCAAAGCACTCTGTTGTTGCAAACAGATGTGCAGCCCAGTGCCAGCTTCTGCACACCGACGGCAAAGCCAGCGCAGTGTAAAAGATAGTTGAACAATCAAGAGGTACCCTCTGTCATTTCATCGACAGTTTCAGGCACAATTTACAAACACAAATTCTCAACATTTTCTGCAGTCCTTTGAGGAGAACACCATCTATTTAGAACTGGGGGTGATAGTGGTGGTGGAGATCCTGGGTTGGAAAGAGGAAGTGCTCCACGTTTTGAAGTTCAAGTGGCTGACGTCTTAATTAGCGCATGCCGGTTCCCTCCATCAACCATTAATCAACCACGGCCACATCAGTCA
Organism: Vanacampus margaritifer; assembly: GCF_051991255.1. Taxonomy (NCBI): domain Eukaryota; kingdom Metazoa; phylum Chordata; class Actinopteri; order Syngnathiformes; family Syngnathidae; genus Vanacampus; species Vanacampus margaritifer. The sequence continues at coordinate 17,628,035 of NC_135443.1, read as the reverse complement.
CATTATTTGGTGGGCAACAGACGTCGGAGTCTTTGGTGGGGGCAATAATAGGTCAAGAGACTGGGGGAAGGGGAAGGTATCTTGAGTGGAATCTTCCTGCCTTTGTAGTCACTTCTTTTTGAACAGTGGTGGCTTTTAGTTTTGTTTTGACAAAATGCTTCTGCCCCCCCAAAAAACAGTATAGAGCAAAGAATAACATAGACAAAAACATTTTTCAAAATATATACTAGTGTTGGATTAAATTACTATTTTATTCTACCATACCTTTTCATAATTTAAACACATATGTACAAAGTAAGCTCTAAAACAGTATCTTATAGACTCATTACCTTACATCATAGTACTTTAAAGATATTATGAGAGGGAATGTGATAAGAAGGATTTCCAGATCTGAGACCATTCAATATTTAAAGGGAAGTCAACCTTAAACATTTCTTGACAATAATATGTTATATGTGACCTCACTAGTCTCTAAACATGACATTCTGATTAATATTACATTTGTGGAATATGAGTAATTCACCAAAATCCAACCGTTTTTTTAAAAATCCGCCTCAGGGGGCGACCATTTTGCCACTTGCTCTTGACTGAAGATGACATAACAGTTGCTCACAGGCAACAACCAATCAGATCTCACCTGTTTTCTTAAGATGAGCTGTGATTGGTTGTTACCTGAGACCTGAGCAACTGTGATGTAATTTTCACTCGAGAGCAAGTGGGCAAGATGGCCGCCTCCTGATATAAATTAAAGCTACTGGATTTTGCTGCTTAACTCATATTCCACTAACGCAATATTAACCAGAATACAGTATTTAGATTAGTAGGGCTGCATAGAACATATTATTGTCAATAATTTTGGGGGGTGGTTGACTTCCCTTTTAAATGTACGGTATAATGCCTTTGTGGCAAAGTGGTAGCATTATAGATGCCTTGAAATACAGCTGTCCAAAGTACACAATCATAAATATAGAAATTGGTCCAGGAGTTATCTGTGTGAACATCAGTGTGACACATTGACATGAAAAATTTGTCTCCACAGAAAATGTAGAGATGAGAGCAAGCGTGTCGCAGACAGACAACAACACTAAGCCAAGAATGACAAAAGTTATTGTTCATTCTTCACAAGTCTTTTTTTGCTACACTCTACATCACTCTTGTTTTGTCTTTATCCTTCATTGTTTTCATTTCATCTGCAGGAGCAAGACTGGACAGACATATTGGGATAGATCTTGAGCACCAGATCATTAGTATCTTCTTGGTAAAGCACTGCCAGAGGACTCATCCTCTCCGGTACACAGCAAGGCTCTGGAACACCGGAAATAATCCCGACAGCTCGGACTATGCTTTGGATGGTGGCGTGGTTTGAGGGCTTCACTACCTGGTGACAGATAGAGAAGAGGTGAAGGATGGGTAATACAGGACTAAACAAGACAAAGTAGTCTGATTCAGTGTTTGTGCTCTTACCTTGGGCATTGGGAATTCACATGCGCCTGAGCAGTAGAAGGCATCAAAGGCCTTGGGTGCGATGATCCACTCACTCCAGCCAATGTCGGCAAAATCCACTCTGAGGTTCTTACGGGAGCAGCCATGGTGCCGAGTGTCTCCCCACTGCTTTCTTCTGGCCTTGCGCATGGTTTCATCATCGAAATTCAGAAAAGGCGAGCGGGAGTGATGAGCACTTCCCTTATTGTCCTTCCTTACATCCCTCACCTCATGTCTCTGCTCTTGCTTTTGATTGTCCACCACTTGGATACGGCTATCTTTGTATCTTCTCACAGACGAGGCTTCAAATTTAGACCTTTCTGATGTTCTTTCTGGAGATTCTCTATCATGCCCTCCTCTTCCTTGCTTACCTCCTTCCTCATGGCTTTTCCTTTTCTTTTCCTGCTTCCCAGCTTTCATTTTGGGTTTGAGAGCCGGATACCACGAGCTCTCCCAAAGGTCGTCCTTCCTGTATCCATCAGACCGGTATTCAACCTCAGGCAGCTCATTGTTTTGAATGGAGTCTGGGAGAAAAGTTGCTTCCCTTCTCACGCGTCCTTTCAACTGTGGTGAGAAATTGGGTCCGTGCATGAGGTGGGGGGACTGCGAGAGCGCTGCACCCTCAGAGAACGGGTCATATCTCTGAAGACTTGGGTACACACTGTTAGATTCTGCCAAGGCTAGGTCATCTGCGTATACTACCAGGTAGGCGATACCGCTTTCCTCTGCTGTCCTCTGGTACTGCTGCCCGAAGTCCAACTCCACTGACACAAGACGATGACCCTTGTCCCTCGCCTCCTTTATGACCTGGGTCACGTCTTTCATCTGCCACACCCCTCTCCTGTGAGGGTGGAAGGTCACATTGCCTAGGAATGACCCGGTTGACCCAGAACTGTCTCCCGACCCTGAGGAGACAGCGTGAAGAAGCAGGCTGACGGGCGTAGTTGTCGGTGTGGCCGAGGACCGACAGGATGCGCTCTTCAAGCGTTTACAGAGCCACGCTTTTTGAGGAGGGAGCCGTCCTAGCAGGAAGTGGAATGTGGCTGACAGGATGACCTCAGAGTCCTGGAGGGTTGTGAGGTTTAGATGGTACACTGTCCTGAGGTCAGAGGGCACTGCAAAGACAATCCATCAATCAGTACGCACGTCACTGTCAACGCTTCACGTCTTAGCCGAGTCATTTTTTTCTGAGCAAAACCCGCTCTGCTAAAAGCTTAGTATGGACTCTATTGTGGCTGGTTCTTTTCTATGGTAGGCCAACATTTCTCCAAATGCCTAGTATTCATCTTCCCACCTACTTTACACAGGTCAGAAGGCACCATATGCAGGGTTTCCCCCAGAAAGATTGGATTGGATAGTAAATGCAGAGACAATAATTCAGTGTTTGAAGTTTGTGCAATGTACTTCCTATACATTTTTCTATTTTCTATATCCACTGTTACAGCTGAAACAATGCAAATTTCTCCAAAGTGAGACTAATAAAGGTTCTTATATTTTAATTATTTATTTATACTTATAGTCCCCTGATCTCAGCTGATGTATGCGGTTACATTCTTCATTTCTGTCTCCGTGGCTATGTGCTGTTTACTCTGTATTATTTCCTCAGAGTTACTTATTAGGTTGCTTGGTATTTTGCAGTTCAAAGTTAGTTACTCTCCGTCCTAACCAGGCCTATGTGACAAGTTTACTGTATCATACAAGCACTTATTTAGGTGTTTTGCGACTGCATTTCTTAGCAACTAGCATGGCTTCTCCGCGTCTAACCCTAACGCCACAACAGCTTGCCAGGACCGTCTTTAACCGAGGATACCGTGTACTGTACAGTATTCTCATTCTATCAATTGGTTGAAGCAATCGGCTGCCTCAAGCTGGAGCTTCTACTTTCAGGAGTCACCAAATGTCTTTTTCTTTTTGGCTCTTTTCTATGTAAAATGCTGTGGTACCATATATAACTGTGATTTGGCTTCAAATACACTTTTAGACAATTTGTATAAAAATAAACAGTATCATACTAGAACATATTGTTTTGCAACTTACAAGTGCTTCCATGTTTTTGTTTTAATACGGCCCAATTAATTAAGCCAATATTTGTTTCATACTTTCCATCATCCTGGAATGTTTGTTTTGGACAGGTTCACTGTGATGGTGAAAAAAGTGTTTTGCATCAGCATGATGATAAAAAATCTTTTCCAAAACCGGAATGGAATGGTCCCTTGCAACAGAACCTCATTTGAACTTCAGTTTTGACTGTTAAAGTTGATAAAACCATGTGAAAATACAGGAGAGATCTGTGAACCGATAACAAATTGGGCTTCACACAATCTAAAGTGGTGCAATTAAACACGTTCCCTTGTTAAAAGCCTGTGTTACATGAGCAGACTGAGTGGCTGCATGGGACGTGCATGCAGAAGCCGCCCTTTAAGAGGAACCAGACTCTGGGGGATGTGGGTGGCAGGGGTGGACGTTGAAGCGGGGAGCGCTCCAGATTCATGATGAACATTAACTTCAACAGCAGACTTATTGTTCATTGTGTAAGAGTTCAGCGGAAGTATGGACTGACTCAGGAGATATACATTACCTCAGATTCAGCCTGCATATGGAAATGCTTACCTCAAGCTTCACTCTAAGTCTTTTAATACAGCCTGCACCCTTTGCCCATGCAGGCACCGCGACACAATCGACTGTTTTAACAGCTCTTTCATTGTTGTGAGAAGTCCCTCACATCTCTCCTTAGATTACACCAGGCCATCGCAGTCAAAATACACGGCTGTTATGTTACGCTACGTGAGAAGTACATGGGATAAAAATGAGTTATAAAAACAGCATCAGAAGTGCTGTGACTAAGCTCTCCCCTTGGCTCCGTGTCGCGCAGTCACACATGTCCTGGAGCCACAACACAAACACAGAATCCATGACAATGACACTCTTAGGCGCCGTTTGAGCAGACATGAAGTCGGGCATGGCTCGCAGGATATCAAAGGCATTTTTATTTGGGGGGAAGGGGGGGGGGTAATGTATCGGACTCTCAGCAGCGGGAAGGCAGCTGTTGCATCGTCCCAGCATCATTTAAATGCATTCGCAGACTGTTCCAAAACAATCACACCTATTTAGAGCACATGGCTGAGTCACGAGCCTCGTTGAGAGCTTGTAACATACCCTGCCCACCAACACAATATTTGGTACACTTAAATTAATGAGATCCAATGTAACACTAACAACTTTTTTTTTTTGCTATTGGTATAATTATAACAATAAAATTAGCTAAGGTTTAACAATGGTTTACAACATCACTGCATCATTCTAATATTATTTTTATTTGATTTACATGATAATCAACATATTAGCAATATCTCCAAATATGGTGCACTATATCAACTGGAAACTACAGTCACAATAATAAACACTGTTATTATTGTAATAATAATAATAATAATAATAATAATAATAATAATAATAATAATAATAATAATAATAATAATAATAATTTTGCTCTAGTTTTGGCTCTAATTAAATAATCTGCATGTTATTTTAGCTAATTGGCGGCACAGTGTTCATGTGGTTAGCACATCTGCCTCACAATTCTGCGGTGGAGTTCAAATCCGGGCTCTGACTTTTTGAGCGGATTTCAAAAACATGCATGTTAGTTTCATTGACGATTGACGTCCTAAGGTGTTAATGAGTGTGAATGGTTGTCTATTTGATCTATTTATAACATATGCTGTACCTTTATTTACACGTATTTATTTATTTTGATTTCCTGATATTCATTGCATTCACAACTACTCACCCTGGCTTGCTCTGAAACCCCTGGCCGTGTTTCCGTCTTTGAGATGCTGTTCCCTGTTGCATCTCTCGTGCAGTTTGGACATGTGTTGGAGAAGCACGTCCTGGTCCAGTTCACCTGAGGAGGGCGGCCGAGGCAAGCTTGCTCCCCACGCGATCCGAACCGACGCGACACCGAGGAAACACTTGAAGACGAACAACAGCGGCAGGTGCGTGGAGAACATCGTCGTGCGTTAAAAGTGCTGCAATAATTAAGGGAGGAAATCCAGAAGAACGAGCTCGTGAAGGGGGGGAAAAGTTAAAAAAGTGAACTCCAGTGGTGGATAAAAGTTCAACGCCGTCCTTACACTTGCTAGTCGCTGCTCAATAAGCCTCCACATGCACGCTGAATGTGTGAACCCGGTCCAATAGTTCGGGCCACTACTTTAATTTCCACGTACGCGCGTGTGACTATGTATGTGTGAGTTTTGCCGAGCTGCCGACGTACACTCCAATGGGGCTAAAGAGCTCTCTGTTAAGCTCTGTGCAACCAGCGGTGGAGGTCATGATGCTGACACCCCGCCCCTCTTTCTCCTCTTTTTCACATGATGATGATGTGTTCTTAGTGTAGTGGTGTAATGGTGTCCCACAGCACAGTTTTGCGCTCATTTGTTTAGCAGAGCTCAAACCTCAAACAAAGCCTCTTTAGAACTTTTTTTTTTTAATTTGGCCAATCCAATTTAACATTTCCAGCTCGCCTTTTTATTTCCATTTCCAGTAAGCTTTTGACAGTCTGTAGTCACACATAATTAGCATCGAAATACCTACAATAATACTGGCACTGCCCACCCAAGGGCTATTGCCCCTAACAGTCATCATTTGGTGAGAATGATGGTGCGTTTCTTTTTGTGTAAAACTGCAGTAGGATTACACTCTTTAAAGGGAATTTCTGTAAATTTGTTAATGGCAAACATTTGCCGTCGTGTTACTAACCAACCACAGTTTCGCCCACTTATTATTTTTTTTTAAATGTGTGTGCCCATAAGTTATTTTCAGTTTCTGTGAGTGTCAGCAATGTCTGGAAAATTAAAACGACAATGCTTGTTTTGTGGTAGTGGGGGTCTCCAACAGAGAGGCTGTAACTAGCTGGGCCTCTCGGGTCACTCTTCATCACCACCGCACACACACACAAACTCACACATACACACACCCAGTCGACTTAAGTAGCACTTTCCTGGCCCCCGAGTATGTGAATGTGTGTGTTTGTGAGACACTGGAGTTATGGTTGTAGTGTGACAGGAACACAAACACCAGGAGATGCTGCCTCCCTCCATCAATGATTGATGACTGCTGGCGGTTACTTCGACTTATATGATATACTGTCACACTCTAAAAACTTAAAGTTGATTTTTTTAGGTGTTTATTTTGAAATGATGGAAAGCCTTGCAACAACATTGCTGCAAAAAGTCCTGACCACTAGTGCCAATGAGCCAAATAAAAATAACACGAAGAAAGCAGATTGGCAAATCTAAATAGGCAGGAAAAAATAAGCATATATCCAGAACATCAGGATCATGAAAAAGAAAAAAACCTTTGGGAGTCTTTCAGATTTAAGATCAAGCGTTATGATGACATCATGATTATTGTTTGACCTCTAAACCTGAATATGTAGGGCGGTCCAAGATTAACGCTGGGCTTTATCTACTTAAGATTATTGCTCTCGGCATCATGACTATGTGGGAAGCAGCTGAGACAAGCGTCATCAAGATAAAAGCAGGATTTCTTCATTTAAGCAAGCATGCAATGCACAACATGAAATTAGATTAATTAGAGATCAATTTCAACGTTGGAAATTTTCCATGACACTATGTGTGGACAAAACTATTTAGACATACGTCTTAATTAACTAGAGATGGTGGGAGATGACCACAATGCGTCACACCTAAACAGTAGGAAATAAGATAAATAAAATAACATTGTTAAATCGGGTTGGTTTAGACTCCTTATTCCCACTTTTGGGACAAAGCTGAACGGGATTGAAGTGTTGCGCAGTGTGCTGGGTTGTGCAAAAATGTTTTCATGAGCGGCTGTCGCTGACGTAGTCGGCAAGAAGTTTTGCCACAATTTAAAATTTTAATTGTTGGTGAACGACATCACAGATGTAATGGCCAATCAATGTCTGATGGCCTTTCAATCGTCATCTCACCTCTTAAGACACTTTGGACAATTGAATGCTTCCAATTTTGTGCTCACAGTTTGAGGAAGCCTCTTTTCTGTTCCAGCATGACTCATGTGACCCAGTACACAAAGACATGCTTGGATTCAACGTGGAAGAACCTGCACAGAACCTTGACCTCAACCCACACAACATATTTGGGATGAACTAGAACAACCCTTTTGAGCCACATTCACAAATGTTCTGCTGGGTAAATGCACAAAAATTCCCACAGACACACAAAATCTTCCTGGATGATTTCTTCTATTTTCAGGTCGTCTGGGTTGCTGATCTACTAATGCAGCACCAGACATGAGGCTTAGACAGAACACAATCTGTCATTTTGATGGTGACATGTGAACCACTAAATCCACCATTCATGGGTTGTGAGTGCTTGTTGCTTCCCACATGATTCATGCGGCAATTCAGCAGTGTGAATCCAGGTGTATTCGACCACTCAACTGTGTTTCTGGCCTGTGGTGTGTTATAGCTTGTTCAATATGGAGGTCTCATTGTCGGGCTGCCCAATGAACAGGACGTGCTTTCTGCTCTCTGCGGGGGTTTGGAGGTGCAGAGGATTATTTACGCCTCTGATTACATAATTAAAGGTAGTTTGAGCACATTGATTGTTTTAGAAGTGTGTATCAAACTGGTAGTCCATTACATTAAATAGTAGTCAAGAAGTAGCCCTAAGGTTAAAAAAGGTTGTTGAGCCCTGATTTAAAGGCATCTTATTGGTCCTTTTTGAAGGTAACTTGAATTATTTACAGTGTGCATTCTTCAATAACTTTAAGTGAAGCGTTTCTCAAAGTAGAGCCTGCAGACCACTGGTGGGTGGTCTGCGAGAAAACCTCCCTTGAATTTTGTAATTCAAGCATCTCAATGCTGTACATACATTTTAGCATTGTTGACTGTCCTTTCTGTGCAAAAAGAAAGTAAATAAGTAACTTGTTAATATCAAAACAATACAACATGAAGCAAACTTTGCAACTTTTGATGCAGGGCTTCTTTTCTAGTTTCGTCTTCATTTTCTTTTCTGGCTGATTGTCCAAGGGGGTTATTGTATTTATATAGAATTTTTTTGACAATAATATATTGTGTTTTCCCCCACTATTCTAAACGCGGCATTCTGATTAATATTGCGTTTGTGGAATATGAATTAAGCAGCAATATCCACCCGTTTATAACCATCTCAGGGGGCGGCCATTTTGCCATTTGCTGTTGCCTGAAAATGACCTCATCGGTTGCTCTGGGCTCAGGTAACGACCAATCACGGCTTAGCTCCAGAAAACAGGTGAGCTGTGACTATTGACTAGTGGGCAACTCTATGACCCATTCACATGGTTAATAAAACATTCATAGAAGCAGAGGAATGTTATGGTTTGTGTTCTTCTGACTGGGATGTTGGCGGGCCTCGTGCAGTGACCCCACGGAGTGCACCATTCTGTTAGCAAACAAAGAGCCGGCTGTTCCCCCCCACTTCAACCGTGGACTGTTCCAAAGCCGCCGACCGTTCACCGCCGAGCTAACCAAATATTTCTCTTCCTGCTCTGAATTTGTCTCAATAAATAGGTTTATGTTTTGGGGTTTTCTTTCTCCTTCGGCTCTTTCAACTGAGCGCTCCCGAACACTCAGGTGGCCCCCTAATCTCAGGCCTTGCCATGCTGGACATGGCGCCTTTTTGAACTGGGACGAGAGCCGCGACATCCTGACTTTTGTGTGGAATAACATCCCAGAGTAAACTCTCACTGGGAGTAGTATTTCATCTTTCATTGACACTTAACTGATTCCAATTCATTTTGCTTTAGTTGTGCTTTCAAAGCTTGTGGAAAAACAGAGAGAGGTGTATTGTTCTCAGTCAGTGTCAGCGATACTATTTTTTTTTTAATGTCACTCAAATCAGTAGATTAGGCTGACGCTAGTGATGAAGAAAAATAAATCCATTATGTACACATGTGTGGATGGATATGCCTTAAAGTGCAGACCTCATGATTGTTCATCACGCAACACACACGTTCTAATTAGGGATGTTCGATACCACTTTTTGTCAGACCAATACCTGTATGAGTACTAAACTCTTAGGTAGTCACTTATATTTTCCCCATTGGAAATGATGTCAAAGGATATCATCTCTGTGGCGATCATAATTAACTGAACAGGCAAATTAAAGTTAAAAAAATATATACATACTGTATAAACATTTTGGCATACTAGCGTGAAAATGAGAAAGACATTATAAATAGTAAAACAATAAAACACTTGGGTCTCAATTTTTATGAATGGCATAAATCCTGCGGCAGGTAATCCTGCCGATTAGCGCAGTGCTGGCGGCTCTGAATGAAGGAAGTCTGCACCACTGTGGGAATGACAATGGTTGACTGGCCAATCATGGCCAATCAATGTGGCTCCTTTTGTTTTACAAAAACTGAAACTGTGGCGGCTAAACCAAAGCTTTAACCCTCTGTGATGCTGTTCTTGAGTGTTGCAATTGACACCCTTATTATCGTGGGTGATGAGTGACAATCCGAGACAAACCTGCCAGTTGAACATGCGGTCCATTTATTTTGTTTTAATTCTCCTTTGTGATCATTTAAAGAGATACTTGACTCCTTGAGCCATTTTCAACAGTAAAAGGATAATATTTTGTCTATAATTTAATGTGATAACGTTATTATTTTTATGAACAATTAATACATTTAAAAAATGATTTTGCCACTTGCTGTCAACTGAAGATGACATCACCTGAGCTGAAGAAACAGGTAACAACCAATCATGGCTCAGTTTGCTGACCAAACCCAGATAACAGGTGAGTGGTGATTGGTCCTTACCTATTTTCTCCGCACAGGTGATGTCATCTTCAGTCGACTCTAAGTGGAAATTTTTTTTTTTAAAGGTATCAAATTGTGCATGAAAAAGTTATCAAATTAATTCTGGGCAAAATGTTGTAAATGTCTCAATGAGTCAAGTATTCCTTTAATACAGGCGTGGGGGGATTGGAACGTATCTGCGAAAAGTGCGCTTCTTTGAACACCGTTTGTAGAGAACATTGTGAATTGCACAAGTTCAATCAATGGATTCTCTTTTTTTTTTCTTTTTTTCTGGAGAGCTCAGTATTGTTCATTCGGTAATTTTACCGAATTGACATGTCATCATCATTGCTCTCTTTTATTTTTATTTTTATTATTATTTTTATTTATTTAATTTTTAATTTTTTAATTTTTATTTTGTATGTGTGTGAGTATGTGTATGTGCATGTGTGTGTGTGCGTGCATGTGTGTGTGTGCGTGCGTGTGAGTATGTATCAATTAATTCACCTAAAACCTATTAAAAAATCCCATACCGTTCACCTAAACCGAACACTTCCAGCCAGAGTCGTGAGGCCGCCAGGAGACCCGAGGAAGGACCAAAGAAATTCATTCAAACTCATTTAACTGAGATGTGCTTTATGCTGACGACTTGAATGACAACATTAATCAAAGTCACTTTTGCCTCACTTCAGAGGACTATTTTCCTCCCATAATCCCATCCAATTCCAATATTCCCAACTCAATGGTTGGATTGAATTTTTTCACAAGTCATTTTCCAGTCTCGAGTGGCGAACGGCAACAACGAGCCCACTAACCAAGTGTTTACAGTCGATGCGGAGCCTTGCAGGGCGAGTGCGATGTGAGCAATGACTGCTGGTGTTGTTTACTCTGACACCCGTGATATTCATTACAGGCTGAGCTGTGTGCTGCCACTTCCTGAACATGTCCCATAGGCCCTGTGACCTTCCCTTATGCGGGCTGCCCTTAAACCCCGTTGGGCTGGGGCCAAGATGGAGGAAATTACACTGCGAGATTGATTAGCTAAACCCTCTAATTATGCGGATTTCACAATGTGGTTTGTGCCTTTGGTGGTTGTCAAACAAGATTATAAAAGGGCCAACCCGCTTGACAAACCGAGCCGTGTTTTATTGTTGTGATTAATGTGAGCATGAGGGTTTTTTGGGGTGAGAGGAATTGCAGACAGAAAACAAAAGGGGATAAGATGGTGTAATTTAACTATAAAACAATATCAAAATAAAAGTATTTGACACTTCTTTCACACTTCATTTTTCTTGTATTTTACATGTGCAGTTCTGACAAGGGAGAAATGTGGAATTTTTCCAGTGGGATGTGCTAATTCTGTGCTGTTTTACTAGAATGTGATATGCCCACCCACATTCAGTAAGTTATCCCGCTGAGATTTTCATGAGGTTTGTTTCTGTTGGGCTAACTCATACAGATTGACTGCAAGGCTCATAAAAAAGAAAAGAAAAAAAAGAAGCTTGCAGCAAAAAGCAAATATGCATAATGAATTGGGAATATGATGGTAGCTTCTGAAATCCTACATCTTGAAGGATCTGTCAGACTGACCCTTTGCTCTAATTTGCTTCTGTCGCTGTCATTTAGAGAGGCAGTGTGTGAATTTGGCCTCGAAGCAAAGTCATAATTGCAATATATATTTCCCTGTTTAGTGGGGTGAGGGCGCGAGAGAGGTCAGCGCCCTCCTGTCGTTCCACAGCCTCTAATTGGACGTGACCATTGCCGTGGTGAAGTCATAGTTGTGGGCTTCAACTAGTAACTGAAGGTCAGGAAATTAGAGATTGAAAAGAAACATTTTCAATATTTCCAAGTCTTGTTGAATCAGTTTGATATTTCTTGATTCTGGCAATCGCTGACACAAAAGCAAACATTTCCATCCAATGAGTTTAAATGAGATCTGTTTTCTCTGGCAGGGTAGCCTACAGAGTAAACGTCCAGCACGAGAGATTGGCGGCGTCCATTGTCGGCCTGAAGAAAAGTTAGAGGTAAAGGCCAGAGCAGCGACCACTCTTACTGAGTGGCTTTTGTTGAATGCTTCCTGAGGGGGAACAGTCGTCCTTAATGTAAGTAGACCAGTCTGTCAGAAATATGGATATAGTCACCCATAGGTGTGTAGTTGTTGGACGTGGTAGTGCAATACTTATTTGGAACGATTAGGGGAGAGCCCTTTATTTGTACTACACATTTTTTGGAATCATGAATTATATTATGGGTATATTGAAATTCATGTCAAGTGTAACAGGAGTTTCAAACACAATTTAACAGACAAATATGGAGAAATGCTGCAAAACTGCATTGGTTACATGACTCACATTATTAGGTACACCTGAGATCCAATCTACGTGCATGTGCAATCATAAGTCAAAATAATTGGTCATAAATGACCACAATGTATCCCAACAGACATTGCCAACTCTAAATTGCGCAAGTTTACCAAACTTTTTCCTCCGAGGGCCACATATAGAAAAAGTGAAGGATGCAGGGGCCACTTTGAAAAATTTTTTACGTAAATTTTTCAGGCACGCCAAAATCAGTTATTTAAGAAATTAATTAAAATTAATTAAAATTAAATTGATACATTCCAGTGTTGTTTTGGAAAAACGGCTCTCTGAACAGCTTTCTACGAGGCAAGTAGTTTAGGATTTGACAATATTTTGGGCTGGTCGAGACCCTAAAATAGGAGCAATCTGTCGCAAGATGACCTTTTTTAAAGCAGTTACTTGGCAATCCTTCATGAGAAATTCTCCCAATTTGGACCTTGACACACAGTAGATTTTTTGCTTGTAAAAATGAATTACCGGTATCTTTATTCATCAAATTCTTGATAAAGAGAAATGGTGTTAATTGTTGAATTGTAAACAGTTCATTTGCATATTAAGAAAGGCTCTAAAGTATATAAAGCCAATTTATGAGTAGCATACTGTATGTCATTTTTAGTGTATGTTGTAGGCCGCTTAAAAATGGATGGCGGACCACAAATGGCCCCCGGGCCGTAGTTTGGACACCACTGTTGTAGCCTGTCTGAAGTTTTTTTTTCTTCTTTTCTCCAATATAAACTGGTCTCAAGTCGTAAGTGTTGTTTAAGATGAACAAGATTTACTCTTATTCATACCACTACAATGCCTATGATCAATTTGAAAACAGACTTGATGTCATGCTTGGCAGCCATATAGGAACAACAATATACCGTCCAAACGATGTGATTCCAGTGGAACTGGAAGCGAGCTTGTTGGATGCTGAACCTTAGCACTCTTGGGGAGCAATAACCTGATGCCATCACTCTTTTTTTTCGGAGAGCTGCCCTGGAAAAAGTCATTTGGATCAATTAAACAATCATTAAAGGAGCATGTGTAAGTGTCAGCTGCACTTATGATCTCATCAACACATCTTTGTTAACAACGTGGGCCCACGTTAGGAAGATAAAGTTGGACGGGCCCAGCAGATTGGGTGGTGAAAGTGTCAGGGGTGAGACATGTGGCACACCCCAGAGGATGTCTGCTCACACCCAGACGCCTCGTGTGCCACACAGAGCTGATTGTTCCACAGCCACCAGGCCTTCAAATGGAACTCCAAAAGCCTTGTGGTGAATCTTGGCCGCGCAGAGGGTCCACAACCCCCGGGGTCGCTAATGCTGAATGACAGGCAGACGCTGATCAAAGCTGCTTCTGGAAGCTCTTCTGTCAACGTTTGGAATGGGGCAGAGTGGGGTTGATAAGTGAAGAGACAAGAGCAGTATGCCCGGTCTGGACCTAGGCCAAGGATCAAGGATCAGACAGCATGACTGGACCTTATTAGCTTCAGCGCAGACAATAGGCTCACCACAGAGGACCTCCGCTATTGCCAGATTATCTCATCTCTCTTTATATGCGAGTGACACAGAGCCACAGCCCACTGGGGCACTGGAGTCCGGAGGTGATTAGATGCTTGGATAATAGACGGTTGAGTCTGATTCAAAGTTCTACCTAAATCTCAACTTTGAATGCACTTGTCAGTTAAATAGGAGGTGGTCTTAAGGCTTTTATTTCTTCCGGAAAGTGTAAGACTTTTTTTTTTTATAATCTTCACCTGTTTTGTTAGTCGTTACATTTTGCAGTGTAAATCAAGATGGGACTGCGACCAGTACAGTGGCATCCATTTTTCCCACACTTGAACCAGAAAGTTGGATTCTAATTAACAAACAGACAACTATAACTGTCTAAAATGGGTACACTCTGACTTAATTTGAGCACCTTTGCTATAAAGGTCAGCAAAGGTTTTCTCAGCGATTTCTTGAAAGATTATCCTGAGCCATTATCCTGTGTTGTGGGGTGTATTGAGTGATTTTTCTTCTGCCCGATCTGCTCGGAAAACAGTCAGGGCCAACAATCGTAAATGTTAAAACATTTATGAACGCAAATCCTTATATTGATTTGAGCCACGGGACTCAGACAGTGATTGCGAAATGAAATGAAATGATGATGCCAATTAACCGCAATGTAGTTACCAGATAAGCTAACAGTTAGTTTTTGTATTTTCGTGCTACAGCAGACATTTTTCATGCATATATTGTGTTGCATTGATCATGAAGCACACATGGTTATTTTTTTCTCCCCTGTCTACGGAAGCGTGGAACTGCCAATGTGGAGTAAACATTAGTTAGGTTTCCATCCAATTGTTCAGAATTTTTTAAGCGAATTTACTGAAAATGCGCAAAACGGAGATGCAATTTATGCCCGTTTCCATCTGTTCTTCTTTCACGAATATTGAGAGTGGACTCCGCCGCTGTATGTGGCGGTATACACCATAGAGATGTGATGCACCAGTAACTTAAAAGAAGAAGAAGAAGACCAGGAAGCACCGCCGCGATACGATTACGTCGTATGACTTTTCTTTTGTAATTTTGTAAAACCGCAGCGTTTCTTTGCTGTTTTCCATCTATAATAGCATTAATATTCACTTCTTTAATGAATTCCAAAAAGATTTCTGTTTCGTCGTCCCCCAAAACATACCTTACTTTATCGTCCGACATTGCTTTGAGACTACAAATGTACGTTTGACGTAATATTTGGTCAAAACGTGTATCCGGTCTTGCCAGCGGTTATTCTCAAAACCTGTTTCCATAGCCACAATTCGCATTTTCCTTTTTTTGATATGCTTCAAAATCCACTCCCTCCAAGCGTTAAAACTTTTTGGAGAATCTTGGGCCCTTTATCGAATTTCTAGTCTTTCCATTCAGTCTTATTTTCGCATTTCTTGAAAATTCTAATAAAAACAGGTGGATAGAAACTCAACAATTGTTGACTGGTGAGTACGTTCGAATGTAATTGAATACGTTTGAATGTACTCGCAAATACACTCAAACATACTATAAACTTTTTTTTTCCTATAATGCAATGGGAATTGACTTACACATGCGCAAGTTTTTTTTGTTTTGTTTGCACTCACTCACACAAACACGCACACTTGCAAACATGGTCTCCCAGGCGGGGAAGCTAACCCACGCCAACCTGCATCTAGGGAGGGGACGGGTCCACTCCGCCACCTGAAGCCCTACACATGCGCAAGTAATACCCCATATCGTTATGGAAAAATATGCTATATTTGTAGCATTTAGCCTACATGTACGTTCGTAAGTACTCGTGAGCGTTTAAATGTACTTGCCAGTCAAAAATGTTCACTCCACATTGGCAGTTCCACGCTTTCGTACATGTCAATCTATGGGGCTCACAAAAAAAATTGGTTAAGATCTTAAGCACAACTTCTGTGAACCAGGAAGTGATAGACAAAACTATGAATAATACGATTCTTGTGCGTCAATTTATCAAGTGCGAGTTTGAGAAAGTTTCAGGAATATTGTGTAACATGCCTGTAGGAGCATTGGGCATGTAAAATATATTTATGTGTGCGTGTGTGTATGCAAGGGATCCTTCATTATTTTTGGTGTGGTTGTAAATCTGTTCACACAATCACACTGAGGAAACTCAACTCCCTTTTGGGGCTAATAATCAGCCTCAAGTGACATAAATCACATGTACATGCAGTGTGACATCTCTTTGCAAGGGAATAAGGCAATGTAAGGTTAATTCCGGGTTAGAGTAATGTGGTCCCTGTCTGTAAGAATTAGATTGAAAACGGATAAAAACAATGTGACAATGACATTATGGAGTCTAGTTTTTAGTTTGGGAAAAATTAGACTATTATGGTTTCTGAGTAAAATGCTAAAATCAGAGTTTGTTGTTATATTGTTATATATATTTGTATTTTTTTTCTTCTAGAAAAGTGGATATTTACTGCAACCAACAGCAAATTTCAACTCTCATACTGTGTATCCATGAAGGATATTTAAAATTGAGATAAAACGCAGCGGGGTAAGCAGATGTTGCACATGTGCCAACTATTAGTCTGCCATACATATGTCAGCCATTTTAGTAGGTCAGTATGAACATGCTTTATTGTGTCAGAGTAGTCATCTTTGATTAAAACTTGGCATACATCCAGAAGACATTTCTCTAAGTTGTTTCCTTGCAAATGTTGTCTCCAGAAAATGAAATGAAATAATGCCCTCCAATGTGCTTTAAAAAAAGAAAAAATAATCTCAAAGCCAATTCCTGAATGAGTTTTCCTTAAACGTGAAGTGAAATGAACACGTCATTGTATATCCAGAGAACATCGAGTATTTTTCTCACTTGTTAGCCATGCGGACTGAAGCCAAGAAAAACGACATGCTGCCTTTCTCCATACATATTAAAGGAAATGAAAAAGCTGAAAAATGAAGCCAGAAAAAGTTCAATAGAAAGTGAGGTTTCAACAGGTTTGCAGTTCCGACCTTCTTGTGATGCTTTAAACATATAACAGCATTTTTTATTGAGGCAGGAGAACGCTGATCTTCACCTCACACATTGATCAAAACACACAATGAAGGAAGGTCAAGTTGCTCCAGGGTGTTTGCAATCTTAATAGCCAAGTTTCATCTTGCTTTTGTGCCTCGGGTTTGTTTCAACTACAAAGTTGAGGCCACGTTGAAGGAAGGGCTTGATGGCCTCATGGCATCATATAAGAAGCTGAATGTAGCCTGTAAGAGTGCGGAACTGGGTCTGATCGGGTTTGGATTCATTCACCACATCGTCAATGAGCTACCCTCTGTGACACGTTTAAGACACATAGGAGAATAATTTGCCTTTATCAAATGACTCAATGAATGACAATCAATGGAGCAAACGTGGAGCGGCATGCAGTAGTACCTTGAATTATGAGTTTTAAATATAACTAAAATCCATCCTCCCAACATTTTTTTAAAATAAGAAAGCTAACACTGTACAGTACGTTACTGTATAAAAAATAGGGGTGTCAGGCGATAATTTTTTTTTTATCGTAATTAATCGCATGATTTCAATTTTTCTTAACATTTTATATCTATTCTTAATGTACAATAAAATGTACAATAAAATATTTTTTGCCTAACTCTAAATTATGTTGTTGTTAATCAAATTATTGTTAACAAAAGTGGATTTTTTTAAAACTACTGTAATAAAAATATGGTTGCATATTTTAGTCATTGGTACAGTAATTTCATAATAATTCATTATTAGTTAAAATTAAAAAGATGTACTGTACTGTAAAAAACGAGTGTGATATTGATTTGTGTTGAGGTCATTTTTCTGCCACTAGATGGCATAATTGCATTTGTAAGACATTGGTGATAGCTCAGTGTATTTTTCTTTTCAAATTAAAAGCTAACTAATCTTTAACATGAAGTAACTTGTGAAATTCTGCACATCTTTAAAATTGTAAAATAGAACTTCACCACTGTCTCCACAAATGTATGCATTGTTATTAAATTTATTACTGCTAATATTTTGACGTGGATGTGTCTGCTCGTCATTAATCACGCGTTAAAAAAAATTGTGGCGTTAAAGGAACTTTAAACTAACTCAAAATTAATGCACTCATTTTGACACGCCTAATAAAAAAAGAACAACAATAATTGCATCATTAAAGGGAATGGATGAAGGTAAATAAAAGTAAATAATTTAACAGTTCAACTCATATTTTTCATGCTTTATTTCAATGGACATTGTGCTGCTCCTCTGTTTGCATGCGCCTTGAACAAATACACCAAAATCACGCTACACCACCAGTGCCACCAATTAGACCTGGTTTTAGGTGGTCTAATATTTAATTAATGTTTTTTGCTCCCTGCTAGAAGCAAAACAGTCTTAACTGCAACGTTTGAATTCATCACCATATGCTCAGAAATTTTGATTAGCACGTTTATAAACAGCTTAATGAATTACAATGGTGTCGAACTGCATTGCACATGCTGGGCTGTATTTAGAATATTTTGGTTGTTATTTTTTTCTAAACCTTGTAAACGTACTTTACTATAGATGGGTACTATAAGTAATCATCATCAGCTAAGATTAATATGCACGTTTTTGTTTTGGCACAAATAATGACCCTTCTTGTAGTTAGGGGTCAAGGGCCAACACGGTTCCATTTAGTGCATAAACAGGAAACAAAACCATCTCTCAAAGATGTAAAGTTGTGGTTGGAAATGCCCTTGACCTCTAAGAGCTCCCTCCCTCTTCATCTGAAGGTAAAAGCAATTCAATATCCTGCTTTCCGTCTCTCATCATATCTCAATATATCATTCTGATTTGTGTTTGTGTAATTATTCCCCTTCTTTATGGAGCCCGAGATGTGGTTCAGCGTTCTAATATTGCATTTGATCTGGAGGGCTTTCAAATGTGCGCCCATAAATCTTGAAATGCAAATCACAGGCCCCGAGGATTGCTGTGGTGCCTTGAGGTCTCACTTTTGATGGGGCGAGATTCAAAAGAATAATCACGGTTTGGAGGAATGAAAAGTGATTCTCTTAGAAGTGCTTCCGCATGCCTCCCGAGTCAAAAAGACCCGCGATTGCATTGTCCTATTGGCCACTATGTGTTCACCACTCATCCCCTTTTACTGTGTCTTATGATCCTCCTAAAGCCACCTCGTTAAATCTGCCTCAACTTGCTTGACTGAACCCAATAGCGGTTTGTTTAATTTCAAGCTCTGTGTGAAACAATCAAACTCTTGTCTGTCATGGAGGGCCCCCCACATGCCCGATCCTAGAATAGCACTGTAAGTGTCTGCTTGAACAGCATGAAAACACATGTAGCAAGTTGCTGAAGCAGGCTTTGGTCTGACCACAACAGTCAACTTTAAGAGAATGTGGGCACGGTCCCACATGAGACCGGAATGTGTTTGGTTGTTCAACATTTGACTTGAACTTAGGTACAAATGTGCCAATGTGTGTGTCCTGCATGCTCTTACATCTACAAGCTTTGGGTTTGGAGATGACCACTTCACTACCTGGAACCAGTATAAGGTGTACCTAGAATCTTACCTACAGCTGGAATAGCTTCCAGCTCACTTGCAACCCTAAACAAAAAGAAGTACAACTGAAATCTCGCCTGATATTATAAGTTGCATTTCAAAACCTTGTACCTTTAAAATAGTCACTTTTCAGGACACGGCATGTTTGTTGACCGCCCCAAAAAGTATTGACAATTATATGTTCAATGCAGCTCCTCTAGTCTAAACACAGTATTAGTCTTAGTGGAATGTGAGTTAAGCAGCAAAATCCAGCAGGTTTAAAAAATAAAATAAAAATCAATATCAGATCTCAGGTACCAACCAATCACAGCTCAGCTTCAGAAAACAGGTGAGCTATGATTGCCTGAGCCTTGAGCAACTGTGATGTCATCTTCAGTCGACAGCAAGTGACAAGATGGCCGCCCCCTGAGATGGATAAAAATGGCCGTTTTTTGCTGCATAACTCATATTCCACAAATGTAACATTAATAAGGATGTCATGTTTAGAATAGTGATGTCACATATAAAATATTGTCAAGAAATGTTTCAGGTTGACTTCCGCTTTAACATTACATGATCAAAGAGAGCATGCCATTTTCAACACTTTAGATTGGTCAATAATTTGTAAAGATCATACCCACATGTGGAGTGATTGCTAGCATAGATTTTTTGTTGGGTGAATTTTAACATATTGTGACTTTAGGAGGTTTCGACCCAACGCCAGCAATTACAGTAGTTTGAAAATAAGTCAAACCTTCTGTGTCTGCTTCCCTTGGATACCTTTTTAGCTTCACTTTTTTGCCTGCTTCTGTCACTCTCCTGTCACTTGCGCATCTATTCTCATTCACAGATTTGTTAGCTAACAGCCAATTGAGTGATAATTTGTCATTGATGATCTCCGATGGCCAACAATGTTGGATCGACCCAAGCCAGCAAGAGCTGACGAGCATAGAGGGCGCACATGCCTGTTGTTTTTTCAAGGATTAGCGCTACAATTTTGTTTGTTTTTATCTGCTATTTTGCAATGCCACGATGTAAGGGTCTAAAACTTGAGGATGACCAAAGAGTCAGAATTTGTTTTTTGTTTTTTTTGTCTAACAAATCGGCCATCATCCTGCAAATTTTTTTTTCGCATTCTGCTGTAATTTTGTCATTTCTGATAAAATGAGTTAAGAGGCCTATTTTAGCATCATGCACTATGGGCTCCTCTTTCCCCTTCATGGCACTCGACCAGCTGAAAGAAATCATCTGATTGTTTTTGCACATTGCAGCATTGCTAAATGTCTCTTGCTGTCAGTCTGGCTGCAGCCACATTTCAAGCAGCTCGCAGCATTCTGCTACTATTCTGAAGCATCGCATGAGTTTATGATGAGCACCAGAGCCTCTTTCTTTTGAAACCTGAGGAGGAAGGAAGTGGACGGTCGTATTTAGAGAAAGATGACAGCTGACTGTTGGGGGTTTTGATGATTTTTGGAATGCTTGATTGGGAGGTGGTGCCTCATCGACCCCTTGTCATCTTCTCCAGCTGGGCCTTGGTCCTGAGAAGGCTTTGTAGCACATCTTCGGATTGAATAAGAAAATGAGTAGCAGTGTCTTCAACATCTTGTATCTTCTTTCTTGAGAACTAATAGTCTTTTGTTATGGATCATTTAAGTTGTCATGGGAATAGGGGTGCCAATCCGGAGCAACCATGTCCCGTTTTTGGGCTTTATTGCAGCTCTCGCGTGACATGACCCACAATTAATCTGTATTCCCGAAAACCCAAAAGCCAGCGCTTTGTGTTTTATGCTCTTTTTATTCTCTTCTGGGAAGTTGCTACTGAGCGGAGTAGCTTTATCAGTCTTGCTTGCCTACTTGGGTGATAAAAAAAAGTAGTGTTGGGCTTGTTGATTTATTCCAAGTCCTGCTTCTCTTTCTGCTTCGTGGGTCATCAGAGCAGGGAGGAGTAGATAAAGCCCTCCAGTGGCCACTCTCACCAGCTGGCAGTCTCGGACTCGGGAAAGAAACGCGCTTTGTGATGGAGGGCGGCCTGCTGAGCCCACTCTAAACACACCCACAGGGCTTCAGGAGAGTGGAGCTGGGAAAAGAGAGGCCTGAGAGAAAACAAAGGCCTCAAAACGGCAGCCAGTGACCCGGCGTGTTGCAAACACTTTTGCTTTATTGCACTGAAACCTCCAAAGAAGGAAAGCTTTGATAGACCAAAGCGGGACCTTTTCTCCAAAGTAATATAAGCTAGAATTTCTTTGAGTACAGACATAGACAATAAGACTAACTCAGCTACACAAATCTTAGCACGATGTGATAATATTCTTAATGTAATACAGAGATGTTAAGTATTCCGGTTTGGTTGTATTTTGTTACAGGCAGTTGCGATGTACTCCGCTGTAACAGGGAATTTGAAAATGTTCCGGAGAGGATGAGATTAACTTGGAGTTTGCCATTTGCCACTGAGCAAGCATGTCTTGCCCCTGGTCTACGTGCAATTGCTGCTGTTGTGTAAAGACGGTCGTTCAGTAGCCAGAAAGTCGGCAGTTTGATCCCTTCTTTCCCCAAGTCATGTGCCGTTGTGTCTTTGGGCAAGGCACTTCACACCCATTGCCTCCAGTGCTACTCACACTGGTGTATGGAGGGTGCGAATGTTTGGTGGAGGTCGGAGCGGCTGTAGGCGCACACTGGCAGCCACGCTTCTGTCAGCCTGCCCCAGGGCAGCTGTGGCTACTTAAGTAGCTTACCGCCATCATAGTGTGAATATGTAAGCTCACGAATAATGCAACCACTGTGAAGCGTCTTTGAGTATCTGATTAGATAGAAAAGTGCTATACAAATCTAATGCATTATTGTTATTATTATTATTATTATAGAAGCTGCAAAACAACTGAAAAATAAGTTTTATCTGAGGAGATTTGATTTGATTTTGATTTTGAAAAAATACATTTATTTGCCGCTCTTATTTACATTATTTTCCTAAACACACAGGTCGGCAAAGAACAATTCTACTGGGATAAAAGGGCAGTCAAGGATCAACATTGGGCTAGCTTTCATTCGCTGGCATGAGCTCAAAGACGATATGACGCGCTGGTCCTCATGGGAAATGTGGTTGTCCGGCAGGCAAAACACTGTCGCTTTTGTCCACATGGTGTCACTATAATCAACGAAAACTGAAAGTTCCTTAGTGTTTCTTTAAGAAATGAAGATATGGCAATTTGACAGTCACATATGAATACCGTATAGTAAACCCCTGCATACCTGTGCATTCACATATTTTCAGACCCCCCCCCCCCATATTTTTAAATGTTCTTAAAAAAAAGTTTGCTTAATTTTTTTAATGCATGGCTGCAACACACATCTTGGTACTGATCGCAAACTTGTTCGTTGGGCGCTGTTTAGAACCTCAAAATGTATGTCGTTAGCATCATAAACCATGCACCTCCTGTAATTCTGTACTACCTGTACATGACCCACATTTGGGTCCTGAAAGAAATTACAGAAATTACTTAAGATTTCAGTTTTTGCAGTAACGGCTGCATCTTTTGATCTTAAACGTTTGATATTGTGTTTTTACATTCTGAAATAAGGATATACAGTATATTGTCTATCAGCCTGTAATCATTGCCAGGCTTTGCCCTAAATATCGTTGGATTGTTTTAGCATGGCAATCATCCATCATAGCACAAAAGAATGTTTCTTTTTGCCTAATTACCTATGACATCAACTGCCGAATGATCCATGATATTCCATGACACGGTTTATCCTGCTAGTCAAGATCTGAGGCGACTTGAGTGACATAATGGAAAGTATTAGTGTAGCAGCGTTGTGCTTCAACCTCAATACATGTCTGTTGAAAATCCATCATTATGGCAAATATAGGATTCCCTGAAATTCCCATGTTCGGAGGGAGAAAAAAAACACCCACATGCTCCCTTCACCATTGTCTGCCACTCCAAACGCTCCAATGTAGTTTGTACGTTTGTTCCACTTCCACCCCATGGTTTCCATAAAGTCCTTACAACCAACTTTTATTTTTTGCCACACTTAGAAATCAAATAGCATAGGGGCTTTTTTCCCCCAAGCTACTCTCATTAAAAGCCTTCCTCATTTAAGTTTCCAGCCTGCGTGCACTCTAGAGTTTGAGCTAGTAAACAACAAAAAGTTTTAAATCGGTGGAAAATGTGTCTAATGGCGTCAAGCGCCGTTCTTTCCCAGCGTAAAGTCATTTCACAATACAGCCATTATCAACCTGAGACTGAAAACACAACAATAAGGAAGTTAGGGTCAAAATATAAAAAATGTAAATGAAAAAGGATAAAAGAGGGAATAGTGAGAGTAGATGGGACATCTTCACATGTAAAAATCACAAAATTCCGCCCACATTTGTGGGGAAAAATATGGCACATATATCAAAATGCACCAAAGGTTGGTTTAGTATTTAACTTATATTAACATAATTATTTAAGCACATTATATTTAATCATTATGGTAAAAATATCATGCTACTCATATTTCTTTCTAAATCCAGGCAGGAGGTTAACAAGTGATAGGGTCAAATCTGGTGATTCTCACCTTTTCTTTTTCGCCAACTTTCTTTCTTTCTGCATGCAAGTATGTCACTGTCTATTTCGGGTGGACCTGAGCGAGTGCATATGTTGGACGGAGGATTTTGAAGAAAGCCCAGGTGAGTTGTTTTCTCACGGAATCCCAACTCCACGTGTCGCCAGCTCTTTACAGTTTCCATTTCTCCACATACGGTCCTGCTCAAGCCATCTAACACCAAGGCGCCAAACCATACAAGACCCTTTTATGAAAACAGGGCATTCATGTTCTCTAATGTCTCTTGCTCTAATGTTCTCAGTGTCAGTATGTTGGCATGTAAAGCCGTGCACAATCAAAAGGCAATTTAAGTACGATTGTTTGGAAGCAAAATGGAAAAAGTTGATGAAACTTGCCTTGTAAAGGGGACATACTCCAAGTGATCATGGCGTAAGTAATAGTTTTAGGACTCGGTTGATTGATGCAGTCCAATTTTAATGTCCTTGTTTCATGCTGCGAGTGAAATTGACTGGAATACGTCTTTGTACCTTACCATGAGCGTGACCGAGTTAATATTTTCATTTCACTGGAAAATCTGATTTTTCTGCAGGGATTATGAATTTTCACCGCATCATAATGTGACATTTTTAGATGGTAGAGTTTCAAAGGGGACTCAATGGCCAGCAATAGAAGTCTCACTGGCTACAAAAGAAATTTGATTGATCACCTGTGTGGGTGGAATGATGAAGATGATGAATGTGTCACCTTTACTTCCTTGATGTGTGTGGGAAGATGTCAGAAAGTTAAGGCATGGTCACACACTCACAACATGAACACACATTTATACATTCATTTTAAAGAATGAAAAAAAAACTGCCTTTTGAATGCAGGGATGAATACGTTTAAATACAGTTTAATTATTTGTGTTAAAGGTCAACTTTGTAATTATATACACATGAATTGTTCATAACAATCAGGGCAAAATGTAATCGTGCATAAAGTAGAACTACACTGCTGATTCTAATATTTTAAGTGCAGTATTTAGCTTCACGAGAAGGGCACAGTATGAGGAACAGTTCAAGATGTGAGAAGCAGTGCAGTTCTACTCTAACACAACCACAATAACAAACATATTGGTAAGTTAATACACAAAGCTGATCATCACTATCAACAATCTCATTAGAAAAGTGTAGGCCTACCTTATGCTGTGGCTAATGAGCATGCGTACTTCATTTGTATCCTTGTGATAGTGAAGATGTGAACACACATCAAACACAATTCACAGTACGACCCCTTTCGAAAACACACGTGCACTCCTGTGCTATTCACATCTTTATCTTGACCAGTCTGCGCTTTGTTCCCCAAACAACATCTTAAAAGAAAGCCTCTGATGGGCCTCTTTGACATGTATTGTTTTGGGGAAGAGAATTTAGACCCTTCAGCCCCCTGGCCTTGGCCCTTGTCTGCAAAGAAACCTCTGGGCAAGGCTGCCACTGTGACTAATAGCCCATAGTCAAGCCTCTGGTCGTGCGTGTGTGTGTTTGAGTCAGGGAATGAGAGAAAGTGTGACTAATGTCTACAGAATGGTATTTATACATTATGGAGCCATTTGTACTTTCGGCTCCTGGATGGAACAGCAGGGAGGGAGACAAGCATTGTCGTGCTCCCGGTAGCCCCCCTCCATACCCTTCCTTCACGGAATTATATGCGCAAATATATGTTTGTATACCCACTGTGGCATTTTTGCCGTAGAGACAGAAAGTAATGTGAAGTTACGTCCGGTGAAATCACTGTATTCAAGTAAGGCTTGTTTAGCGAGTGGGACGGCGCCGCGATTAAGTCATTCCTGTACTACAAAGACCAAGAGTCCTTGTGAATATAAGTGAAAAAGAAGAAGAAGAAGAAGAAGAAGAAGACACTGATCTGAATATATTACTGGATAGCCGATAGGACAAAACTTTTGAAACCGTGAGGCTGCTATATTACTCCTCCCAAGAAATGTTTCACAGCATACGATTCTATTCTTTAAGTCAGTACCAGGGTTATTTTAGTTAATGAAAACTAGCGAAATAACTAAAACTAAAATTCAAAAAGCATTTTCGTTAGCAAAATAAAATAAAATCAAAAATGCTTTTTAAAAAACAAAAACTAACTGAAAATTACATTTTATGTTTACAAAACGAACTAAAACTAACTATGATTAGAGCGGAAATGTTTTGGGAAACATTTGAGGTTTATTTTTTAATGTAGTTTTAATTATATTTATTTTGATATTAACCGGAATAAGGACGTTTGAAAGTGTCACTCAGGCGTGACGTCATCTAGTAGCAGCCAATAGAAAAGCACATGCCGTCACTCCTAGCCGACAATTTTGCTTGCTTGACTGTAACTCAGCCGAATTGCGACGCTAGGTAAGAAATGCGTTACGTTTTTAAAGAAAAAAATAATAAAAACCTAACAGAACCATAGTGAAAACTAATTAAAACTAACAAAATTACACCCCCCCCATGAAAAAAACAAAATAAAAACTAACTAAAATGAAAACTTCCAAAACTATAATAACCCTAGTCAGTACTTAGTAGAAACAGCATAATTTATGTTTTCAATTTGTTAAACATAAACAAGAGGACTTCAGACATTTTACAACCTGCCTTAAATACATGTATAAATGATATGCTTAATGATGTTTACAGGAGGTAACATGTACATTTTTCATTAAAGATTAATAACTGTAATTCAACAAAAGATGCCTCTGCCAAATCTAATATAGGGGTTTAAGGAACTGAGCGATAAAAGAAAAAGGGGGTCTTCAAAGCAGCACATGCTGTCCACTTGTTAATTCAAAATTTTTTTAACTTAAAAAACCCTCCCACCCCTGCCCCCCTGCCTTATACTAATGGCTTTTGAGCTGTATATGCATAATCTGTACGTATACGTATAGTTTATACAGTAGTCTGCTCACGAGTAAAATGGCCGCCTTGTGGCTTCAACGGCTTGCACGGGCGTGTATGGGTTATCGGCTATCCAGTAAGATATACAGATCAGTGAAAAAAGAAGAAAAAGAAGAAGAGGAGGAGTAGCTGATTTTTTTTTTGATTTTTGAAAAAATACATTTATTTGCCGCTCTTATTTACATTCTTTTCCTAAACACACAGGTCGGCAAGAGCAATTTCATAAATAGATAAAAAAATAAAATGCTTTCACAGCAGAACATCGCTAAAACACAACACCTCTTCATTCACGTCGCACAGTGCCCCGTTAACAGTCCACATGTCACAAAAACTCTCCAGATCTCCTGCTCTCTTGTAAAAACTAAAATCAATAAAAAGTCTGGACTTTATCAACTTTTTACACAGAACCGTGGGATCAACTTCTGCCCCATCGTCAACTTTCCTTCTTCGGGACAACCACACACCCATCTTGGCCTGGCTCAAAACAAAGTTTAAAACCCGGCTTTCCCTCTTGAACTGGCCCTTGTGGTTAAAACCATAAATAAAAGAGTGCTTGTAAAAAACTACATTGCATTGGGTAAAAAGCCTACCAACCAAATCAAAAACCGAACGCAAACGCTCGCACTGATAAAAACAATGAAAGACTGTTTCCCTGTGTCCACAAAAGGGGCAGGTATCCGCCACGGCCGGATTTATCGCGGAGACAAAGGAGTTCACGGCCACGATGCCGTGAAGGATCCGCCACTGAACGTCGCCATGTTTTTTGACCACTGGGGCCTTGTATAAA
This sequence comes from Vanacampus margaritifer, assembly GCF_051991255.1. Lineage (NCBI taxonomy): Eukaryota > Metazoa > Chordata > Actinopteri > Syngnathiformes > Syngnathidae > Vanacampus > Vanacampus margaritifer. The sequence continues at coordinate 17,600,126 of NC_135443.1, read as the reverse complement.
GTGCCCCAAGCTGGCTTCAGTTTTTCGTCCATAACTCTCCTCCATGGAGTGTCCAATCGTCCGGTAAGTTTGTTTTTATGCAAGGTCTTAACCATTGTTCGGTAAAATTGTTTTCCGGGCGCGGCTCCCAAAGAAACTGCTGGAATGTTCTCCAGCAGGGGGCCGCCGCAGTCGCCCAAGTCTGGGAGCAGGCCGATGTGGGGGAAGCCGTCCTCTGGGTTCGGAGTTAGGGAACCACTGCCATACAGACTGAGGAGGGAGCGCTCATGTCCAGCCAGTCTACTTTTCCAGTGGTTCAGCAGCTGTGTAACGACCCTCACGGAATGTAGCCCCAGAATGGAGGCCAGCGGAGCGGGGTCCTCGAGACTGGGACCGGTCAGCTCCACCACTCTGCCAAGCGTTGCGACCCCTGCAGCTTGAATGGTCTTGGACAGAGTCGCTCCCCCCCAGCTAGGGTAGTCCAGCAGGGTTCCCTGGAGGACAGGTTCCTGCATGAGCCAGTACAGTGAGAAGGAAAAGAAGAAGAATGCGGATGCGCAGAAGGCAAGCCAATGCCCCATTTAATTGAGGTATTCTAAATTCCTTCATAAGAACAAGAATTCCGGTTACAAAAGGGGTAACCCAGGATCTTATTCGAGTATTTATAAAACCCAAATAAGAGCATATTTGGGTTTTAGCACGTGTTTACAAGGCCTTTCAAAACGTGAATAATGGTTATTGACTGCTCGTAAACATATTCATTATCTTTTCATGGAAAGTTACACTAAGGTGTTGTATAACCGTAGAAATTACAGAAATGACCTTGAAGCATGTATAAAGGGATTATTCTATAAAAACATCATGCATACATCCATTGTATTTCTAAGGCGTATAAATTAAAACATTTTTTTAATTGGTCACCACAACTGCTTACATGAATTAACCCCTATTGTAATCTCTTCTCATAATTGACTCCAAGCCTAGACAGATCCGGGCAAAGAAAAATAATAACCTTTCAGTCAAGGAAAGGCCTCAATTGAAATGTTATTTATAAAACAAGGAAGTCCCCAGCCGAGTGTGCCCTAATGGTACCAGCAGATAAACGCTCTACAAACACAGATAAGAGAAAATAACTTTGGGGTAGGACTCGGGCGAATGAGTGCAGGGGAAGAAAGGGAGAAGTAAACTGATAAAATCGCCAATTGAGTCTTGAACAAATTGTGACATTTGCATTGGCAAAGGTGATAAATGTATTCTGTTAAGGATGTTGAGTATCAAGATTTGCCCTTCATTGGGGGCAGCATTGGAAGAAGTGTGTGTATGTGTGAGTGGGTGTAAAAGAAGCAAGGTGTAAAAATACCACACCGCTCCAAGATAAACCCTCTCTCTCTCCCACGGTCTGACATTTACAGAGGCCTGGAGTGTGGGAGGGGGTTGCCCTGTGAGTGGGTGCTCGTGGATGTGTGTGTGCGTGTAGGAGGTTTCCCTTCACCTAGCAGAAAAGCTCCATTGATGTTGGCTGTCATTCCTCTCAAGTGCGGACGCAAGGTCAGAGGGAAGCTCTTGGCGATTTTCCACCTACAAACACTCGAGCGTGTTTGCGTAGAAAAGTATGACATTTCTAGGGTGTGACTCATGCATAATTGAGAGACCAAAGCTGTTTTCCTACGACATGACTTTTAGGACAGAGGTGCACGTGGCCCTGAGGAGGATGAAGGAATTAGTGGCTCATCTGTAGACCTTGTAACACGCAGCTTGGCAGGTGATAATTGGCAATAATTTGTAAAACATAATTTGAGCTTCTAAAAATATGTTTTTGGAAGGATAGATGATGACATTTCCAACCAATTAGAAATCAAGCTATGGTAACTGGCTTTTAATGACCAAAATTCGGACTCCAAGCAAAAGTGAAAGTAATACAGTATTTTATTTATTTATTTGTTATGCTTTATTAATCTCAAAAGGTTAAATGATTCATGTTTCATACATTACATGCAGCCACACACATGCACACAAAGGCAAGGGAGAGATGTCAGAATCAGAGGCCAGCTCAACCGTGGCACATTTGTTAGGAGTTTTCAGAGGTGTTGGTGCCTTGCTCAAGGGCCCACCAACAGTTCTTAATAAACATGCTAGATGTTTCCATATTTTCCAATATCCAATATCTAAAAAAAAAAAAAGTCTCTGTATCAAATACAATGAAAACATCAGAGGCCCCAGAATTGAACCCTGTGGAACACCATACGTTCCATTATGCATGTGAATTAATATTGTACATACAATCACTTTCTTTTTTTTGAATAGAATGTATTTTTTGTAGTTGACTTCAATGTGAAGAAAGTTGACAATTAGTTAATGATGTATGTCAATGGTGTTTTTCCGCTCAGTACACCGGTACCCAGCAGTTTCTGTGCCATGGACTGATTTCATGTGAAGACATATTTTAATAGAAGAAACAAATGAAAACAAATGATTCAAAATAGCACTCACCATTACGCTGAATGTAGTTGTCATTAGTGGGTTAAAGTTATGTGGTTTGGAAATTGTTTATGTTTAATTTTACATGAAACTTCAACTGTGACAACAACTCAAGATAACCAATTGGGTAAGTTGGGGTAATGACATTATACTAGATTAGTTGTGCCCAAGTCCGGTCCTCGAGAACCCCTATCCAGCCTGTTTTCCATGTTTCCCTCCTGCAGCGCAGATGAATCTAATGATCAGATGATCAGCAAGCTTTGCAGAAGCCTGATAACGATCCTGATCACGAATCAGATGTGTTAGTGGAGAGAAACATGGAAAGCAGGCTGGATAGGGGCTCTCGAGGACCGAACTTGGGCACCCCTGTACTAGATTTTCAGTATGATGGTAAAAACAACAACAACAACAAAGCAACATTTTTCAGTGCTGACATTTTCACATGCAACACATTTTCAGCCGCCACTTCTTCATCCTCCTCCCCCTTCCCAGCTGGGGCCTGCCAGCGACCTGTCAGGTCAATAAAATGCGACCTTTGGCAGCGGGCATCTGATAAACTTCCTCACTTTGCGCTGTGGCAGCCTACATCGATGTAATTTACAATGGGCTGCAATAAAGTGGCAGTGGGCACTTTGTGACAGGCGGGCAAGTGGACGAGCAGCCCAGCCAGTGAGCCGCCATGTTCGATGTACATCACGGTGACAATGACCTACTTGACTAGTGCCATCTCCCCTTTAATGTCAAACAAATCACTGGCTGACATTTGGAGACAAGGAGAAAAAAAAAAAGCTTGGTCGATATTAGTCATCCATAAATAATGATGAGCGTGAGTGTTCCAAGTGCGGTGCTTGGATGCTGTCTTTCAGAATTGAAGGTTTATTTGCTCGCCAAGTGCGCAGCCATCAAGCTAACATCTCAACTTGAATCCGACACAGATTGATGGTGGCCGCGCAAACACGCCTGATGCCGAGCGAGCAAGCCAATGTTGAAGGCGGTGACCCGAAGCAGAGGTTCCGTGGGAGTCTGTGCCAGTCTGAGGTCCCTCTGCCTGCCAGAGTCACATTTTAATCACAAGCATAATTTGAATCTACACTAATGAATACAAATGACTCCCAGGACTCCACAAGACGAGAGTGATAGATCATTATCGCGGCTAACATTCGCTTATCTGACGCCCCTTTTCAATTAGCGGCCCCCGTGGAGATGATCACAGAGGCCCCCCGCTCAAATGAAGACAAACGATGGCCCTCGCTACGCCGTGGATCTTCCCTCGCTTCTTTAATAGCTTTCTAATTTAGGAACATCTTTGACGTGACGTGATTTGGCAGCAGGCTTTTTTTTCTCCTTCATTCTGAGAAGTTGACGAGAAAGTCACATAATAGAAAGCAGGTGTTAATCGACCTTACTCGGATGTGACACGCAATTCAGGAGGGAGTTTGACAAAGAGAAGATCGTCCTTGCCACACACTGACACGAAGCATTTACTTCACAAAGACGCCTTTGTATCCATTTAGTCATACGTCCATTTTTCTTCCATTAGCCCTTCAATTGGCCTTTAAAGTACCGTGGAACCTTTTACAATTGAATACTGCTTAATTGCACAATTTAGAATTGATGGTAAATGTACAATGCCAATGTGCGCGTTTCGAGCCGCTTCAATTGACCGGGAGTCGGCCGCGTTTTATCCCACATTGCGCAAACGCACCCTTCTACCTGTGCAAAGTCTCAGAAAATATCAAAAGATACCATTGCGCTAAATTATTCCTTGAAGTGATAAATTCCAAGGATGGCAAAAAGGATTCATATGGCTACGGGCTTATATTTTAGTGATCAGTAATACAGTGGTCTTTCTTGTGCTGTTCACACAGCGTTGTTACCTCCTTTTAAAGAGTAAGCAACAGAATATGCAACACTGACAGGTGCTCATTTACTCTGGCTGCAAGCAGAGTTTACATCGTAATGTTGGTATACGTTACAGTCATGGGAAAATACTTTTTCAAAATACTCTTCATTCAACAGGCTTGAGAATAAGAACAGTTTTAATCATTACCGAGCTGTCTCCAATTTACAGTTTTTAAGTAAGAATTTAGAAAAAAAAGTTTTTATCCAATTAAATTCTTTTTTAGATACAAATAATATTTTAGAGAAATATCAGTCTGGTTAAAGGATGAACCATAGTACAGAGACTTTTAAAGATTTTAAACGATATCAGGTGTAATGGAGACCTGAAAAAACTAACAGTCTTGGTACTACTGGATTTAAGTGCTGCTTTTGATACGGTAGATCACCACATTTTATTAAACAGACTCAGAAGCCTGGTGGGCATATCTGGTACTGCTTTTAACTGTTTTTATTCCTATCTCACAGATTGATATTTATTTGTAAGTATGGATACATGTTCCTCTGGTACCCATGGAATTAAATGTGAGGTTCCCCAAAGCTCAATTTTAGGCCCATTACTTTTTTATCTTTACATGCTTCCCCTTGGGGAAGACATCAGGAGACACGGCGTCAACTACAGTTACGCTGACGATACACAGCTGTACATCGCTGTATCTCCTGATGACTTGGGTCCTATTGATACTTTGAAGTTGTGGATGGCAGAAATTTTCCAGTAGCTCAACCAGGACAAAACAGAGGTTTTGGTCATCGGTCCTGAAGGTCGGAGAAAGAAACTTTCCCCAAGATTTTAAACCCTCACAATGTGTAAAGAACTTGGACATCATTTTTTACTCTGAGCTTAGTTTTATTCCTCATATTAAAATTTTTGCCAGATCGTTTTTTTATCATCTTAAGAATATTGCCAGAGTCCGCCCGTTTCTCTTGCAGGCCACCACAGAGGTGCTGATGCATGCTTTTATTTCCTGTCGCTTAGATTACTGTAATGCCCTGCTCTCTGGTCTTCCCCTAAAGAATATTTCAAGCCTACAGCTACTTCAGAATTCAGCTACACAAGTGCTGACGGGGACCAGAGGGCGGGAGCACATTACACCGGTTTTAAAATCGCTGCATTGGCTCCCCGTGTGCTTCAGGATTGATTTTAAGGTGCTTTTATTAGTTTTTAAATGTCTTAATGATTCTTGGGCCATCTTATTCATCTGACCTGCTTTTACCGTATTACTCCTCGCGGCTCCTGAGGTCCTCTAGCAGCGGCCTTTTAACTGTTACTAGGGTGAGGACCAAAACACACGGTGAGCCTGCCGGAGGGCATCAGGTCCACAAAGACTATTGATGTTTTTAAGAGGAGGCTCAAGACATACCTATTTATTTTGCCATTTAAATGATTTTTTTCCTTTATTTCTTAATTTTTTATGATATTGTCTTTTAGCCTTGCTTTTGCCTTTCATCCTGTTTTCTTTTCATGTTTAACTGTTTTCTTTTGGTGTTTAACTGTTTTCATTTAGTTGTTACTAAGTTTTTAGCTCTAGTGTTTCCTCATGGGGGAGCCCCTGGGATGGTTGGTCTTCTCCACTTGGCCCCGGGGGACTGTGGCGCGATTCACTTTGTGTGGGGCGAGTCGTGGTCAATCTGGGCCGGGGATCTTTGGGATGACATTGCACCCTGTAGTGGTTGGTAGTCATCCCTCTCTGTGTGGATGAGCTCCTCCTGGGTCCCTTTCCTCACATTGTTTTTCTGTGCCCCACCATGTTGTGGTTTGTTTGTGTGTGTGTTTGTGGATATGATCATGGGCATGTAGGGGGGAGGAATGGGTTATCATTTGATTGTACTATGGATGTTTTAATTGTTCAGTACCTTGAGTTGCGTTTTAATGTATGAAAGGTGCTATATGAATAAAGTTTGATTTGATTTGCTAAAACAATGCATTTGTGCAGAATGTGATGATTACATCTCAGCCTAGTTTGAATCTAAATGTTTGATCAAACGTGGCCGTTGTGATCATGTGACCAGTCTACCTAATCCACATGCCTAATTGACTGGCAATTATTAACTTTCATTTGATTGACAAACATTTGAAGACGCTTTTTTGCCAATTTAAGGGCAAGTCAACCTTAAACATTTGACAATAATATATGTGACCTCACTAGTCCAAACAAAACATTCTGATTAATATTACATTTGTCTAATATGAGTTATGAAGCAAAATCCAGCCGTTTTTAATCCATCTCAGGGGGCGGCCATTTTGCCACTTGCTGTCGACTGAAGATGACATCACAGTTGCTCAGGGCTCAGGCAACGACCAATCACAGCTCACCTTTTTTCTGAAGCTGAGCTGTGATTGGTTGTTACCGGAGACCTGAGCAACTGTGATGTCATTTCCACTTCTGATATTGATAAAAAAAAAAAAAATAATTATATTCCACTAATGCAATATTAGCCATACTACCATATTTAGACTAGTGGGGCTGCATAGAACATATTGTCGAGAATTTTTTTTAGCTTGACTTTCCCTTTAAAGAGTCATTAGAATTTGGGGTAGGCTGCGTGTGTTCTAATTTGAAGTGGTGTTGTTGCCCACCTCAAAAATATATATAGCATTTCTAGTAAGCTATAGAACGAACAATAACAATCTGTTTATGCTATGACAATAAAGTTTGAGGAATGAGAATTTTCCATTTCATCTTACAACATACAATGTTGGTATTTATTGGATAATTAGCATTGGATGCATTAACATGCATTTTAGGTAGAAGAATATCAAAGGAGTATTCTATTCCGTCCTCTTTCAAAAAGTGTTGAGTTTTTGAAGTTTGGTTTTCTGTCAATCATACAAAAGGTTCTAAAGCAAACCAAAAAATACGGTCATGTTTACAACATAAAGTGTTCAAACATTGTGAGCCCTTAAAATAAGGAACATATTTGACATAAAATTTTTGCTGTATTTCTTGATTAGTATATGCCATATTTTAGTGAAACCACTTAACAAAACTGAAAGTCTACACTTTGGTCAACAATTCATCACTCCTAATTATTTCATTGGAAAACCATTGTAGTGGTGTAAAAGAATCATGCAACACTGTGACTGTCCAACTTATTCATTTAGGAAAAAAAAAGTTCACATTTGAGGTCTAATGAATTTACTTTGCGTTGTATTGAGTCATACTGTAATATTAGATACCCCACAGAAAAACCTGAGCCAAAACTCTTAAAGGCAACTGACTTTGGAGCGAACATGCAAAAGGAGGCCAAAAATCATCGTTAGTTTCCTTTGACAAGTGTGTGGTTTGTTCATGGAGAGGGATGAATGGCTTCTCTGTGTCTCCGTCTGTGGGATGTCATCACAGACGAGCCTGTGGAGGTCCAGCCGAGCAGTGGGTGGGAGGGGGTCGTCTCCAAAATCTTATCTTAACCCACAAGGTCTGGTCAAGGTCCTCGTGTTTGTGCAAAGGCAGACGGAATGAAAAGAAAATATGGATTTGGTGACAGCCTATATGATCTTCATTTTGATCTCACACATCAAGCACAAAAAAACTTGTTTTTAAGATTCCTCTCATCTACACAGATAGCAAAAGTGTCATGTTTGATTTTATTTATTTAAATTCATTCAAGATGGATCAGCAATGCAGTTTTAAGTACTTGTAGGAAATAATACTTTGCAGACGTAGCATCCTGCTCACAAGGGTGGACGGTTTTAACTCGGTAGGATGTTTGTCAAATGTTGTCAAAATAATGGAGAAAAGTTTTGATGTACTGTACATATATATATATATATATATATTCATTCTTCAAAATAGTCATCCTTTGCTCTGATTACCTTTTTTTGCATACTCTTGACATTCTTTCCTCTCAACTCCTTAAAGACTGTTGGAAAATCCTTTCAGGTGACTACCTTTTGAAGCGCATCGAGAGAATGCCAAGAATGTGCAAAAAAGTAATCAGCGAAAAGGGTGGCTTTTAATTCAATTATTTATTTTATTAATTTCACCTTTTTTTGGCTAAGTACATAACTCCAAATGTGTTAGTTACGTTTGTGGTTGCCAAAAATCCTTCAAGGGTGCAAAGGTTGAAGGATTATGTCCAAAAGCTTTAATTGGAAAAGACATGGAAGTGCACTATAGGATTTCCAAATTAAGTCACACATATGTTGATGATTTCTTGTTTGCATCGGGTACCACCATTTATGTGGTCCGTAACCATTACACCACTTGACGTGGCGGTAAAAGTTGACAGTGAAGGAAGTGTGTGCTAGACATACAGTGTTACGCTGTGTGCCCAACAGGGAGCTCTATGATTTACGTGAGCTCAATTTGACACCTTCCTCCTGGCCACCGTTAAATCACAGCCCCTTTCACTGAAACTTCCTATAAACATCCTCTATAATGCCATATTTCCCTGTGCTATTTACTGTATATGACTTATAGTAGTTCCTGCATGCACCCATATTGTCAGAGGATTAAACTTGTATAGTTGTAAACCATCACAGGAGAAATTGCTTTGCCAAATAGCAATTATCCATCTAGTGCGTCAGTTAATTGTGAGCCCACACACATTCATGTCATTTTGTGATTTTATGTACTTATTGATATTAGTGCCATTAATTAATATGCTAAATAGTGCGCACAGCAATAATTTTTTAAAATAAATGATAGACCGTCGGTTGTACCCACAAGCAGAAAGTGAGGGAGTTAATCCCGCCCCCTTCTGTCTCAGCGTCAGATTCATGTGTTTTCAGAGCGTGCGGCGTATTTCCATGCTGTCACAAAGCCCTCTGTGAGAGCGGCTCTATTTACCCTGCAGTAAAAGTGTAGAGGTGCTCAGTGGAATTAGATTTAGGGCCTACTCCTCCCTCGTGCTCTATGTTTCGTTCGAGGTGAGTTACACTGTTGGGGTGTCAAGGGGTGCTATGAAATACAAGCACATCTTAGAATAGTCTTTAATAAGAGGTGTTTCCAGTCAGAGGTTACATAGCGGCTGGTGCAAGTGACAAGATATCCATAGATCGAATAAATATACAGCAGTGCAATTAAGGATGATTACATTTCACGATGCTATTGCTCTTCTTCACAGTACACGATGCGTTTCTTTGCAACCGCAAATGTGCTTTCTGGCTTGAAGGTTCTCAAATGGAGAGAATACGTTAAGCAGCGTCGAGGGAAAAACATTCACATTACAGAGAGTGATGACTCTTGAGCCGCCACACATGAACCAAAAACCTCCCCACTCCTTGGAGAGTATTGCTTTGCTTCGTTACATTCCACATCGTGTTCAAGTCAACTCCTTTGAGAGTGTGCATGCACTATAAGAGCTAGTGTATGTGCTTGAATGTGTGTAGCCGCTTTCACGTGGAGATCCTGTAAAATTGCCTTAACAGACCCCCCCTTTTTGCCTTTTACACCAAACCCAGCAAAGGATAATACCGCAACTGTCATAATGATACCGATTCTATGTCAGTGTCATATATATATATATATATATATATATATAAAGGGAATATTCCAGGTAGTGTAAAAGGGACGGCTCCAAAGACAGAAAATTGCCGTAATTCCGCGAGGGTACCGTTTAAACCGGGGATGTCCAAACTCTTTCCACAATAGTCCTTAAGTTTGATATATTTTAACACTATTGTCACTTAAAAAATAAGCAATATTTCTCAAATTCATTTTTGTGTAAGATATTGTCTGCTGTTGTGCTCTCTTTCTCTTGCCGGGTCAAGTGCCTCTCCCGGCCGATGGCCACCAATTGTGGACGCGAGGACTTAAATACAATAAAAATATCCATGCGCAACTGTCACGCTCGCCTGCTTTTTATCTTTCATTCACATTATCCAAAATAATCACATCACTTTACACTCACGCTCATCACTGCTCACAGCTTAGACATAGGTGGCAAGCTATGCTAAGGCTAAGTTAGCTGGAGAGGTTTTAACATGTGCCAAGCGGTCGCAACAATTCAGTGGAAGATTGGCCCCCGTAAAGTAGTCATGGAGCTTATGGTGACAAAGTTAAGAATGTTCAATGTTAGTTCACTTAAAAACAAAAATTTAAAGCTGTGTTTTTGGAATAACGGTGTTTAAATATAATGACGTTACTATTGGCGTGAGTTATTTTTGCTCATTAATTATTATTCCCATTGGGGCAACTCCGTTACCATTCCTACTAATGCAATACGTTGTGTTATTAGTGCCCCAATTAGGGGTTTCCATCAAGCTATTTTAAATAGAATTTTCATGAATTGCAAAAATAATCCTTAATGGAAACGCTAGAAATTCATAAAAAGGCATAAAATTAACACAAACATTTTTACACTTGGATTTTCCAGCGTATCAAAAAAAAAGGAAAATGCTATTTTTGGCTATAGAAGCAGACAACAAACGATGACAGTCCTGGATACCATACTGCAAGTTTTGACCAGATATTACGCCACATGTACATACTGTAGTCACAAAAAAGAGGCGGCAGTTGATAAAGTAAAATATGTTTGAAGTTGATGAAGAAATTGAAGTGTTTCTGGAATTAATAAAGGAAGCTAACATTAATGCCATTCGTGATTGAAAAGAGGCATTTTTTTTTGTGGTATCTCTAATTTCCTAAATTTTGAAACAGAAAATAGCCAATATTTTCAAGTCATGTTTGTAAATGAGAATTAGTTCTCAAACATTTTACCTGCTTAAATAAAGGATAAATAAAAGAAAAGAAAAATATTTAACTTAATTTTTTTTTTAAATATAATTTTAACTGGGGAATTAAAAAAAAAATACATAAATTTTATAATGAATTAAAAATAAAAAGTCGGATATCTGGTAACGCTGTCCTCAATATTTGATGCATGCCATGTTTTATGACGGAATAGGCAGCAGGCCAATAAAAAAAAATAATGAAACAGGCCACAAATTGCCACCAGGCCGGACTTTGGACATCCCAGGTTTGTACAGAGCAGCGAAACAGGTAACTGCTCTGAAGCTGGAAAACTGTTGGAAAACTGTCGGTTGATTTCGCCCCCTCCCACTCAGTTTAGATGACATTTCTACAGTGACAGTGAAACAGTTGGGAAAATTTTGTATTTTCCAGGTGGTGTAAAAGGGGACACTCTGGGAAGACCTCCTAAGGCAGAAAATAGCTAGAGTCAACTTTGTAGCCCCCGTTCTGTGTCATTGCCATTTATACAGAACAGCAACATGGTAAAAGGCGGCAAAACACCAGCATTTACAAGCGTGTTTGTGTGCATGTGTGTATGTATACAGTATGCATTTGTTATAGCAGCTACAAGCATTCAAAAGTCGAGGTACAAACCAGCAGCTATTTTGTTGCACTGTACATTGTGTAAACCTCTCATTCATTAAGTTATGCATTTTGGCTGACTTTGTATTAAAATAGCCAGTGAATACATACAGAGGCTATTATCAGAAATGTAACCAAAAAGCCCAAATATCACATTTGTAACAATGGGCATTCAAGCCTTTAGCAAAAAGAGTGAATTGAAAATGTATAAATGTATTCAAATGCATTACGTTGCCATCTGCCAGGGGTTTTAAGTACAATTTTTTTTTGTGGTTTTCATACAAAATAGGGAAAGTGTACCATCTTCACACTGTGACTTGCATTAACTTAAGGTAACATGTCATCCTCTTGCCCGTGATTTGGAGCAAGTAAACATTCACATTAATCAACAAAAACAGTGCACATTCAGTCAAAGGTCTCGCGAATGCTCTCAAACAGTGTCGTCGCTCTTTCGGCCCGTCCACTTGTGAGTCGTGACTATAGCAGCTCAGGGTCGATTCCAAGGCACTTGATTCTTTTCATTGCTTGTGATTTACAGAATTAATAGTGTTGCCCTTTTTCCTCACTCTCTCTCCAGGGTACAAATGCACTTAATGAAATAAAAACTCACATTCATCAAGTTATCAGATAATAAACTTTGGTAAGATGATCTTATGCGACCTGAATGGCGTTCCTACCAGACAAAATACGGTTGGACTATTACGATGGCAATTTGCAAATGAAATGCCACAGAGAGACTTCAATCATAAGGCAAATCACTAAGCCTGAAATACGCAAGGATATCCTTAAGAGATCGAGGCTAAACAAAAGTGTATTTTCTTCCTGCATACAACTAGACAAGCACACAGTATGAAAACAGAGAAGAGTTCAAGAAGGTGTTGCAAACATTCAAACTATTTTGTGGTCTTGGGGACTTTCCGGTTGCCACTGGGTGCCGTGGAGTTGCAAAATGCCCTGCAAAACCTCCAACCAGACTTTGTAGCAGAAGAGGTACTGTTCCTGAAACCAAGACAGAAAAAAAGCTCTCGCTTTTGGAAGAGTGGCTTGATTTAAAGCCTCAACTCCGATGCTACTGACCTTGGTCTGAATCATGCCGTGCCGTTGAAGTCTCATCTCCTTTACGATGTTGCTCACGTTAATCTGAGAATAAGAAGACAGATGGCTCATGCATCATCAGCATTTCTGGGCTGTTTGTGTTTCAAATGGCATGTTGGATCGAATGCTCTCATGCCGCAGATATAGTGATTTAGTCTTTTGTGATTAATGACATTGTGAATAAATAGTGAAAATGGCAATGCAGCTAATAGAGTGTTTGCCACTCACAGGCAAATCCCTCTCGGTGAGGCTGAGGATAATATCGGTGCAGATGAGAACACCCGAGCGTCCGATGCCAGCGCTGCAGTGGACCGTGACGGGCCCCTGGTGGTGCACTGAGCGCAGGTAGCGGATGAAGCGGACTAGTTGCTTGGAGTAGTGCGGAACTCCGTGATCGGGCCAGTGCGTGAACTTCAGGTGATGGACGTTGTGGGTCTCAGCTGTCTGGAATATTTCAATGTAAGTAAGGGTTCATTAACTCATTCAAACCCCAAAATGTATAAATGCGTTTTTTATTACTTTATCCTTCACGGCCCAAAACATATTTATATGTGTTTTATGTTTTTTTTTAAATGCTAGAGCATACAGAAGGCGTTCTGACATTAAGCAATGGTAGTTATTACAAAAAACGGTCAGCAGGTGGCAGCAGAGTATAAGAGATCAGCCAATGACATGCTGCAATAAGCTCTTTTTGTCAGTGTTTTCAAAACTTAGCTATAGTCTAATGTTAATTGCTGCTAAACGGAAACAGATGCAAATATACTTTTTCTTTCCGATGAAAGAAGAGACGCTAACCTTTCTTTTGGTATGGTCCATGTTTTTATAGCAATAGAACAGAATATTCTGTGGACCTTGCAAAATCATTCAAAATCCAGTAAAACAGCCAGGAACAAAAGGGGTTGTCTCAGTGAAAATGGCTGGGAGTGAATAAGTTAAAATAGAAGCTTGGATTCAAATACAGCCTGCTTTAGTAGCTAGGCCCATTTTGAGTACAACCAAAATCTTCATCACTTCATAAATGGATGGATGAAAGATGACTAAGTGAACTGCATCCATGTCAATACTCTCAAATGCCATTAAGATACCATTTCTGGAAGTATGTTTATAAAGCTATACTAATGCTTAGAGTGCATTTTTACTGCAGGGCTGAGCATTTTTTTTCACCTTAAGTTCTATCCCTGTCCATCGTTTCTTATGCCTAAGGCCAATAAAGAGGAAGTCAACCAAAACAAATATCTCTGGGGGCGGCCATTTTGTACTTGTTGTCCACTGAAAATGACATCACAGTTGCTCAGTATAGACCAATCAAGGCACACCTGTTTTCTGAAAATGAGCTGTGATAGGTCGTTACCTAAACCCTAAGCTGTGTTGTGTTGTCATTTTCAGTCGACAACAAGTAGCAAAATGGATGCCACCAGAGATAATTTTTTTATTTGATTTCCTGTGAGATGAAACTGAGATGGATAAAAGCAGGTGGATTTTGCTGCTTTATTTATATTCCACAAAAACAATATGAATCAGAATGCCGTGTTTAGACTCGTGGGGCCACATACAACATATTATTGTCACGGACATTTTGGGGTTGACTTTCACGTTAAAGTTCCTGAGCAGAAAATTCAATTTTGAATCGCTACTGCCACCTGTGGCCAAAAACTTAAACTGCACACATCCTTCTTCACGTACACAATGCGCACAGGACATCACATCCACAGACAGAGGACAGGAAATTCGAACCCGAAAACAAGTAAGCTATTGGCCAGAGGCTTGTAGGAGTACCCATTGTGAACAGCTAAGGTGTTAATCTGCTAATTAGAAGATGTTTCAGTCATAAGTACAGCACTCAACTAAAAAGGCTATAGTAAAGATATTTTGTTACAAAGAGCAACTTTTAGGATGCAATTCAATGTTCCCTTGCTATTTTGCGGTTCGATTATTGCAGATTCACTCTATTGTGGACTTTCATTTATGACCATTTTCTGGTTAATGTAAGTCATTTTCTGATTAAATAGGAAAACTTCAATATAGTTATTAAGCTGATGTTTCATCATCGTCATGCTCATTTGCTACCAGGGTGAGGAGTGCACATCTGCTTAAATTAATTTAGGAACGCAGCCTTGCATTTTAAAAGTTATATTTTTTAAGTGAAAGAAGTAAATACAGAAGGATATACAGTAGCCAATTTACTGTACCTGAGTGCTGTACTCACCCATTACCTACTTTTTGTACTAGTATGTACCTGCATATTATTAATAAGATAAGATTTTTCCTCTGGATGGTTGTATTTGATCTTAAATCCATTTAATATTTTTCTTATTTTGTAAAGGGAAAACTTTTTTTCGTTACAATTATCTGTCATTGGTTTACTGTAATGGACATTTTATGTATCAATAGTACTATAGTGGTATCGGTGACTACTCAAGTTGAGTAATCATTATGGTTTCCCTGAAGATGGCCAGATCAAACTTCTCGGTACAACTATACATGTTCCAAGGCATCAACGTCTCTCACCTCTGTTTCCACCATTCGGATGACTTTGATGTGGAAATATTCCAAGCACTGCTGGTTCACCAGATGGACGTGATACTTGCCCGTGTCCAGGGGCTCGTTGGGCTTCTCAGGCCAGTACTTGTGACATTTCACCCTTCCTCGTTCTACTTCCTGGGTCATCATAGCAATCACGTCCGCTTTGTTTTCCCAGATCATTTGCCAGAACGCAGTCACCGTCGAGGGTAGCGGCCCTTGGCAGGAAATGTAGGAGAGCGCCTCATCTCCCGCTTGCATGCGGATGTGGCTGGCGTTGATGTAGTCGCGCTTCTCCCCGAGGGTGACGCGGGTTTTGTCATCTGTGGATGGAAAAGAAGACACACAGCCAGGGTGAGTGTATGGTGTGTGTCCATTTACTTGCAACAGATTTCTGATAGTTAACTTTCCTCAGTTGTTTTGCCTAAACGTATGCAAAAACTAAATAAAACTGAGTTAACCGCTTTGAGGTCTGTAACAAGGTTGGTTTGTTGGTGATGAGAGGACTAATAGAGTCAAAGTAGTCTTCCCACCTACTTGGAATGTACTAGAAAATGGCTGTTTGCTAAGGAATGGATTGGATCAGTAAATAACCTGCTGTATGCACAGGCATAGGAAAGGGCATATGGTGAGGGTCAGCCATATTCCACTGAGGCCCACTATCTTTGTTGTCAGCATGCTCATTCATCTCTGACTCCCTTCACCCACCCCAAAAATCAAATCTCTGGAGGCTATAAAGTAAATGTGCTGCATGTTTGTCTTAATATGGATGAACAAGTGTGATTTGCTTTCTCTTTATTCCCAACAAACCAACATCATTATTTCATAGCCATTTATTTTTCTGTGCCTTAATCCTTCATTGTGTATAAACATCTGGACACATACATCAGGAGGGGCACATTTTGACATATGCTGGGCCTCTTTTAAAATAATTTAGTAGGATTTCCTACCAAAAGAAAGCATTGTATTCTAACATGTGGGGGTAAAGCATTTTTCATAATTATTTATATAGTTCAGAGCCATCTGTTTTTTTTCCCTAATCTTTCCTGGTCATCTGCGTGGATATGTATTCTTTATCATGTAGGAACAGTTTAATGGGAGAGTTTGATATACGGCGATCCCTGTTTATTGCAGGAATTATGTTAAAAGACTTTACTCAGTGATATAGAGAGAGGCCATGTAAAGAAAAAAATACTAAAAAAGTTTAAGCCTTAAAATATCCCTCCTACAAGCTTAAAAAACATTTCAACTTTACAAACAACATTAAAAAAATAATTGTAAATGTATTCGACCACACAAAAATTGCAAACAAACGCAATAATAATCAAACATAATCAAACATCTGTTTTAAAATAATCTTCCCACACACTTTAATCCTGGGTTCAATCGAACCGCAGGGGTTCGGTTAGCAAGTCTCAGGGATTCTACGGAGGTCAAGACACTAGGGCTGGGTATCGATTCGATTTTGATTCACAAGAGTTCAGTTCGATTCGATATCAATTTTTCCCGATTTGATTTGATTCACTTCACTTCAATCCGATATCTATTAATTATGGAACATCAATTCTTCTTAAATGTCAAGTACATGATAAAAACTCCACAAATATTTAAATTCCAATGTAAATTTTGCGAAGGCAGTGACTGGTCAAATGATTTAGTTTAATAATGAAAGTAACACGTGTTATAATAATTTAAAGGTGTATTCAAGGATGTTTTGTCGCTGCGTTTTACGGGTGGATCATTTTAACATCATTGCTTCTTAATCCCGTCAATCAATCTGCTGTAAAGACGTCGTGAGTGCTCGTTCCTAGCTGCGCATGCGCACTTTGATTAGTGTAGCGTAGTGTAGCATGTAGCCGCTGAGCTTTGGATTTAGCCATTCATCGTTGTAGCTCCACCGATCTCACTGCATACTTTGAAAATGTCTGAGAGCCGCAAGAGGACATCCGTTTATTAAGTGAGGCCGGCTGCAGAGACTGATGAAGATGAGCTCGCACGTTCCCAACATTTGATATATCACCTTTTCTGAGTGCATCAACCTTTACTAGGGTTTTTCAAGTAAATATCACTCCCCATTTTTAGAGTGTAGGCGTTTCCCCCGGACGAGCAGGTAGGATGGTCTTTCGCATGCGTCACCCTCCTAACTCTATGATTTGTAATGCCAAGTTGAGCATTTCTAGTCCTGCACAACTAACTATCAAGCAAAACTAAAGGAACTCTTCTTAGTTAGTTCCCGTCTTGTCTCACAATGACTTTCCTACTGTGAAGCACATAATTGGAATGACAGCACGTAATGTCTGCTGCCTGTCTGCCCTTGAAGCTACTCCATTTATAAAAGACATTGACCTACATCTCTTATAGTAATTACAAAATGTTTTGCTCATGTTCTTGGACGACATCTAAGAGAAGTGTCCCCGAATTATAATTAGACCGTGGTGGTTTCAGCAAATGGCAAAAACTAATTCATGTTGAATGGTGAATGACTCACAGGGCAAGATGTCTCTGTAGCGGTTCTTGTCTCTGTTTTCTGGGGCTTTCCCCACCACACAGTCATCAGACGGCTTCAGGTGCTCCAGAGCCTTAAGTCACATTAGTGTGTAACAATGTCAACACGCATGTAATGTCCCATTGAGCAGTATGTGCTGGGCAGTGTTCAATGAAACTCACCATGAATTCTTTGACCAGTTCCTGCTGGTCTAATTGATGCTGCAGAATCTGGATGATGGCTTTCACCCTGGAGCCTGAATACTGGCTGCCTCGAGATGGGCTAATGAGGGCTAAACTGGACAGTTCCTCCTCTGATATTATGGGTGGGCCTAGTCGGGGGATAAAATATAGATGACACACATGATTTGCTTTCGCGGGTTGATCTGGCCCCAGAGCCTTGAGTTTGACACCATAATTGGAGGAATAGACACCTATCTGTGGTGAGGTTGTTTGGTGAGCATTGGCGTCAAACACATTGTCTTCTTCTGCGCTGCTCCAGCCGTCTGATTCTGGTTTTCGGATGCTTTTGCACGACTGGTCCAACAGTTTGATCACAGTGTGTTTCCTGGGGGAGTCAGGGGGCAAGGGGGGAGACCACACCATTTTTATTCTTCGGGAGGTAGGACCAGTTGAGATCATGCAAGGCTGAGTTTCCTTTCCCTGCGACTTTTCCACCTAAAATACAGTATACAACACCATGCTAAAATATCTATTATCATCTATTATCTTTGAAAGGGTTTGGACTGTTATTACAAGGTCCACAGTGTAGCTCAATAACAACACCTCTTCTGCTGAGGTACTAATGAGCTCCAATACAAGAGAGAAAAAAAAGTATTTTAGAAAAAAATAATGTTCAGCTAGCTAATTAGTTTCTACATAATTTGACTTGCTATTAGTATAATATAAGTAAAGATTGAAGGTGCTGTTTTATTCATTGCTCTCTATTGCCTCCCTGTGGTGAACAAGGGAACTTTAGCACAAAACTACATTGGGGGCCTGATTTACTACAGGATTGTGCGTGGAAGAAAAAAACCTAGTAAAGGGTTGATTGTTCATGCAAACAGATGTTGAAGCCAATATACTAACCCAGGATGGCATCTGTCAAATGTGCTAAACACCCACACATTTCATTTTGCACATTCTGGGAGGAGTAGATGTAAATAGATGAATTCAGCATGCACAATGTGATTTACTGTATCAAATTGGAAGGGCTGATTTTTCATCTTTAAATACACTACCATGTCTGAAATGCAGGCGCAAATGGCACCGCTGTGCGTAACCGTGACGAGGAGGAGCAGACGAAATGTGAGGTGACGAGGAGAACGTATCTTTTGCGCATGTATAAACATTTTTGAAATGACAGAAACAAAAATGATCATGACATATATTGTGCATGTATATTTATCAAATTCATTTTGAGAGCTTCTGAATGATCCGAGGGTTGCAACTCACCTTTGACAAAACTTATTTCGACTGCATTTCCTTGCATCAGTGCACTGTGACAATTGCCTGCTGTTGTCCCCTCCCAGAGCAGTTTTTTTTTGGTGTCCCAAGTTTTAAACAAAATTTTATGCAAAATGGGCTCCCGCAATGAGTAAAATATTAATAATAATAATAATAATAATAAAAAAATATATAATAATAATAATTGGAGCGATACACTAATATGTTTGTCTTCTCCTAACACTTCCAATTCCATCACTTTATTGCCCTCCTAAATGTTCCATGGGGAAAACCATTAGCGCTGCCGCTGCTTAAAACACAACACACTGTTTTAAATCCAGCTGTCCCCACCACTTTTACATCTGTTGCCAATGGTGCACATAATATGCTGAATTCAAGGTTTACCAGTAGCACCCACCATTTAGGATCTTAGTAAATCAGGCCCAAAAGGTACAGTGACTCAACTACAAAAATTACAAAGAATGTAAAGGATGTCTTTTCAATCTTACTATTTACAAAAATTAAAATTAACTGGAAAAACAACATGCAAATAAAATGTGGTGGCTAATAGAAGGGAAGAGAAGTTTTGGAAGTTACTACCTGTCAGAAGCTCCATGCAACATTTCAGTGACATTAAGTGATGGGCAGCAAGCTTGATGAGAAGGCGTGCTGTCACAGCTCTCCTAATCCATAGACCAACAGGCAAAGTATGCAACCATTAAAATTAAGCACATTTGTTTACGGACAACAGACACAAAGTCGTGAAGTTTGGAGTTCTACTGAAATGTTGTGGAAAAATAGGCCTCAAAAGTCAAACACAATCATCATGTTTGACATTAGCAAATCTTATGACACTTCAATAAGTGTTACCGAAGAGTAACAGTTATTACAGGGTGTCCGTGGGTCATTAAAAGTCAACAAATGAATTCTGGGGGGAAATAAGACCTTAAATGCCATTGAAAAGCATTACAACAATGTCTAAAATCATTAATTTTATATATATTTATGGAAATTGGGGACTAGTTGTAATTTACAATGAACAAAGAGTCAACAAGTTCCTACATTTTCCAATTAATTTGCTCTTATTTTGAAAAGAAAAATGTACTGTTTGTGTTACCAACATCAAACATGAAACGCTAATACCACCTAGTGGCAGGAAGATTACCTCAATGTTTTACACTCCTTTTAACTTTATAGTATTTTTTTTAACTTAAATTAATTTTAGACATTTCTATTGAGTTATTAATGAACTTATTACTTATGGAAATTGTGATAAAGGGTCTTCTGTTTATACAATAAAATGAATTCAGTATTAATTATATTCATGAATTCATTTTACCAAGCAGATGACATTATGGGCATACAATCACTGTAGTCCAGCATTACTTATAAAATGTGGGACGGCTTCATTATTGCTCTGATTTTCTTGAAGATCTCAAAGGATTTGTGTTTACAATATTATGACATTTAAGAATGTTAAAATGTTATTTGTAACATGGATTGCTTAATTAGCTTTACATTATTTCCTAAGATAATTAGAAGTTGATCTACATCACAAAACTGATTGTGTTTGACTTTGGTTTGACACTTCCACTATGCTCATATGTGTTACCTGATTAATTGGTGTTTCATCCATGACCACAGTCAGTTGTCTTGGAGGAGGTGGTGGCGTTGTGACTAAAACACCTGATTCATTAAACACACATTCTGCAATCGGCTCTAAAACATTATATAAGTGAAAACAACAATGACGTTAGATTTTTTGTGTTTAACAGGACGTGGCTGAACAATGAACATGCACAATGCACAGATACAACCAGGGGGGCGCTCCACTGGCTTATTCATCATGGCGTCAGGTGAGGAAGAGGCATCAGAGGTGGTAACTGGAGCTGGCTGCTCTGCTAGGACAGCCTCGGCGCCCGTGGCCATGTTGGGTGGCGTAGGTGATTCGGAATAGGTCAGCGGCAGGATGTCCCTGCAGATGGTGAGCTGCACTGTTCCTTCAGCTTTACGCAGAATATCTACCACCTTATTGTGGCTCAGTCCCGACACAATGATACCGTTCACCTGGTTAAAGACAGTCAGGATCTATGGTTTTGCCAGAGGCAGACAGGGAAATATTCCAAATCTGTTGTATGGAAATGTTACCTCTAGAAGAATATCTCCCACTCTTAACCTGCCATCCTGCTCAGCTACTCCACCAGAACAGATTTCTCTCACCCTGAGCATACTGCCATTGGTCCCACCAACCAGAGCAAAGCCAAGGCCGCCTCCTTCTGGTTTGCTAAACTCTACTTGCATAATGCAACTCTGAAGGGACAACGATGACAAAAGGACAGCGGAATTGGAATTAGTAAATATCAGAAATTGTAATCTTGTGTACTGAGTGCCGAATCCACAAAGAATAAAATAGCGCTGTTAATTGTAGTTCATTTGCACCCACAGTTGAATCCGTCTTAACGTCCTATTCACAAGCAATATTGTGACAATGATATACCAGCGGAAACAGGCTACATTTGACAGTTGAGCGCAGTTTGCACTTTTTAAAGTTATTAATATTATTGTGTTATTAAAACAAGAGGAAAAACACTTACATCCTGCTGTTCAGCCACAGACAGACATCTGAAGTTGCCTACAGTTCTACTGACAACTTCAACTGCAGGAAAAAAAGAAAAACTTGGTATGAATCAGCAGGAAATGTAGACAAAAGTACTTGCACACGAATATTGATCCGGTCCATTTGATCCAAACTAATTAACATCCAAAGTTCAGCACCTCATGTAGTCTAAGAAAATTCTTCATTGATTTAAACCAATTAGATTGCAGGGACGGAGCCACAAAGTACTAAAACAAGATATACACTGTTCCCTCACTTTTTACTGGTGATACGTTACAAGTTCCCTTGCAAGAGGTGAATTTCCACAAAGAAAAGGCAGACTTTCTTTTATCATTAATTGTTATTATTATTATATTTTTTTTTTTAGGGATTTACGCCTCTATTAAGCAGATGCACGCTCCTCACCCAGGCAACACATGACAACGGCGACAAAATGGCTTAATATTACCCGTAATAATACCGCAACCAGAAGCCGGTTAAAAAAGTTACAATTGGTCATGACTCTCAAGTGAATCTACAATAACCAAACCGCGAAGTAGCGAGGGAACACTGTACCTACCTTCCCCTCAGCCAGTCTGAATTTGAAAGTGTTGATGGCTATGCACCTCTTCTATGACAGCTGAACAAGACAAGGTCTTTTCAAAATGACGCGCTGCGGGTACTGTCACCAAGCAACTGAATCACCTGAACTATAGAACACTATAGGACTGTGTATATGAGTGTGCATGTGCCTGTGTGTGTGTTCTGAATGTTGAAAGACAGAACTTGGGCCCTCACTGCAAGATTAATAATTAGCAAGCCTCTGGCCTCCACTGGTGTATTGGACTGCACAGCTGTAGGTATCACACACACACACAATATCGCTCTGCCAAGCAAGCTCATACCAAGCAACAAGAAGGTGCTAATGGAAAGATATGATGACGAAGATAAGGAGTGCGTCTCACCATCTTCCGGCGGTGATTCTTTGTCAGGAGAGATAGGCTCTTCAAAACGAGCAAAGAACTTCCTATCCTTTTTCCAGTCAAACAGACCTGTAAAAGTACCCAAAAAAGTGTCAGACAGATAATGACCTCATTCCCCTCCAAACCACTTTGGTAATGATTGAACTTAAATGATCATTTAGTTAAACACAAACATATGCAGTTTCCCGGCATCTGTGTTTATAACAAACAAAATCTCCCTCCTTAGGTTTACTGAGGCAGATGAAATCATCTCATAAATTTTTCACAGACTCCTCACCGTTCCATTTGGCCTTGGGCGTCACAGGCTGCTCATCTCTGAAAACATAAGAATAACACAAACAATAGAGAGGGTCACGTTTCTGCATCTCATCTATTTCTTTCATTTTGATTCCACCCATAAGTAGGCACAGACCTCAAGATTTTGATTTTGACTTTACGCGGGGCGATCTCGCAGGCTTTGACAGCATCGTCCAAGGTCATCCCTAAAGTGCACCTGCCGCAGATGTAGAGGATCTTGTCGTTGGGTTGCACGCTGCCTTCTTCGCTGGCCGGTGAGCCTGGCACCACCTCCAGACAATAAATGCCCTGCCATTTGCTGCCAATGCCGCCGGTTAGCTTAATACCTGGAGGAAACAGACACAAATGCCACTCAGTTGTAAGGTTGAGACGGATGTCGATTTTCCAAACATTCAAACATTTAATTCTGCCAAACTACACTTAACACTGGTGTTTAATTACTTATTCATGTATTGCACTAGTGCCAGTGTTAAAAATTAAGCTCAAACTAAACTTTACTCTGGTAAGTAGTACTTCATTTATATAGTGTTTTTCCTCCTTACAAGGTCCTCAAATTACTTCACATTTTGACTACTGATGACACAGCATGAGGAGGTTCAGTACTTTGCACAAGGATACTTTAACATAGTCACACTAACCTGGGATGGTACCCACACTCTCAGGGTTGGTAGGCAACCACTCTACCACTGAGCCACGCCATTCCAAAAACAACAACTGGATGTATCGCTAATGAAATGACAACAGCGCGCTGTAAAATTCGGAAATGAGGGGTATAGTCAATTTTAGCCTGGCAAGCCACACCCACAAGCGTACATAGAAAACAGGCTGGCCAATCAAATTAGTCTATTTTTGTGATGTCGTCTTTTGCTAACACTGTTCGAGTATCCAAACAGAGTGAAGGGCTCCAGGTGGCAGAGTGGTACCGTCATTTGGCTACGTTGCAGGTTGGCGTGGGTTCACTTCCCCGCTTGGGAGACCATGTTCATTTGTGTGCACATTTGTGTGAACAAGTGGGGAAGGAAAAAAAACAAAATCAAAACAGAGTGATTTATGACACCATGAATCTTCAAGTTTTTCCCGCAACAATGACATAAGTCATTCACTACTGTCTCTCTTCGACTAGTAGCCATGTTGGATTTCTTCTCCGTCTCCGCAAATAAAACAAAAAAAAAGACTTCAACGAGTCGGGCAAAGCCGCGAGTGAGTTTGGATTTCCAGGCTAGGTCAATTTAACACTCAAGGTAGTGCTATTCAGGTTACAACCAACATCCACCCCAACACTAAAATAAAACTGCTTACTGCATATTTGATCGACCACCGGAAATTTAACACTGACCAATTTGCTGTGTAATTTTGATGACACAAAAAAACTATTCTTGTTAGCTGACGACATCAAATAAGGCCATAGATCTTGCTTTTCTGAATATATTGCATTATATTCAACAATGCTCCCTAGTTCATGTTCCTCCATGATGCTCTTGGACTTGTTTTTTCCCACCTTTTAAACATGATCTCTTCTGTATTTGACTTTAACTCTGTCTAATTATGCCTCTTTGACATGTTGAAAAAAGAAAAAGTGTGATAAAGTAAAGAGTGTGTACAAAGTTAGGGAGTAAAGTAGGCTATAGATGCCTGAATTATCTACTTAAGTACAGCAACAAAATGTTTGTACGTCGTTACTTCCCCCCACTGGTAATGGCAAAGAATGAAAGACTGGTAATCGTCCTACCAAGCTGTCCTGTTGGTGTCTTGTAGAGGACAATATCAGGCAGGCTGTCACAAGAAGGGGGTGCCACCAGGTTGGTAACAGCCCTGCCCAGGGTCATACTGAGTCTCCTGGGAGAGGACCTGAGAATCGTCATGGCAACCTCATCTGCCACATTGGTAACATCATGTCCATTTACCTAGAGACGATTGAAACAGATGAAAATAATCAAGATAGCAAGTGATGCCTTCAAACAAGTGGGCGTTTACCGTGATAAGCCGGTCTCCAGCTCTGAGGCGTCCGTCTGCCTTTGCTGGGTTGTCCAATATTTCTTGTATGTAGTAGCAGTTGTCTAGTTTGCTTCGGGTAATGGTGAAGCCAAAGCTTCCACTCCTGGACTTGGTCAGAAGGACGGTCAACTCGAATTCTTTTACAAATCCCTGCAAGGCACCAAACAAACAACCAAAGACACAAAAATGTGATCATTGTAATGTAATCCTTTCCACAATATGTACAGAAGATTCTACATGGATTCGGCTCTTTGTTAAAAATATTCGGTGTCTGGACATCAATGAACAAAATGACCTTTCTTCTACTCTCTTCTTCATCCTCTTCATCCTCGTCCTTGTATCCCCTTTCTTTCTTTTCCGGCTCTTCTCTCCGCTGTGCATGACTCTGGGCGGGTTGAGGTACTATTGTAGGTGTAAGGGTGGGAGCAGGTACGCTGACACAAGGAGGCGCTGATGAGATTATCTGGGTTGTTATGGGGCCTGCCGGCGGAGCAGGATTTTGAGGGAGCCCCGCAGCAGGCTGACTGTTTTTAGGGAGGGCTTTGCATTGCAGTGGAAGCTGCTGCCCCTGCTGTAGTGGGTAGTGCTTGGCTTTGGATGGCTGTGTGGTGAGCGGCTGGGACGGGTGTGCCAGGGCACAAGTGGTCAGGGTGTCAGATGAGAGGTTTAGAGGTGATTTGGTAGTATTTGTGCTCTGGGAGCTGAAATTAGACAATGTGTTTGAGGTTTGTAAAACAATAGATGGATTGTTGGAAGTCTGAGAAAAAATCGACGAAGTGGTCTGGGTCTGCGAGGTTAGGCTTGTGTGGTTTGATGATGGTGTTTGAGTGGCCTGATGAGACTGAAAACTTTGTTGAGGTTCCATGGTGGAACTGATGGTCAAATACTCCTCATCTGCCATTATAGTCAGTCCATTTCCCACAAGGCAGTAGGTCACACTTCCATCTGCTTCCTCTCGAACACCACTGCAAAGAAAACAGAATCACTTTCATTCTCAACCCCCCAAAAAAGACATTTTTAATCACCTGAATCAGTTTGGGATAATTAAAGGGGAAGTCAACTCATAAATATTTTTGGGACAATAATATGTTCTATGCAGCCCCACTAGTCTAACTAAAGTATTCTGGTTAATATAGCGTTAGTGGAATATGAGTTAAGCAGCAAAATCCAGCAGTTTTGATGAATATCAGAAGTCAGCCATTTTGCCACTTGCTGTCGAGTAAAAATGACATCAGAAGGTGGGTTTCCATCCACCTATTTTTATTCGAATTTTCAAGTATTGCGAGAAAAAAAACAGAATGGAAACGGCAAAATTCTACCAAAAGTTTTTACGCTTGAAGGGGTGGTTTTTGAAGCGTATTGAAAAAAGGAAAATGCGCATTTTGGCGATGGAAACAGGTTTTGCAAATAAGCGACTACAAGACCAGATATACGTCACATCTTTTGACCAATACTACGTCACACGCATGTTTGTAGTTACAATAAATGGCGGATGATAAAGTAAGATATGTTTGGGGAGATGAAGAAACACGATTCTTTTTATAATTAATTAAAGAAAAAAAACATGAATGCTATTTTAGATGACTTTATTAACATCAGCTCTCAATGTAACGACACACTTCACTTACATGCGGCAAGGAAGCCAACAAGACAAACTACTTCCGTTCAGTCCGTCAAAACCAACATTCCCACCTGGAACTGCCGATTGTCCCAAAATTCCGTCACTACAACGTCATCTCGCGATGCATATTCGCAAAAGAAGAGCGGATGGAAACGGGCATAAGTCGCATGTCAAATAAACTGGTTTGGATGTTGAGGAAGGAAAAGCTTGCGCTATCTGACGATGACCAAGGGCTAACCCTTAAACTGATCATCAGTCAATCAGTCAACCATTTACACTTGCAGTCTTGTCTATGAACCCTTTAGAAGTTACCAAACCTTTTGAGTTCAGCAAGATTCCAAAGAAAAACATGCCTATGTTTCAATAAAGAAGGGTTCGGTGAATGCGCATAGGAAACAGGTGGGGTTCAGTACCTCCAACAAGGGTAAGAACCACTGGTTTAAGAAAAAGTGGGAGATAACTCATTCAGTGCCATTGACGTCTATAGACGTCAAAAACCCATTTTAACTGCGTTGGCACTGAATGAGTTTAAGAAGTTCCGGAAATAATTGCAAGTCATTTCCCTACCTGGCATACATGGAATTTGAAGCAGCCTTAGGGAAGACGTCAAATATAGCAGTCGAACTTGTTGCGACGGCCTCCTCCCGATCCTCGCTTGCCTTCTTTGTTTCTATTTCCTGTTGTTTTTCTGCTTTTTCGACAGTCAGCTGCGACTCTTGATGAGCTGGTCGAAAGCAGATTGTAGGTGAGACGGGCGACGTGGGAGAAGCGGGCGAGGCTGGCGAGATTGGCGTCGGAGGCGACGTGGGAGAGGCTGGTATGGGAGGTGACCCCGCTCGAGGTGAAGATGGAGGAGTCTGTTCTCCTTGCACCTCCCTCTCTTGTCCTCCAAGGAACCTTGGAACTGCCGGAGGCTCTGGGCTTTTCTCTGCTGTGTCGGTCAACTCCTCCTCGAGGACGGAGGCCGTACTCTGAGCAGGTATGTTGACATCAAAATGGAATTTAAGAAGCTGGCTGTAGTCGTCTCCTAGACGGATGTCCAGAGATCGGGATCGGATCTCCCTGGTGGGTGCAGGACTCTAACAAAGAAAGAGAAGATAAAGTCATCTCGCCACATTTTGGGCAATGAGATGTTCTTTAAATTGATGTTTACTCACCAGTGTGTTGTCATCAGCATCGTACAGCATTCCTGGATTGGGTCTACAGATTAAGAGATGTACCGCAGACGGGCCACCTCGTAGCAGGGACAAGACCCTCTAAAATGGCAAAGATAAACAGTGCGGGTAATTCAGGATGGTCGTTATGACCTAAGATGTACTCCAGTGTTTGTGTGATGGTAATTCCTTGTCAAAACACAGAAACACTGTGACACAACCAACTTGCTATTTTGGGTAGCATTAGATTAAAAGATTAGTGAACCAATGATGTAGCCAAGCTGCACTCGTGGTCCTGACGTCCATTCACAAGTTATTTTCTAAACACGCATGCTTGATTCAGCACCTTCTCTTCGGCTGACATAAATGTACAACACTAAAATCATGACCTCCTTTTGGTCTTTTGAGTACAGAAACTACTTGGATGCATGGCGGCCATTTTACGTTGCCACTTGTTAAGCAAGCCCAACTTGAATACACTGACTTCTCTACACCGTTTTCATATTATTTTCTTTCTCTAGAGTCAAAATACCGCAGTGTGTTTTAGTGTTAATTTCGTTAACTAAAACTAAATAAAAATATTTTCGTCAACACATTTTTCAAAGGATGAAAACTAGACAAGACTAGACTGAAACCCTCATTAAAAACAATAATTGGGCCTAAATCAGTATGTATTTTCATCGATTAATGAATACGAGATGAAAATACACTTCACTCAATAAAAACTGGACCAAAATCTACAGACATTTTAGTTCATGAACAAAGACGAGACGAAAATTTGACTTATTTTCTAAAATCCTGTCTATGCTTATCTGTCACTGACACAGTCATTTGACACGCAGTGACACACACTCTTACAAATCCGTAGCTAGCGAGTGCAACATGCACAAACACATGGGACAGACAGGAGGGGGGTTCACGGTGAAAGGTAAAAAAAAAAAGAAGAAAGTAAATTATAGTTATAATGTAACATTAATCCAACTGCTATAACGTTCCGACAATAATGTTAATCCGACAGATTAACTAATGCTGGCTAATTTACAAGCTCGTAGCATGGAGCCATAGTAGCCACTGTAATTGTGTGTGAAGATTGTTTTCATAAAAAAGATGTGAAAATTTTTAGGTAAAATTGTTTTAGATGTTTATTAACATTATCTGCTGACAATAAAGTATACAGAGGTTACTTTGACTAAAACTAGACTGAAATGTTGACAGTTTTTGTTGACTAAAGCTCGATTAATAAAATTATGTTTTATTGTACTAAAATAAAGACTAAAATGTTAGGCTTACAGTTGACTAAATACAAACGGGATGAGGTTGACTAACTATGAAAAAAAACAACTAACAAGCTTGATTGAAACTGGACTACAACTGAGACTAAATTTATGTCTGATAAAATTAACACTAGTGTGTATCTATTCACACATATATAGGTGTACCTACGTACGTGCTTCTGGCGCACAACCCACCGGAACTACTCAAGCAAAAGTAACGAAATCTAATGACGCAGCGTGGAGAGTGACATGATTATAATGTCTTTTATTGACCCTAGAAAGTAAAAATGAAAGTGGAAATGGCGCCTATTGGCGTAATGATGTCCGTGCATCGCAGTTAAGTTTGGTTTATCTCGTATGTTTCATAACTATTTTGACCCGAATATTGACAGCTTGTAAACGTAGTCACTGTCATCCTGCCCTGATACTATCTCCAAGCTCGGAAAGCTCTGGTTTGCCTTCATGCTCCCGTTCCATACATTGCACCCAGATTAGCGACACCAGAAAAAGATGGGGAAAAAGATCAAATCTGCTTTTGTAAAGGGGTTGAACATATGCCATTTGGAAGACTGCAATAGACCTAATCTTGGTAAAGGATGGTTCGAGGTTGCTTTCCTCTATTCTACACTTTGATGTTTTGCACAATTTTGGGACAAATGAAAGTGCAAATCATGTTCAACGTACCTGGTAGGAAAGGTCTTTGACAGGCTCTTTGTTGACAGCCAGAATGATGTCCCCTTCTCGTAACAGACCGCTCTCGTGGGCCGGCTGACCCGGGAACAGACGCTTGATGCGCACCACGCTACCACGGTCTTGCCTCGATTTGAGTTGAGAAATGTTAAAACTGAAGCCTAGACCTGACAAATTCTTCTTCAGGATCACTTCATGCGTGTTTTCTAGGAAAAGAGTTGAGAAGGATTGTCATTTTGAATAATGGTACAAAACCGTCAAAAGTTACTATTATATGATACATTACATAGTCCTGTGTGTAAAAGTCTTAGGGCACCCGTTGGATTGTTGTTTTCATGAGCAGTCATTTTGACACAGTTAATAGAAAACATACAGTAAATGGGGTTAGCAATGACATTAATAAGAGGCTTCCCTTAGGGTTAGGAAAGGCTGAAGCTTTAAGAAAACATTTGTCACTTAAGCCAATAGACAACTGATTTGGGATTTTATAATGTATGTTAACGTTACAATTAAAATAATTACTGCGATTGGCTGGAAACCTGTCCAGGGTTTTTGGCCAAAGTTAAGCTGGGATAGGTTCCAGATCCCCTGTGCCCCGAATAAGCACAAGGGCAATAGGAAATTGATACTTTAAACGATAAAATACCCAATATTAGTCACAGTATGCAGTGGTCAAGGTATATAGAGGCAGTGACCTGTGGTTTTAACTGGACTTGGAATGTGAAAGGTCTCAGGGGAACAAGGCAGCATCATCCCTGGATGACTCTGACAGCCACCACAATGTAACTGTCAGATGACTCACAGTCACCTCAGGCCTGTGTGTGCGTGTGTCTCGAATACTCGTGTTATTTATTTATTTATTTATTTTCTTAGCACACACTCACCATCAGTCACAAAGCTATAGTCCTTGGCACGGCCACTCAAGGTTGTTTCCAAGGAGACCTCAGTCCTGGGGGGCTGAGTTTGTGATGCACTGTGGATGGAGGGTGGGAGGGGGGAGTCGGTTCTGGGCTCCAAGATGACTGTTGGTTCCCTCTCCAGCAGCAAGTTCACCACCTATCACGATAGTTTATTAGTCCACGCTTTGTGTACATTTTTCTTGTCTATGATGTAATATGAGTCCCTTGGTCCTTAAAATACACCATATGAATCTTTTTATTATTATTATTATTATTATTATTATTATTATTATTATTATTATGATGATGATGCTCTAAATATTGGATTAAATCTGTGTGTGTATTTTTGTGTAAAACTTGATTGGCCACAATCAGACTTCTGCTTTAAACACACATCCAAACTTAATAAAAGACACCTCTCCTTTCCCACATGGGAGGGCATCCACAGAAAAAAACAATTGCTTAAAAATTATGCAATATAGTGGGGGCGCAAACGGTGAACCACGGCATAGCAGGGGAACACTTCACAGTATATTCAGTGAACTATATATTTTTAGGAACCAAAAATCTCCCTGCAAAAAAACAACAACAATATACACTCAGTGACAAAAGGGTCAATTGGATTCCCTAGTGTAAGTCTATGCGACAGAGTGTGTGCGTGTGTTTGCGTGTGGCGACCTCCTCGGTCCGCTTCAGGCACTCGACAGCTTGTTGGTGCGTCACAGCCCTCAGGTTGGAGCCGTCAACCTCCAGCAGTCTGTCACCTGTCATATGCAAACACACCAATCTCATCATCATCATCATTAGCAGCATTAATACACCAGTGTACGTGTACGTGTGTGATTCTGCGTGTCTGCGTGTGTGTATTTGACGACATGTAAGTAAGTGGAGCATGAACAAGCAGAAACACAGTCTTTGTGCCTAAATGTAAGCGTAGACTGTACATTTGGCTGACAAAACTGAAGAAAAAAGTCATGTCAAGCCAAACAACAAACAAACAATATGTATTTATGTACACAACACTTGTGAAAAAAATTACCGATTTGAATGCGGCCATCCTGCTCTGCAGCACCTCCAACTACCAGACTTTTGATGTAGATTCCGCCATATCTCACACTTGTTTTAATTCCTCCCTTTATTAAGACAAGATGTAATTAGTTAATGCCACACAAAGGTTTGTGCGCATAAAAAACTGCATTGTTGTTTAGAGCACAACATTCCTTAAAAGGAACAACATTTTGTATTTTTTTTACTCACAGCAACACTAATGCCAAGACTTCCGCCGGTCTTCTTCAGCTCCACTACAAACTTCTCCCCAGTTTTCAGACTCAATATTGAGGGAGACCGAGAACACCGGTCCTGAAAATACAGAGGAAAAAACTTGTAATTTGAAAAACAAATACAATAGTGTAACTGTATTTATGTTTTCAAAGGAGAAGGTTATTATTTATTATTATTTTCAACTAAAAGTGACACTGTATGAAGACTGCCATGACAAAAAAACAATGCAACTTAATTTGTCAATCATCAATAAGGACTTTTTACTGTATTTACAAAATAATTAAAATAACTATTATTTAATTGCTACCTTG
This sequence comes from Vanacampus margaritifer, assembly GCF_051991255.1. Classification (NCBI taxonomy): domain Eukaryota; kingdom Metazoa; phylum Chordata; class Actinopteri; order Syngnathiformes; family Syngnathidae; genus Vanacampus; species Vanacampus margaritifer. The sequence goes on along the minus strand of NC_135443.1, from coordinate 17,567,847 downwards.
TAATATTTATTTGTAAAAAGCTTCCTATAATCTGGCCTAAAAGCACAATGACACGTTATCGTACTAACCTGTGCGTCATGTATTCGCACCACAGGTATGTGAAGCTTCCTGTTTTGCTTGGGCGTGGCCATGCTGGATAGAGAGATGGCCTCCTCTAATTCATCCATGGCGTGTCGGTACTCGGTGCCACTTAGGGTGGTCTGAGAGCCAAAGCTCCTCTCCAGTGCCAAGCCAAGTGTGCTTTGGCACAGGGAGTTTTTGCTGTCTTTCAGACATTCTGGTCATGGAGAAAAAAAAACACATTGACGACACAAGTTGTGATACATTAATTATGAACAATAAAATCTGGGTTTAATAGCTCTATTTTACGTTTGGGCTGGGACACAATTAGCTCCACTTCCTCAGGACTACTCTGTAAGATGGCAGCAGCATCGCTGAATGTTACCCCTTCCAAACTAGTCTTATTTAGGGAAATGAGACGTCCACCTGAGGGGAAAGAAAAAAAATAATTTTCATCTCATGTAGTTTGCATCCAAAGGAAGTTACATGTAACTCCTACCCGGTTTGATCCGTCCATCTTTGTCCGCAGGTCCATCTGGCACAATGGAAGCGATGAATATACCGAGGTCAAGTTTACCTGTATTGTCCTCACCTACAATCACAAAGCCTGCAACGGGACCACAGCGGGGTCAGAGACAAAAGTCCTCATTTAAAGAATTAAGTAAGTGTCTCTTCTCATGAATTTGACATGACTGCTCATTGCTATGTGCTCTGTGGAACACTCACCAAAGCCAAGTTTGGGATCCTTCTTGAGGCTTACGCAGATAATTTCTCTCTCTGGTGGAGACCTAGTGGGTGTGTCAACTGTAAATATTGAACAGAAATGACAAATTGACGAAACAACATAAATCTTGCTTCTGACAGCTGCTAACTCTAAATGTGAGGGTAACTATACTTTCCACCTACATTATATAAAGCATCAGGTTCAATGGAATATTTCAGAAGTGGCAAACCTGATCATAGTCAACATTGATGATACCTTAAAAATAACCTTACTAACCTAACCTACCTTAAAAAATAACTTCAAAATAAGATACAACACTAATGAAGGGTTTATAAATTTTAGCCTGACACAATTGATTTGAGCAAACAACACAAAAATCATTACCTCCACCAAGCAAAGCACAAGACTTGGGGCTCTATTTTCATACCCAGTGCAAGTCTGGCATGAGGTGCATTGCGCAGGGGCGGACTAGATTAAGTTATTATTGGTATTTTCACACACCCGTGCAAGCGTGCAGTGTAGCGCATTAAAAAAATTGTGTTTTGCGCTATTGTGTGCGTGAACACAGTTGGCTTTTTTCGTCGCCGTCCTGACTCTGTGACAGCTGTGATGCTACCGTCAGGGCTGGGGAATATCTCGTCTTTGTACTCTCATTAAGTTTCAAGTAGAACTACAACATAGGAAGAAGCCACCAGTCAAAAATATTCACCTCGTATAGAAGAAAAAGTATCGGAGTCTTTCTGCAGCGAGACACTGGACATCATTCTTGGAATCGACTCTGGTGTACTTTAAGAAACAAAAAAGAAATCAACTTTAATTTTGCAACGTGACGGAGAATGATTGAGTCATTACCTCCAGTAGGGACGTTCTTTCAAATCCCTGAGTTCTCCCGTTTCCGGAGGTTCCTTGTTTAGCTCCCTGCTCATCTCCCGCCTCATCTCTCTTTGATGGCGGAGTCGAGCCTCCAGCTTGGCGCTCAGGTCCTCACAAGATTTGGACAGCGAGTCCGGTTGACCCTGGGCTAAACCGACGTGGTTCAGCATGCCCTCAGAGCATGAGATCTGTTTCAGGTTCAAGTTACAGCCCGCATAGACGGACATGTTTTCATCTGGAGGGGGATTGGGGGGGACACTGGTGTCATTTTAAGAGCATTTCTTTGTCTGCTTGTTCGAGGTCTTTTTTACCTGGCATCATACTGTGGTTAAGTTGTCGTGACGTCATCTCGCTGTGGAACTTGTGCTGTGCGGAGCAGAGGTTGAGGAGGTATTGTGCTATTTTTGAGCTCTCCGTTATAAAACTGTGCTTTTTACCGCTTGGTCCGCCACATTCGATGATCAGTTTACGGCGCTGGGGAATGGAAATAGTTTATCACACAGAATTAAGAACGGATTTTACGTTGTTTAAACACAAGCATTCTAAGAAAACAACCATTTGCGGTAACGCTAGTGCTTGTTGTCACTGTCCAACAAAAACATGCACAGTATCATTTGTTTTCTTCTTTTCTAGAGATGTAATTTTATTTTAGAATTGATTATCCTATTGATTAGGCCACCGATTACTCGGGTAATTGCCCCACCCCTGTTACGAGACAAATGTTTTGATGTCAATCAGTTTTATAGTCAACTTAGCCACTTTTCTTTTCCAGCCATGATAATAATAATATTAATGCATCGGTTTTATATGGCGCTTTTCTGAAGGACACTCAAAGCACTTCACAATGTACCGGTGGTATACATTATGTAAAGATTTGCACATTTACACTCTATGAAAATTGAGCCATAAATGTTAAATGTAAGATATTAATTTTCTAAATATAACTTCCGAAAATGAGGATTATTTCTGCAAGTAGATCCAAATGAAGGTTGAGCATCGCTCTGAAGTCATCCCCTATACTTGCATGATATGTGGTGATTCCTATGAGGTACTAATCAGTGTTATAGTCCCAAATGAATTTCATGCGCTCACATTTCATCGACTGATACAATTCTCTTTACCCCAGTGGAAATGGAGTCTGTTTCCCTCCAGAGGAAGCGTCTGGTGACAGTCCGGACCTGATTCTTCATCTCGTACACAATGATTCCTTTGGCACAGACTCCCAGAACCAATTCACCAATCAAAGGCCTTTTTTCTCTGCCCACGCGGTGGAACATAACCCCGTATTCTGGTAGTTGTTGGGCAATCTGATCAGAAGCAAAGTCATTTAATTAGTTAAGAGCAGCGATAGTGCCCTCGCATTGTGTAAACTTAAACGCACTTTGAGATACTCTGTTTCCGCTTCTTCAGGTCCCATCGGGGCATGCCTTGCATGCAGTCTTGGCAGCTCATCCTTCACATTGGGCAAAGCCATCTTCTCAAGCATTCTCTTGGACAAATAGTGCTCTGGCTGGTAGTAACTCTTTGAATACAACTAGGAGAAACAATGCACAGATATGACAACCAAACCCAAATGGTAAAGCAGAAGTCAGGTACCTCTGGCATGTAATCCCCAAATTCAGCCTGCAGAGCGAGGGCAGCCAGAAACAAGCCGGTCTCCTCGTTGCAGTACATGCGATCCTCTAAGATATCCTTCCGCATCTGCAAGTAGTACTGATGGCGAGTCAGTCTGTGCCTGGAGAAGAAAAGAAACAGGTGAAAGTCTGCATGCAAAAAGCAGAATCTGTGCGACTTTGCACTCCATCCAGTACTTACAAAACAAAGGCGATATCATCCACAAAAAATTTGACTCGAAGGAAAACCAAAAAGGAAAGTATTTGCCCCTTTTTCCAACTATCTGGAGCAACTTTGGAGATTTTTGTTTCAGGGTCCAGAAAAAAATATTCATCATCTGCAGAGTGGAAAGGAGATGCTTAAAATATGATGAAAACAAACCTCTTTCTTTGTACACAATTTTCAGAAGTGTTGGGCTTCCAAAACATTATACATATTACTAGTTACTGTCGTTTGAAAATATTGATTTAAGATTACAATATTACTGCACTACTTCTGTGTTGCTTTTGGATTACTTTCGCCAAAAATATAATTAACTTTTGATGACCTTTAAGACGATAACGATGCCAAAACAACAGACTACACATTCTAATAATACCTGGTTTTATATAGTTATACTTTGTAGTAAAATAATTGACTATTTGTTTTTATCATAACAGATTAAAATAAAATGCAAGGTCATTGTTGGAAAAACAAAACTAAACTTTCAAACCTTTCTTGTTAACATTTAAACAAACACGACTAAATATGAACCCAAAAAAGATCAGTGCTGCTATAATTATTGACACGCCTCTCATCCAATAATTGAAAAGCCAGCAAATGTCATCACTATCAAGTAGTTTGATACATAAAATTTCCCCCCCAAAAATGAAGATGATTTTAAAGAAAGACCTACAGTATATATCCAAATATAGATTTTTTCCTTAATTGCATAAATTTAATGGCAATTTGCTATTTTTCAATGTTCTCATTTCTAGTTCCTGTTCATAAAATGGCCACAAGAGGGGCCGCCATTGCGAGTGCCAATACCTTGAAATAAGGCTGGGTATCGGCCCAATACTGATACCTGGCTACTCGCCCATCAATGAAAAATCGGTATCACTGCACATTCTGCACTTGGACTAATCCACGAAATGCATACCGTCGAGAAAGGCAAGACCAAAGTAGAAGTGCTCCACTAGGTTAGCATGAGCCACCACCATGTCAAACACATCCCTCGCACGGGACTTGGTATCGCAGCGGACCACCGCGTACTGTCCGCTCGGCAGCACCACTGTCACTTCCCTCTGAGACGAACATAAGCGACCCTTTCTTGACTGCAGATGAGACATATGATATGATATCCAACCTTAGATTTGAGTCATTCATAGAGATTATAATTTTTGCATGTAAGAAATATAGGCAACTGTTCTACCACAATAGATCCTGGAAGCTCAAGAACAATTTGCTGTTCGTCAGCCATTCGGATAAACTCTGGACCTAAAGCCTGGTAAGAAAACAGCAGAAGATAAGTACAATAATCATTGTAATGACTACAGAAAGCTCATAAAAATAGCTCTGCCGGATGTTCATGTACGTCCTCATTAAAACATCCTTGAGTGTATGTACAGTATGTTAGCCTACAAACAGGTTTTATAAGCTATTTGTTCTTACCTTAGCTTTCCTCTGGCTTAGGCTGATGGAGGACTCGCTGAAAGTGATGGAAGGGCTGTGAGACCTGCCCGATGTCTTGGGAGAGACGTCGTGGTGGGGGCTCCGGCCCAGCCAACTGCAGGTGCTGTCCCTGTGACGAGCCCCTCGCGGGAGCCTGAGTTACGGGAGGGGAGAGGTGGGTGTGGAAAAGTTGAAAAGGATTCAAGGTCGGTCAACACAGACTAGAATGCAAGATGGCCAAAATGCAATACAGTACTTGCCTTTCTAAAGATGACTGGTACAAAGGTGTGGGTGAGCTTCTTGGTCGATGTTTCCAAGATCTTTGAGGTAAACACCCTGGAAGGACGGCTTCAAGCGGAAGAACGCCAAATTAACATGTTGTATAGTACACAAAGGGTGTTGTCTTACTATTATTATTTTTTTCAGGATAAAGGATGACATTGACTAGCATTGAAAATGCATTTTGTGTGTGAGAACACACTAGAACACAGTCATTTTGTTTAAATTTATTAACTAATTCATTATTTTCTATGGGGGTATTCTCAAATTGCTGAACATTGTCCCAGAGTAGATTGTGCTAAACCTCAGATGCTCCACGATACTGCTACTTTACTTACACATTCCCATAAGAGATTATTATTTTATTTGGTGTGATAATCAGTATTTTCGGAATTTCGACAAATGGATAGTTTAATAACATAGTCAGTCGTCCGTGGACAACATGAATTCACCTGACTTTGAGTCTGAGTCTGTCGAGTATCTTCTCCTTTCTGGGCAACCTTCACTGAAATCTGCAAATGGCCCTCGCCTTCCTGTCAAACAGGTTAGATTTGATGATGATAATGATGATGAAGAAGGCCTTTTTGTTTAAACGAAGGTGAGGCTAAAGCCCACAGTCAGTATCCGATTACTGTCTCTTGCAAGAATCTAATCCCACACTCACTTTAGGTTAAGATTTTAATCCTGTCGACCCGAACACTTGTTTGGTAAAGATGACATTTTTGGAATTAACAATATATCTGATGCCAAATGTCTGCTAAACTTATGGAAAGTCAACTATCTTTCATTGCGTTTTCTGTCATGTCTTACTATCAAACTAATTGCTACATTGAAATACGAGTTAAATTAATTTTATGCTCATAACTTAAAATATCTCTAATCTTCTTTCTTTAAATCAATAAAGATGCCATTAATCCACAATGCTGTATACCGATTGCAGAGATCTCAGATTTCTACAAATTGAGCACAACATCTTTGGTTATTATTCCTGAATTTAATCTCAGAACCACTGATTATATTAATACATTTATTAATTTAAACGTGGTTCACTTTTATTTTGACCACATTATCATTCCGAAGAGCAGTATGTAGTAGAAGTAATATGAGTGAGTCATCACTAATGGGTATTCTGTTGCATTAATATGGTCAGAGCAATGTGTAATAATGACGACAACAAACGATCTGTGGTTCTTTTTGAAAGTTACATTGGACCTTACTAAACTACGGTAGCAAGATGAGATACAGTAATAAAATTTTCATATTCTACCATTCATTGCAGTTAGGTGTGCCTGGTTTAATATGTTAAGTGGTTTCAAAGTCATTGCACCATGTATTTCACTTATTGTGTTGTTAATTATTTTGTTAATTACAATTCTGAACCAATTCCGGGACTAACTCACCATGAAGCCTTTCTCTAATCATCTGGCTCCGCCCACTAAGAGGCAAGCTGCTGTCCGAGCCTTGGTCCATCTGAGGGAACAAGGACCAGTGAGAAAACAGGCTACAGCGAAAATGATCCATGTTTGCGGACTGACCGGTTCACTAAAGACCTCCTCCACCAGCTGCCTGATGACGTCGGCAGATGGCGGCAGGCCGGAGGCTTTCTGACGGCACTCGCAGGATTCCAGGATGGAGTTGATAGTTAGCCTGCGGTGGGACACGTCCTCGCACATGCTGACAAGGAGGCTGTTGAGGTGGTCGCTCAACTGGACTGGCTGAGAGGGGATGTTAAAAGTCAAGTTTGTATTTGATGGCTGTACAGGTTACAGTACAGCGCAGATTCACTGCGCTTCACTTTTTCCACATTTTATTTTACAACCTTATTCAAAACTGGATTTTTTTTTAAATTTGTAACAGTAGAATCAGTGTTGAGCAAAATCTGAAAATACCAGAGATGTTTTTTTCAAGTCACATGACTTGACTTGAGTCGCCCTTTTAAGGGCTTACAACTTGCTTGCCGTAAAAATACGATACTCATTTGTGAAATATGAATTAAGCAGCAAAATCCACCTGTTTTTATCCATTTTAGGGGCGGCCATTTTGCAACCTGTTGTCGACTGAAAATGACATCAATGTTACTCAGGGCTCAGGTAACAACCAATCACACCTCACCTGTTTTCTGAATCAGATTCATATAATTTAATCCATGTTAGATTAAGGCTGAAACATTAAATGTGTGGAAAGTGTAGCGCTGTGAATTCTTTCTGGATATACTGTATTTGATTCCACTGTTTGTTCTGGATGTAGAGAGCCCACCTGATTTTGAGGTAGGTGAAAATCAACGGACCAGTAGAGGGTCATACCCAGAGAATACACCAGCATCTGTGCAGCAAAAATCAACGAGAGGAAAACATCTCAAATTTTCAACGCTTTAACCCACAAAGATATAGCATATTATTTACTTGACATTATATTGCTTTACTAACACTTAAAAAACCAAAAAAAAAAACACTATCTGTTTCTAAAAATTGTCAGATTGGATTTCCTTCCATAAATTCAGAGTTTTATCATTGTTTTTATTTACTGATAGACTAAAATAAATCACATGATTTTATAGTGTACCACCTTCTCGTTGCCAAATATGGTTCCCTGGGCAGTGTTTTCCAACCTTTACTGGGCTAAGACACATTTTACGTTCGAAAAATTTCACAATTACAACACCAAACAAAAATATCACAAAAAGTACCCATACTGAAATAATGACAGATACACAGTTAATTGTACCTTCCGCCATCTAGTGGAAGATCATTTAAATGCTCTGCCTGTCATTATATGTCGCTAGCAAAGATAGATGAACAATTTACAAAGATACATTTTTGGACCAGTTACAGTGTGTGACATTGGATGACTTCATGAGACACGCTAATTATGCTGTGAGATGGTGGTTGATTGGTTATGTGGTAAATTGTGTATGAATTATATATATTTTTTATATATATATGTTATAATATCTCTTAACGTGACATATGTTGCCACTTTCCAACAACAGCAATACTCAAAATTTGGACTGAATTAATTTGGAATTAATGCAGTAGTAGAAGTGCAGGATCCATCTTGAGCCACTAGATGGCATGCTAACCTCTCTGTCCCCTTGGAATGGTTGACATCAAAAGGTTGTTAAGCAATACCAAAATGATGTGTAACGTGTATGCCTGCAGTGATGTGAAGTTTGATGGTGTGCTGTGCACTGACCCTCTCTATGGCAGGTTTAGTTGAGCTGGCTCGGCCCTGCAGCATCTCTGGAGCAGTGAAGGTCGACGCCTCCTCTGATAGGCCACAGTTCTTAAATGCTAAGCTACCAGTAGCGGACAGCAGCAAGGAGGCAGGGCTTATGATATTGCACATATTGTTTTGACCTGGGGAAAAAAAACACCAATAATGTATTTTTATTTTCCTTCATGCAAAGGAGGAGTGTAAGAGAAGTAGTCCAGGAGCACGGTGATACATGTGCAGCCATGAATAATAAATATCCATTTGGATGGTGATTTACCTTTATCTGAGGCATCCACTAAACACACTGCAGTGGCCAGCAGCAGGGCCCACACCTCCTCCTCCAGTAGAGGCCCCCCTCGCGCCTCCAGTACTTCCGCTAATGTGACGAATGTGCTGCTCATCCTGCACACATTCCAGGCTTGTCACCTGAGCACACACACAAACACAGCCTAGATTCACAATAATGGATGGCTTGCAACCTCATATGTGCGACAGTGTCTAATCTGCAAAGGCTGTTGGATGTGGAAGGTCACATTTTGGGTCCTTCTGGAGACAAAAATAATTGTTGGGGAGATGCTAGTCTGCTGTGTGTCGAGACCAACCAGCCCTCAAATGACTTTATTTAAAAATATATAATAATAATAATAATAATAATACACTCAAGGGGCCCTTACCAGGAAATAGGTTGCCCACCCCTATCTTAATCTATTAGCAGTGTTTCCCACAGATTTGAAACCTGCTTGGGTGGGTGGGTGTACTCGGGTGGGTGGACTCCAGGGAAGAGGGGGGCTGGTTGTACCCAGTCCTGCCACTTGCGTCTGTAACCTCATGTTCCACAAGTGAGTGACATGCGGTATATCTGGTAGAGGCACATATATATATATATATATATATATATATATATATATATATATATATATATATATATATATATATATACACAAACAACCATTCACTCACAATCACACCTATGGACAACTTGGAGTGCTCAATTGACCTGCCATGCATGTCTTTGGAATATGGGAGGAAACCAGAGTACCCAGCGGAAACCCACGCAAGCACGGGGAGAACATGCAAACTCCACCCAGGAAGGCCGAAGCCCGGACTCGATCTCACGTCCTCTGCACTGGGAGGCGGACGTGGTGGCCAGTTTACTTGGGTGGCCCGCCCAAGTATTAACATGGTGTGGGAAACACTGATTAGTTTCTCTGCCCACTGCTGTCTCTGCTTGTCCCAAATCCTAATAGGCTTTGTTGTGACCTCCGGCTGGCTGTGAGGGAGGTGTAGCTGTGTGACATGATCCCCTGGTAGATTGCCATCTCATGCTTGTAAAGCAGCGTCCGAAGCAATCAAACGTTATTATTGGAATTTCACATGGCATAATTAAATAATATGCAGTGCATTTAAAAATACATATATAAATCTGCTCAAATACAATACAAACTAAGCAAAGGGTTTGGCTTACATTTGTTTGATTGGGTGATAGTTAAAATTGTACTATTTTCTCAGAGTGATCATATAGTGCTGAGTTCTGGTTCATGTAACTTGAACATGTTTGGATCAAGAACAATTATTAACTTTGGTTCCTCAAAACCACTTAAAGTATTGTCATCTATCCATTCCATCCATTTTCTTAACCGCTTATTCCTTACAAGGGTCGCTGGAGTCAATCCCAGTTGCCTTTGGGCAGTACACCCTGAACTGGTTGCCAGCCAATCGCAGGGCACACACAGACAACCAACCAACCAAATCACAATCACACCTAGGGACAATTCAGAGCACTCAATTAACCTGCCATGCATGTCTTTGGAACGTGGTGGGAGACTGGTGTACCCGGAGAAAACCCATGCAGACACGAGGAGAACATGCAAACCACCCAGGAAGGCCGAAGCCCGGACTTGATCTCATGTCCTCTGGCCTCAGCACTAGGTGGCAAACGTGCTAACCAGTCAGTCACCGTGCCGCCCAGTATTGTCATACATTTTAAAAAAAAAAGTGCTGAATTTTTAAGTAGATGTATAGTATATACTTTAAAAATCTACCTGGATTCAGATGATTTTATTCCATGCAACCATCAGACAAAATAAAATTGAGTCAATTCAACCAATGTTTTCTTTTTAGTGCAGCGTTACCGTTATCATAGTTAGTTACTAGCATTAGTCAAAAAGCCAATAAATTGTGTGTCTCATTGATGCGCAATAGAATAGTTTGTAGTGTTTTTCTCTGACCCAATAAAACTAACCAGCGAGCCATTTTAGACCCTAACCCGCAGTTTGGGAACCCCTGCTTTAATTTATCCAATGGCATATTGGCAATTGTTATAATCCTAATATCACTGTAATTTGATGTTATAATCCTAATATCACCGTAACCTGATGTTATAATCCTAATATCACCGTTACCTGATTATTTTGGCCCCTGTTAAATGCTTACTCATGTCATAAGGACTGTCAGTAAACAACAGCAGCAGAAAAGAAAAATAAATAAATACAAATAAAATAACTTTTATGTCCGTTGTTTGCTGCTATGGCCTCACACGGCTTCTTTGCAAGTCAAACTATTTTAAAAAGTGGCACACACTGGCTGTCTTAATTGTGACTTTCCAAAACATTATTTTAAGACACCCCCCCCCCCCCCCCATTCTGTTTACCTGCTCCTGCACTTTCCAGGGGCTTTATCCTAATACTAAAGATGTCTACACTGTGGCATATTGATTTGGGCCAACCACTACCATGTTATTGACATCCTTAATCTGCTTTACAAGCACATAACAGCAGCCACACACACATACACAGAAGAGATGCTGCTGTTTAGAAAACGAAAACTATCTTGGATCATGATGTAGGTCCTCAAACTTCCCATTATTAGTAACAATGTATGACAACATAATGGGCCTGATGCTAGAGTCATCCTTCAAGGTAAATCTCACAGGGAGAGGGTTCAATTTCAAGCGAGATGCTTGCTATCGCAGGCTTACCTGATCAGTGGTCACATACAGTATGTAACCCAGCTGTGTTGTTGTGTGTGCTTGTCTTCAATTAACCCACCACCAAACATCCAAAATAATCCTCCCGATCATCGCCTCGCTGTCTCGACGTCTCCCCGGGATGATGCGGCTCGTCCTCGGCGTGGACCTCCAGGCTGGCGGCGTGAAAGCGGTCATGGAGCCCCTGTTCAATTGCTCTTTTACCGCCTCCTCCAACACCTCAAACTTTTTTTTCTTAACCTGTAATTTGCTCTATTATTAGCACCTCCACGCTAAACACATAATTGGATCAACCCTCACGGATTGACGGCGTCAAGTCAGAAGCACCAATAGCGGGAGGCGAGAGATCAGCCACGCCGTTGTAACTAATCCGTCTGACGGCGCCGAGGTGCCCAGGAGCCCCGGGAAGGACGAACCAGCTCGGCCAGGGGCTGCCTGCTTGCCTGCCTGGCCGCCTGCGTGCGCTCCGGCACAATGATCATAACACTGCGGACTCTCTTGGAACAAGGGGTAAGAAGAAACAGCTCCTACTGCGGGAGTCTGCACCGGGACGTCCAGGTGGCGCTCCTATGCGACTTTCTGCAGGTCCTGCAGGGGCATCATGCGCAGCGGGTACCGGGGGGGAGATTGAGTTGGCTGCAGGGATGATTGGACGACTATGCCGCGTTACATATACCTAGCAAGCAAAAGCAGATCCAATGCTAAAAAAAACTCAAGTCTCACTGCTTGTCACAAGCAAGGTAAACCAGGCAACTGCCTGGCTCCCCAAACCATGTGCTTGGGCGCCATCTCGTGGCTCTCTAATCGTGGCGAACGCGTTTTCAGAATTAGATGCAGTGCAGGTGTATCTAACGTAGTGGATGCTGTCTGTGATGTGTTCTTTCGTTGCATGGCTCTATTCATGTGTGTGTGTGTGTGTGTGTGTGCGTGTGCGTGCTTGCGTGCGTGTGTGCATGCGGATGGTCAGCAGCAGTCTATTGTACCGTGAATATTTTGCAACATGAGCACTTTGCGTGTATAGGTGGTAACCACGCTTCACGAAAGATTTTAGCTTGACAGTCAAGAACATAATCCAATTTCTCCACAAATATTGTTTTTATATTACGTGACATAAGTGAGCATTATTATCTTTGTTAAGAAATAACTTTTTTTTTTTTTGACAATTCTTATACTGAAACTTGTACTGCTACTTTTTTTTTAATTGAAAATGTCAAAGTGCACAATTTCAGTCAGACGTTTCATAGCAAAAACAAACAAACAAAAAAACAAGCAAACAAAACCTTAATATTTATACTTTTTCGCTCTTAAATAGGTCAATTTGAGACAGAATGTTTAACATGCCAAAATCAACCCAAAACACAATGTGATGTTTTACCATAAATAACTGTGTTCGGCCAGTTTGACCTGTTATATGTAGCTAAATGTTCCGAAAGCATCCAGAGAAACATTTTTTATAGCTCCTTATTAACTATTTTCATTGAAAATATGTTCAAAACAAAAACAAAAAAAACCGTTTTTTGTCTTGTTGGTGCTAAGTGTGGTAACAAAAAGGTAACATTTGTTCTTCTACTTGAAAGTGACTTATTTTGACCCACAACATAACAGAGGGGTTGATTAAATATGAGTTTAGTGTTGTATTTAGTGTAAAGTACACTGTAATTTTTTTTTTATAAGATTGATAAATAGATGAGAAATGGATAAGGCGGAAGGAAGAGCTGATGGAGGTGGGTGTGTCCGTGGGCCCGTGACGTATGTAGCGCATGCGTACGTTGCCTCCCCCGCTTCTCTTCGGCCTGTCAGTAACAGCAGGCGTGTGGAAACGTAGGCAAGTGGATCGGGTGAGGTCATGTGTTTTTAAGGCGCCTAGCGGAATCGATCATTGTTGATCAACGGTACACACGCACGGTCCGTTGCTCTGGAACGTTCGAGCGGCTCGGTCGCACTGCTGGGATCCACCTACACGACGAGGTAAGATGAGGATCAGAAGCCCCCACCTCCCTCTCCGGCTCCTGCTCCTTTCTCGGACCTGCTTATTGTTTGGCCGTGGGGGGAGGGTCGTGTGTCATTTACGTGTTCAGACGCTTTTGTACGACGTATTTGCTCGCCTATTCTCCCTTTTTTATATATTACCTATACCCGCGAACGCAGCATTCAGGCGAATGAAGAAACGCCCGTTAAGCAGGCAGGCCCGTCTTCTGGCGACATGGGAGTCATTCCCTCGGCTATAATGTGTGCTCGGTCTTGTGTTGTTATGTGTGTTCATGCAAGGCTCCTGCTCTCCCGCTGCGGTTTGCCTGCAGCCTCCTGCAGGGTGGTGGTGGTGGGGGGGTCATGTGGCCAAGGTTAACTCGCAATGGAAGTCGCTACCCTTGTTAATCCGTGAGATGATGATGAGGCCATTCATTCACCTCATTAAAATGAAATATGTGTGCCTTAATGGTATTCCATTACGAATCATGAAAAAAAATGTTGTCTTAAAAAAGAAAAAAAAAGGACGATATAGATTTGAAGACAAGATGATTTATTTTGTTTTTGTTTTGCCGTCTATGGCTTCCTTTTATAATAATATGTATATCAAGCAATTGTTTTGTATTGTGTCATGGCAACAAAAAATGCACATTTTCATGACAGTCAAGTCATCTTTATTTATATAGCGTTTTCATATTTAATAACATTTTAGGCAACTGGAATATAAACAAATAGGTTGATGTGAACTTGATGCAACAACGCTATCAAGTGGCTATGTGACTAGACTTTAGGACAGTGCTTTTCAATTATTTTTTGTTATGCCCCTTCCAGGAGAAAAAAATATTTCAAGCGAGTAGTCCTTACACACTCTCTGACAATGAGTGCACTATTGCCACCTACTGTAGTGCATGCGCAATCACACCTTATTCTAGTACAAAAAAAAAAAAGTTCCCTGGGTTCACCACTCTCTATTTTTACTTTATATATCTTCAGCCTTTGATTAGCTGACGACCAGTCTAACGTTTAACCAGCCTCTGGCTTACTCACCCAAGACCCTGCTGAAGATGAGTGCTATAGAAAATGAATAGGTTTGGAAGTTTTTACTGCATCCCACAAATACATTGGTTACATAATTGAAATGTAGTTTCTCAATTGGGTCCATATATTACATATATGATGCTGGGTGGATTAACAATAATGCAATACTTACTGGTTGATAACCACCACAGTGTATGTTTATGTTATTTATTTTAAGAATTACATCGCAGGACGGATGAAATGGCAGGGATTTTTGCAGGTGTACCTAAAAATGTGTCTGCTAAGTGTGTGTCGAAACCCCTTCTGTCACAGTACAATTTTTCCTGTGGAGTTTAACAATCTGATGATAACAGGCAGATGCATGTAGTAGGAAGTGCATTCCAGGAAGCAGCCCAGGTCCATGCATTTATTTAATATATTGCTAAGCCATCCATGAGGTCCAGACTATATATATATATATATATATATATATATATATATATATATATATATATATATATATATATATATATATATATATATATATATATATATCATATATATATATCATATATATATATCATATATATATATTATATATATATATATCATATATATATATCATATATATATATTATATATATATATATCATATATATATATCATATATATATATATTATATATATATATATATATATATATATAAGATAAATATAGAGATAGATAATGTGCAATGCAAAGGAATTCCTACCAACACAGAACTGCTATACTAAAGACTATTGGCATTGTCTTCCTTCACTGACCTGACTTTTAGTCATTGTGATGGATTGCTGTTATTCCAAACGACTATAATGACCTCAGTAGTAGTAGTCGCATCAGTCTCTTCTTCTCTCGAGGTTCTGCGATGCTGCTTAATTGTTGTCTTGTGTTACACAAGCATGTCTATTTTCATGTGATGAGCGAGGCGGATGCTGCAGACGTCTTGGTGACGTCGGACCAACAGACGGAGAGCTGAGTCATTTTTCTCTGGCAATTACATCCCTCATATGGACTGCGTGTTAACGAGAGTGGAGGAGCGGGAAGTAGGGGGGGAGGGAGGCTGGTTTTCTTTGATTATAGGACTCACACAGCTGCTTTCAAGGCTTGAAATTTTTGCTTTTTCGACCTCTGGAAAGTAGTTAGGTTTTGGATATTGTAACGACATCTTTGATAACCCAGTTTGAATAGTTCCCTAGTTAGCTGGAGCACATACATAAGGCGTGGGTACACCATTTCAGTGTTCGAGTTTGATATCCAAACTGGCAGTTAGTTGAATTTTGTGCTTACAAGAGGCCCCAACCCGAGCTCAGTTGCGTGAATGTTGTGATGGAGTTGACCTTGTGGCGCTTTGCCCTTCGGCCATCACCGCTCATGATATCGAGACTTGCCTTTTACAGTGTTTGCTGACCAGCCGCCGACGCATAACTGCTGCGCTCGTCCCTCATTTGTAATTCTGCAAGCTTGGCTTCAAAACTGCTTCCTTTGCTACAAAGATTTTAATTTCTCTCCTTGGTTTGCTTTATTTGCCTTCTGTGCTCACAGAGGACATTTTTGGAAGCACAGAGAGCAGCCATTGAAGATTTTGCCATGAATAAAAACAAGAAAGAAAAAGAATTCTACAGCATCGACGTCGGAGACTCGACGTTCACGGTATTAAAGCGCTACCAGAACTTGAGACCCATCGGATCGGGAGCGCAGGGAATCGTGTGGTGAGTGATTCTTTGCAGTCTCAACTAATTTGTTTATTTATTTATTTTTACAGCTCATAATGCCAGACTACTAGAAGTTACTTAACGTCCATGCTTTGGCACAACTCCTCTATGCAGTAATTTTGATAAATACAACATTGCCATCAAAACAGGATTTCAGACCATCCATCCATCACCCAATTTCTATTATGATCATGGAACATTCTCCCAACGCATTAAAAAATTTACAAAAACAGTTGTTTACCTTAATTAAGCCAAATGCCCAATCATAACAGAAGCGACTTGAGCTCTTTGTGTCCTTGTTTTTCTTTAGCTCTGCTTACGATCAAGTCCTCGAGAGAAACGTAGCCATCAAGAAGCTGAGCCGACCCTTTCAGAACCAGACGCATGCCAAGAGGGCGTTCAGAGAGCTCGTCCTCATGAAATGTGTCAATCACAAAAATGTACGTATGCAAATGCCAGTTGATTATCAACACGTGGTGTTACAGAATCTGCTCAAAACAATCCAGAATCCATACACCCAACCTGCATGTGTTGAGTAATTAAAATGTTAGTTAGCAATGATAACCTCCATTTTGAAAAAAAAAATGAGCAGGATGACTTTAAGTAAGCTACAAATTCAGGAAAGTTGCAATAATTCAGTGTCATGTGCAAATGTCCTCCCCTTGAGACAAGACATATGTGATTTTTTGCAAATTCCAATTTCTCATTTATGCATTTTTCACCCGCAGATCATCGGCCTATTAAATGTTTTCACACCCCAAAAATCATTAGAAGAATTTCAAGATGTGTAAGTGGCTCGTGTTGTTTTCTTTTAAGAGCATTTGTACATTTTAGCAAAGCCTAACAATTTCATTTTCCTCCTCAATTATTTTTATTGATTTTCAGCTACTTGGTAATGGAACTGATGGATGCCAACCTGTGCCAGGTCATTCAGATGGAGCTGGACCACGAGAGGCTGTCTTATCTGCTTTATCAGATGCTGTGTGGTATCAAACACCTCCACGCTGCCGGCATCATTCACAGGGTAAGTTTTGGCCAATCAGAAATGTTAGAATGCTTTTCACAATTAAGGTCACAAAAAGTCCGCATCCTATTATGAAGTCCAGTGGAAGGGAGGGTTCATGAAATACAGACGCTTGCCAAAGCTTGGTACAATAGAAGTGACGCAGTGTGAGTGCGACCTTAAGCCCAATGCAATATTTGACACAGCTGGCACACTTTTAGAGGAATCTCATCCTGTTGATCTCCCACTGGGTGATTCATATTATTCTAATCTGGTGTTTTTCCCCCTCAAAGATTCAATGTCATTCAAAAGACGTAGTTCTTTTTGTTCAACGCCGAGATATGGAGGCCCAAAACTGCCCAAATAAATCAAAATACAAATACAAATTTCTCTAAAATATAATAATTAAATATATATATATATATATATAAAACATAATTAAATACAAAAAATAATGTAAATAATATGTAAATAATACAAATAAATAAACGTGGAAATAAATAGAATTTAATATACATCAACGAATAAAAACGCTCTGCTCACCTTTATTTCATGCTGCAGACCATGTCAGCATGAAATGCGCAAGGATATGTTATTCAAATGAGTGTGGTCCTAAGTGTGTGCCCTAACTTGCACATTTCATGCTGACATAATCTCCAGCATGAAATAAATGTGAAAGCAGAGCACTTTTATTTATTGATTGATATTTAATTCTGTTTATCTATATTTGTAGTTATTTCCCCTATTATTTAGATAATTCTATTTATTTTTTTACTCTTGGTTTTTTGTTGTTGTATTTTTTGCTTTTTGATTTCACTTGTGCATTTCTTGTGAACGTCACTGGCTGCTGGCTGACTGTTCCGTCCGTCTCTTTAGGATCTCAAACCCAGCAACATTGTGGTGAAGTCAGACTGCACACTGAAGATTTTGGACTTTGGCCTAGCTCGAACTGCTGCCACGGGTCTCCTCATGACGCCTTACGTGGTGACGCGTTACTACAGAGCACCCGAAGTCATCTTGGGCATGGGCTACCAAGCTAATGGTATGGCTACTCGCCACATCGGCCCCTGTTTGTTTTCCTGGCATTAAAACTGAATTGCATAACATAACACATTATCACTTAGACCTTATGAAGAATGAGTTGTTTGTGTTTCTCTTTAAAATTTGCCACATGCTCCCTAACAAGCAACGGTCTAACATTTTGTGGTGTGTCCCTCTTTACTTATCTTAACCACTAGTGGACATTTGGTCTGTGGGCTGCATACTGGCTGAAATGGTTCGCCATAAAATCCTTTTCCCTGGACGGGATTGTATCCTTATGGCTTCCACTTTGTCTGGTCACACTGTTATTCTTGTCAGTCTTTATCAAATGTTTAAAGCATGTATTTATTTATTTTTGCATCACTACTAACACTGCAAAAACTAAAAGCTAACAAGACTAGGTATCTCAAATCAAGGCAATATATGCTTGTTCTTTGTCTGCCAAAATATTTATTGTTGCCTGGCAGTTTTTGTGTAAGAGAATTTCACTTGCTTCAAAGCATTTTTTCCCCTTAAATTTTTTTGGGGGGGGGTTGTGAACTTTTTCACTTGTTTTTGCAGCATAGTAGTTTGTTTCTGTTGTTTAATCCATCCTGCATGTACTTCTTGTATGTAATGATTTCCAGTGCTGCACACCTCGTCAAGATCATTACCTCCATTTGTCTCATGTTTTCTGATTTGATTTATTTTGATTTACTGTGCCTCCTTTGTTTGCATGTCCACCTCTGTATCATCTGAACGTCCACTCCCAGTGGATGTGTGGTCAGTGGGCTGCATAGTGGCCGAGATGATCAGGGGAAGTGTGTTGTTCCCCGGCACTGATCGTATCCTTCCCCCATCATTTGTGCTCCAATGCGTCATTGCTTCATTCAGTGTGAAGAGACCTGACACCATTGCCTCCGACTTGCCTCTACAACCTCTCCGCCTCTTGCCATCCACATTTTTACTGCGACCGTCACTGTGCTTGTGGAATGACATTGTCGTATACTTTAATGTCAAACAACTTTATTGTAGCAGTTTATTACAGTTCCAACGTAGCGTAACAGTGAAGTTTCAACCTCCTACGGTTGGTTTCCCAGGAACAGCAATAATGTTCCCGTGTCAATTTGACCCAAGCTATATTTAATGATTAAAAACACATCCAACTAAACATTATTCATCAATTCCATTGCAAATATTTCACATGAACCACTTTTAACAACTAAAGTTTTCATAATGAAATACTGCTATTTGTAGTTTCTTAACTTTGGAATGTTTGACCCGGGCTAGGTTTAATGTTACAAAAGCACCCTGATAATAAATTATAGCTCACTAACAGTTTTCAATGCAAATCTGTCCAAATTAACCATTTTAATTGTCTGTTGGAATATTAATTGCAAAATAATACCAATTTGTAGCTCTTAAACTTTAATGGGTCAGTTTGACCCAGGCTATGTTTAATGTTCCAAAATTAGCCATGTCTTATAGTCTGTTGATTAGGTGTTTATTTTTTGGGGGGGACTGTTGGGACATTTTGGGTCAATGTTCCGAAAGCTTCCTGGGAAACATTAACATAGTTACATCTTAACTGTTTTCATTCCAAATATGTCATAATGAACCAACCGTTTATTGTCTGTTGGTGCCAAGTTTGATGAGCGAAAAGCTAACATTTGATCTTTAACTTGAAAGTGGGTCATTTGACCCAAAACATAACTGGAGGCTTGAAACGGTAAAGAAAACAGTTGTGGAGAAATGCTGCAAAATGCGAATCTGCCTGGATTATAAACCTAGATTCACACAACTTTGTGGATTTGTGCCATGTGCCAATTAGTCGCGGCCTGCGTCATCCACTTAGGTATATGCCACACTCGAATAGATAGGTAAGAACTAACTTTTTTTTTTTTTTTACTGTATTGTTATTGCAGTTAATAAATATTCACACAATGGCATTAAATAGTTATTTTGGGCACATTTGGAGTAGTCCAAATGAATGTCAATGCTAAAGCCATTGTTGACCAAATCAGCAGCACCAAAGCGCCTAAACCTTTGGCTGAACAGTCTCTCAGATTAATTAAAGTGTGGAGATTTACTGTGTGTTTAAACAAGTTCCCTGTGCCGGATTTAAGATTATTAAGCAACAAGGAGACATCCTTAACCCAGATTAGCATTCCATTAGAGTCTGATGCAAACACTCCATGTTTATGTTTCCACACAATTTATTTGTTCCACTCATTCTGACTTGTTTTTGCCATTTCTCCATAATAGCCCATTTTGTTGTCCACTCGTTTCACCTGACATTGTAATACTGCATGACAGTAATACTGTTTACTATGTGTCTAAAAAGGTACAAATGTAATGAACAAATAATGGCCTCAACCCTAAAAGAGCTTACCCCCATCTGTAGTCGAATATATAAACACCCGGGCCAATATGCGTATGTGCATGGGAGTGCAATGAGTTTGTATGTGGCTCTTCTTCCTTAATACGCACACGTCAGACATTGACCAATGGAACAAAGTCATCGAGCAGCTAGGCACACCATCTCAGGACTTTCTCATGAAACTGAACCAGTCAGTAAGAACATACGTGGAAAACAGGCCACGCTACGCTGGATACACCTTTGAGAAACTCTTCCCGGATGTTCTTTTCCCCGCTGATTCCGATCACAACAAACTGAAAGGTGCTGCTTTCTTCTGTTATCTATTATCAGTGCATCACACGGTCATTTATCAAGGGATAGTTTTCACCTTATGTGATCAATAGTTCAATAACGTAGCTGTTTGTTTCTTCTCTTCAGCGAGCCAAGCAAGAGACCTCTTATCTAAGATGTTAGTGATCGATGCCTCCAAGCGCATATCTGTAGATGAGGCCCTGCAGCACCCCTACATCAACGTTTGGTACGACCCAGCTGAAGTGGAGGCGGTAGGTATTACTGCACAACACACTTTTTTCTATTCAAGATTCTTATTGAGCCATTTTGTCATCCTCAGCCACCGCCCAAGGTCCTTGACAAGCAGCTGGATGAGAGGGAGCACACTGTGGAGGAGTGGAAAGGTGCGATGACAGATTTTTCAAACCCTTCTCACTGTCAGGTTCAGGCAGAACAATAGGCGTCAAGTGTGATGAACCATTTCAAAACATCAGTTTTTGATGTATGTGCATCAATCAGTATTCAGTCCAGCCTTCAAAATCAAACACAAGCCATCCACTGATGATGGTTGTTTATGTTAAGTATACCATTTGAACGTTATTAACTACCATGCAAATATAAACGTGTTCCCAAATAAAACTAAATTATGGTAGAATTACTCCCCCTTTGACAATGCCTGACAGACATAAATGACTAGAGCAGTAGTTTGTTGGCAAGCTTATCTGGTCAGTTAACTGTGATCGTCCTTCAGCATTATGCTTTCATCTCCATGCTAGTTATGTTAGCATGAGCTTGATGATTTATCCATACATCAGTTTTCTATGCTATATTCACACCTTTGGAATTAAGACCAGTGGTGTCAAGCTCATTTTAATTCGGGGGCCACTTTCACCTAAATTGAATCACAAGTGGGCTGGACCAGTTTGTCTATGGCCTAATAAGATAAAGATAAAAATATATATATATTTCCTTTTTTTGTGTAAATAATTACAAATACATTTTGAAAATATATTTTTAAAAAAAATGTTACTCTTATCTGTAATTTCTTAACAAAAATGACTGCAATTTTTATTTATTTTTTGCATTATATGCCGAGTAACAGCCAGAATGTCATTTAAGTGGGTCGTCAGTCGCCCTTCAGTAAACATAATTGTTAACGGTTAATTTTAGTGAAATATGTCAGTTTGGGTTTTGTCCTCACGAGCCAGATTGGATCCCCTGACGGGGGCCGGTTCTGGCCCGCGGGCAGTATGTTTGACACCTCTGATTTAGAGTCTTTAATGAACCTAAAATGAATATTCTTGGAATTTTGGTGGGAACCAGAGTATCCATAAGAGATAGAACCCATGAACTGAACATGAGATTTGAACCCATAACCTCAAAACTGTGAGGCAGACATGCGATACCTCAGTAAGTGCCATTTTCCATTTTATTTCCCTATTTGACGTCATTAGGTGGTAAAACTCCTAATTATGCCCTCGTAGTCCATTTTTCACAGTATCATAAACGGTCTTGAAATCCCTGAAAGGTTTTCAATGTCTTCTGTGAGGCAGAAGTGATGCTTTTCTTTTGAGCGTCCAAGATGAGCTCATCCTAAACTCTACCAGGTGATAATGACCCCACACTCATTTTAGAAGGCTCACTCCATCACACGTCTTGTCCAAATTAGAAACATGATGCTGTTTGGAGCGTGCAGAATGCAAAACACACTGCGGTGGACGGAAAGAGAGGCAGTGGTCCAGATGGTGTCGGGTACTAATCAGTTCTTCCTCTCTGCTGGGCCGTGCGTAGGGCTGATCTATAAGGAAGTGAGTGACTGGGAGGAGTGGTCAAAAAATGGAGTGATCCGAGGACAGCCATCACCGCTAGGTGAGTCATCTTTGTAACTTTAAGTCAAACGACTCTGTCATGAGAGTACGGAGTCAGTTTTTCATATACTATACTTTGTATAAGTGACATAAAAAGCATCAAATATGTCCAGAGGCATTAAAAATGTTAATACAATTGATGTAAAAACATTGTTGTTCGTGCTTTATTTTTCATACAATGTTGTGCAAAGAGGCACTATAACGCAATTTAGCATATGTGATGAAAAGTGTATTTGTGGGGACTAATTACGGCTAGTGGCAAAAAATTACCTCATCACAAATGTATGATTGACTGAATGTTTTACACTCCTTTTAACTGTGTAGTATGTATTTTTAACTTCAAATAACTTTATGAATTACTACAATGTTTGAAAAGATACAACCACGGTTGTATTTGGTAACCATATTTGAGAGTGTGGGAAAAAAATATTATAGTACATTTAGAACTGATATAACATGCGATTAATTTGCGAGTAATCGTGAGTTAACTATAGAAATTATGCGAATAATTGATTTCAAAATTTAATCAACTGACATACAAATTGTATACAGTGTGTATGTATATGTGTGTATATACAGTATGACATAGGCATTCAATTTGTTACATTAAAAACAGCATTAGGTTAGACTTGCTCATACCTACAGAAAATATATTGCCAGATAGATTACTGAGCAGTTGTGACCACCTTCTTCACGTGTATTTTATGTCAGTGTTGTACTGACCCCTGGTGGTCAAGGAATGTACTGTACGTCACTTTCCCTGTGTAACTTGTACCTGCACTGACTGCGGTCCAGTAATCCCAGAATCGTGTGTACTTCGATGAAACCTATACGTTGACGTGTTTTTCGCAGCACAGGTGCAGCAGTGATTGATAGCCCCCCTCAACCTTCCTCCTCGTCGTCCTCCTCCTCATCAGCCAACGATGTGTCATCCATGTCCACGGAGCCCACCGACCCCAGCAGCGACCCCACGGTGACCTCGGAAACAGACAGCAGTCTGGATAGCCACGCCTCCCTTGGTGCTCTGGCATGTTGCAGATAACAAAAAAACACACTCAAGCATAACCTTTTTGTCGGTGCACCTTACATAGCGTTTGAGATGCGAAGGTTTATAGGTCAATGGAAGTTCTCATGTTAGTTTGTAGAGCTGCGATTTCATGTACAGTTTGTTGTTATTACCCGATACTACTGTAAAGGATTGTGGTTTTAAATTGTATCACTATTATTGTATTTTTGCTGCAAAGAATCAAGAGTATGTTTTGATGTGAACGTTATGTTTGTAATGAAAGGGAGCCAATTTCTGCATTGACGTTTTTTTTTTTTTTAGCTCCAGCGACACAGTGGGATGGCGCACTGTGAGCACCGCACTGTTTTTTAATATATTTTTCAAATGCTGACGCAGCATTTTGTATTATGTTTTTGGGAAGGGGTGGGGGGAGACATTTGAATGAATCCACTATTAAGTAAAGGACTTTTTTTTAATGTAGAAATGAATGCATACTTGCTTTTTCTCATCTTCTAGATTGTTCGTCAGCTTATGCCACCTAACTTGTTAACTGTTTTTTTCCCCCCGGTTCAGTTTTACTGCTGCATACTGTAAATCTAATGTATTTGCTTATTTAACTCCTCAGTTAAAGAACAGGGTGAATGTAAGTCCAATACTGACTAACTCACTGGCTTCAAAATTAGTGTGTAATAATGAATTCCATTTTGGGGGATAATGCTCGTGATGTATGGTATTTAATATATATTATTTAAGTGCCCTTACGAAGTTAACAGTTTTTTTTTTCTTTTAAAGGGGAAGTCACCCCCCCCCCCCCCCCCAAATTATAATTATTATTATTTTTTAAATTGACAATTATGTTACATGTGGCCTCACTAGTCTAAACATTACATTTTGATTAATATTACATTTGTGGAGTATGAATTATGAAGCAACAGGTAACAAACAATCACATCTCAGCTTTCGAAAACAGGTGAGCTGTGATTGGTCGTTGCCTGAGCAACATTGATGTCATCTTCAGTCAACAGCAAGTGGCAAAATGAGCGCCCTCTGAAATGGACAAAATCGGCAGAATTTTGCTTCATAACTCATATTCCAAAACTGTAATATTAATCAGAATGTCATGTTTTGACTAGTGAGGTCACATACAACATAATTATTGTCAAGAAATGTTTAAGGTTGACTTCCACTTTAAGTCCTCTCCATGGCAGAGTTGAGTTCTACCTCTCAGACACACACACACACACACATTTTTGATGCTACAGTATGCATATCACACAAACAAATATTCACTTTTGTTCTGTATATATAATTTATTTATTTATTCCAAGTGCAAATGCATTTGTTGTATGTAATGTACATGTAGCTCAAAAGTACTGTTTCTAATGCATTTTGTTTCCTATATTTCATTGCATTGTTTTTCTGTGCAATACAATTGGTAGATTAGAGTAGTCAATGGGATGTACATTATACTGTAGATGTACTGTATGTGTGGGAGTTTGCAAACAAGTCATTTTCAGGCCTCCACAGTTGTTCCCTTCAGATGTCGCTGATGACTCAAGGTTCCCAGTGTGTCGCGTCTTTACAATGATCATGTTCGGGCACTCCCAAGTAGTAACTCCACTTGCTCCCAGAATGCACTTGGGGATTGTGATGCATGTCCTCACATTTGCTGGGCCATATCTTCAATGACTGTTGTGGCTGCCTCTTTTATTGAGTGGTTTTCCTCCCCTTAAAGTGTAAAGTACTCTTTGCCCATTGGGTTAAGTGCAGGAACAAGAAAGTCATTCAGCATTACTGGGATGGCAAGTCGGTCTTCCGATGGGTTGTAATTGTAAAGCACTGGCGACACAATATTAAACCTGAGTTTTTTTAAAGGATGAATTGTATGGAGGTGTCGCCATACAATACATTAAAAAAAAAAGGGGGGGGGGAGCTAAACTGTCCACCTCCAACTCAAGCAAATAAAAGAGTTGAATTTGAACAATTGTCTTTGTTCGTTTCTTCCTCATTTCCATAGCTTATTAGCAAGTGGTGTGCAAATCCGCTGCACAATTAGTAGGTTGTACGTATCTGGACTCTGTCCGTCCAATACGGAGTTTGCATTGGATTTTAGTCTTTAGGTTCTCGGGCTGGACTGGCCATCTGCCATAAAGGGCAGATACCCGGTGCTATTTATTATTAACCCCCCACAATTTAGAGGCAGCAGCTCATTAATACATTTCCATTATCGACGGCAAACTGAACCGGTCAGCATCAGTGGTAGAGCTATGTGGTAGCCAGGAGTGGTCAGGAGTCATGTCAGAATATCAATTTGACAAGAATTTGTCTATAGGATAGAATATTTAACTCTTAAAGTCACCATCAAGCATATTCATTATTTTCACATCATAGCACGCAAACAACATGGCTGAGAAATCATTGTCCATAATCGCACTGTCCAGTCATGCTTGTACGCACACGAGCGCGTGCATGCTAAAATGCAAGGGCTGATTTACAGCATTTTTTTTCTGCCAGTCCAGCCCTTGTGTTAATATGGAAGATACTGTTACAAGTTACACAAGACTTTAAACAAAAAAAAATAGTGGTAGTAGTATAGTGTAATACATTTTTGGCATCCTATAGGTTGGTCAGTCACTGCCATGTCAACATCACTCTACTTCACTAAATATGGCCACCCATGGCTTTGTTTTCACAGTAAATAGAAAGGATGGATCCAGTTGACAGATAAAAAAACAAAACTGTTCCGCAAAAACAGGTCGTGCAGATTTTACACTTTGGCACCGATAGGAGCGTCAACCACCCACAATTATAATAGCACCACCTGTCTGTTGTCCTCGGTTTTAACCAGGAAGTAGCCTCCAACTAACTGATCTACCAAATTTTTGGCCTTGGTAAAGCTCTATACTGTATAAGGGAAGTTTTACCTACATAGCAATTGATAAGGGTTGGGAAACTGCTGTACAGTATCCAGTATTTTCTTTTCAAAACCTCAGCTATTGTTGCATTCAAGGAAAGTGGGAAGTCACACTTTTCCCGACTTCATACCAGGAAGTGTGCAAAGGAACGCCTCCTTCAACTTGGAGATCCGACCTGCGAAGTCGAAAAAGAGCTAAGTCTGATGTCATTCGACAATGGTAACCCCCATGGAGAGACTGACTGTGAATGTCTAAACATAATTTACAAGATTTTAAACATGTATTTTATCTTTATTTGTTGTTACTTTATTTATTTAACATAGGTTCACGTAATACAACGTGATTTGGAATGACTGTGTTAATTAGAACAAAAAACAATTGATCAGAATCTTTGTTGTTTACATTAGCTTTGCAACAATGTGAGTGGGATAAATCCAACTTCCCACCTTCCTCGAATGCATCATAAAACCAGATGATGATAAATTGGTCCAGGCTTAACTGGACTTTGTTGTTAGTTAGTTTTGTAGAAGTCTTCCATCTCCATTTGGAGGAGAACGTTTCGGTTCTCTGCGTCTTGGCGTGCGCGCTCCGAATTCCTGAATCGGATCTCCATCATGTAGAACCGCTTTCTCTCCTGATCCAGCACCTCCTCAAGTTTGTTTACTTGGGCCTGGTGCTTACGGCAGTTTTCCTCCAACCTTAAATAGGAGATGAATGTTATATTGTTTCGCCGTAATCGGTAATCACAGATCAAAATCAGGAACAAATGTTCATCTTACTTGCGAATGCTGCATTCAAAGGTCACCCTCTGTGTCTTCAGCTCTTGTTGTAACTCCACGACTACGTTTGTTCGAATATCATCCTCAGTACTACTTGGCTGCTGATTTAGGGCTGTTGTACCCTCGCTCAGTGTTCTCTTTTGGTCTCCTGGATCAGCCAGTGAGATCTCAAAAGCAGTCCAGATGGAGGAGCTTTGAGTTGGCAAGCTGAGCGTGGAAGGAGCGACATTGTCATAAGCAGACAGTCTATGCGACTGGTGAAGGGTCCTCCGAGAGGGCGACATCCAGGAGGTGTCCTTCTCGGTGTCCTTCTCGGTGTCTCTCACTGTGGTCTCTTTAAGGGAGAGGGTTGAGTCCTTCAGGGACGGAGCCGAGTGTTTTAGTTTTGCACCAGATGAGGTGGTGTGCCTGTGTGCGCGGAGGGACGACAGGCCATTCATCAACCAGTTACTACCAGCTGGTGCTGACACTGGCACATCCCCCGCTGATCCTCCGATCTCAACCCTCGACCCCAGAGAACTGCCCTTAAAAGAGCACCTCCAAGCAGAGAGGACTCTGGGCTGCGTAGTGGGGCTATCGCTCCCCTCTTTTGGTGGTTTTGAGTGACCGACCCCATTTTCCTCTGCCTTAATCTTCACTAGTCCACCTTCATCTGTCTCAGAGGTAGTGATGGATGGTGTCTGCATATTGTCCTTAGAAGGGGTATTAGGTTGAGGAGTTTGCTGAGGTATTTGAGCACCTGTGTTAGATGCCACCAGAGGTTCGGAAGCCTCTTGTTTAAGCCATTCCACTTTGCCTTTATGGAGAGAATCATTTTGACGCAGCAGAGAATTCTCAAGGTTTTCGAGCCGATACAGTCTGGCATGTTCACTGATCAGTACAGTCATCAGTTGTTGCACCTGAGAACTTCCTGTTTTCAATTAAAAATGCGTCATCGTTAGTGTGAAAGATTAAGCGACATGGAAGGTTGGATTTTACTGTTGCAGCACTGTCACCAACCCTCCATCATGATAACCGGATCCTCCACTCTGGGCCGAAGCACGTTTGGTCCGAACACAGTGGCGAGGTTCTGGACGCTCATCTTATTGGCATCAGAGTGGGACTGGACTTCATCTAGAAATCTGAGCGCACAAGAACCAGAGACGTATGTGGCATTTTAAAATTTGACATTGAACGTGTGGCTGAAATTCTGATGCATGACGAGAAGCTGAGTCATGATGCTGACAGGCGTGTGGGCTCAGCTTGCAAGGGAGGCTTGTCCCCCCCCCCCCTTTTTTTCCTTCTTTTTTTTTTATTAATTTTTTTTAATGGGGGTCGTCAGTCCTTTTTTCCAAGAATATTTTTTTTTGGGGGGGGGGGGTGGGACAGCTGGAAGAAAAAACCCTCAATACAAGTCGAATACAATAATTAATAAAATAATTTTAAATCCCTTTATTTTTTTGCTCATGGTTATAGGTTAGTCTTTTAAAAAGCTCCTATAAAATATTTTAAAAGATTAAGAATTATATTGGGGGATTTTTTTCCAGCTTCTGAAATCTAGTATAAAAAAAAAAAATCTTCCCGGGAAAAAATACGGCAGACAAGAAAAAAACCTTAAAAAAAGGCAAAAACTTTCAAAGAAAAATCTTTTAAAGGGTTAAGACTTATATTAAGGGAGACACGTTGTAACGTACATCGCATGGATGTGATGCCGCTTCCACTGATGTGCACGTGGGCATGATCAATGACGAGTTTCTCATATCAAATAGTGAATTACGAATGGCACTGTGTCACTGTATGACTTACCTACAGATGTATTCGAGAAGGTTGTAGTTGACCTTTGGAAGTGATTTCACCTGCTTGCCAAGCTCTATGATACCCTTGGAAAAACAACTTTATTAGTATATACAGTGAGTGATGGGCAAAAGCGGCAATGTTTTGCCTGAATGACCACATTTCCCATGATGACGAGCGCAAAGCATCATGAAATCCTGATAAAACTACAAACTATCGAGCTGATGCCTATTTATTGCTACCACGCGAATTTCCAATAGCTAACTTAGCATTATCATTTTGATTTGAGCAACCAAAGCTACTAATCCAGCCAGGAACAGAGCAGTGTCGGTCAGAAATCCCTCCTCGTCATTGAGCTCACACCAGCGACTTTGACTGTCCCTTTATCTGGTTTGCCTCTCTTTTGCTTTTTTTGTCTCCTCAAACAAAACTTTCATTTCTTAGGTTGTTTTGTAGCTTCAACCATGACAGCAGTAATCGCGCAAAGATGTTTGAATCGACTTCAGTCTTTGTAACAAACAGGGTTATTATAGTTTTGAAATTTTCATTATAGTTATTTATTTATTTATTTTTAGTTTAGTTTTTTAAATTTAGTAAGTTTGAATTAGTTTTCAGGGCGGCTCTGTTAATTTTTAATTAGTTTTAGTTATTTAAAAAATGCCTAGTTTTAGTTTAGTTTTTGTTAGTTTTAGTATTAGTTTTCATTTCAAAAACATGTCATGCATAAACATCTTGGTAAAATGAAAAAAGTAACACACTTCTTACTTAGCGTTTCGGCTGAGTTAAATGAGCAAGCAGGCAAGGTGAGCCATTGGAGCCAAAAGTCAAACACGCAAAATAGGAGCGACGTCATCTGAAGGTGCTTTTGTATTGGCTGCTGCTAGATGACGTCACTTCATGCGACACACTTTCAAACGTTCTTATTCCAGTTAATATCGAAATAATTTAAACTTAAAAAAATAAACATTTATCGATATAATTTAAAATCAACCCCAAAGGCTGTATTAAATTAATTGCCAGAGACAACAACAAAATACATTTTTGCTATAATTCTAGTTTTAGTTAGTTATGTAAATGTAAAATGTAGTTTCAGTTAGTATTTGTTTTTTAAAAAGCATTTTCGTTAAGCATTTTCATTTTGTTTTTGTTTTTACCATTTTATTTAGAATTTTAGTTTTTGTTATTTCGTAAGTTATCGTTAACTAAAATAACCTTGGTAACAAATAGGGAAAAGGGGAAATTACCTATGCTGTTAACAGTCACCGTATTTGTATTTTTTTTGTGTGGCAGGAATCATCCTCAAAGTTGCTTAGTGCCAGTAAAAGTGATACAGACATCCTCAAGCCATGAGAAAGGAACCATTCAACTAGTTGGAAGTTATGAAAATATTTTATGAAGGTTGAAAAGTTCCTTAGTGTTGTTTTAAGGTCAAACGCACATATCAACTCCACACAGAAAAGCCACAGCCCACACTAAAAACAGATGGGTCAAAACCCACTTTGTGGGTTCTATACAAAATGACTCTTTTTTTTTTCTTCTTCTTTTTTTTAAATCCAAAGTTGGGTCAAATTGATCCAAGTAGAAGATCTGACCTAACTTTATGGGTTGTTTTAAATGACCCAATTTTTTACCCAAAGTTGGGTCAAATTGACCCAAGCAGAGGATTTAACCCAAACCCAACTTTCTGGATTGTTTTATACAAAATGACCCCGTTTTGTGCAAGACAATCCAGAAAGTTGAGTCAAATTGACCCAAGTAGAAGATCTAACACAATCTTCTGGGTTGTTTTATACAACATGACCCGATTTTTGACCCAAAGTTGGATCAAATCGACCCAAGTAGAGGATCTGTCAATTTTTGACCCATAACCGGGTTATTTTTGACCCAACTGTTTTTAGAGTGCAGAACTCCAAACCTCAGAACTGTGAGATGGATACGCTAATCACTTATGTGCCACCTCAATTCATTTTAAGGGAAATGCCGTAAATTCGTTGACCTACCAGTGTACTATGTACTATGTACACAGCAAATTCTGTAGTGTTAAATTGAGTTAAAAATCTAGTGGTAATTTTTTTGGAGTTACTGGGTGTTGATTTGGGTGTTATTTGAACACTCAAAGTAAAGAAAAAGCTCTACGGGTGGTGTTATTTCAGCGAGTCAAACTCATTGACTCCAGGCTGAGTTGCCTTATACGTATGGGTTATTTTCTCCCTTTTCTAATTAACCGGGAGTCGTGCGGGAACTAGGCTTACAAGAAAGAATTTTGTGGCAACAAACATGTACTATCTCGTGGCGTACTTGTTAGTGTTGTTGCCCCCCAAGTGCTAGGTACTAGGTTCAAGTCCCACTGTCTCCATTTGAGTTGCAAAATAAAAACTTGTCAAGAAGTGGCACTAAAACTGTGAGAAATTAACACCTAAAAACCGAAAATAACATTATGTGGTTAAAAGTAACAACAAAACTGCAATAATTAAAAAAAAACATGAAAGAAAATAACACTTGTAAGTGTTAAAAAATAACACTGATAGGTGAAAGTAGATAACACTTGTGAAGTGCAAAAAGTTAACTTTTATGTGTCAAATAATAACACTGGCTGTTGTAATTTCACTCAACCAATGAGTTACATTTTTACACTTTTGGAAGTGTAAAATTAAGGCAGAACTGGTGAGAACTATATAAACTGTATGGGAGTTAAATTTACACTTCAGATTTTACTGTGTATGAGTTATAGGCGTTTTTTTTTTTTTTTTTTACCATTTCTTTATCCTTGTTGAGTAGCAGTGCACAAGACAGAAATTGTGCATACTTGGTGAAGGGGATTACAGGCTCAGGTAACTCGCGTAAATACAGCTTCAGGAGTGACGCAACTGTGTGGACATCAGTGGTACTGAAAGGCACAGAGAGATGTGAGTCACTCGGGTTAATAGCAGGTACTGTACAATGTGTAATCCAATTGACTCACCTGTCAAACAACAGACTCTCACCGCGGTCAAACGCATCCTGCAGTAATCGAACATGATTAGTCTGCCCAGGGGCCCTGAAAAGTCCTTCCTCTTGAAGTCCATGGTCACGTATGAAACACGCACACCGCTCGACCAGCACCGGCACCCTCCGCTGGGAACCACATTGTCCCTCATTAAGCATGGTCTCTTCTAAGTGCTGCCCAAAGATACCTACGGGTGCATATCAAAGAACATTTTAGTCTGCATGTTTAGACATAATTAGAAAGTGGATCGACGCAATACACAGGATTTTGATGACACTCACCTCCTCCAAGTGGGGCCCATATTGCTCTGTGTATTGCTCTGACCCATTCTTCTACGTCACTTTCAGAGTTAGCCATGAGCAGGAACGATTCATGGTTTCGGTCACTTTCTACAACTACCCCTGAAAACATAAAAATTGCATCAGTGCAGCGTCCCGTCATTCCTCTTAGTCACAGCTGGACAACCGCCGGTCTGACATTTTAGCTTGACATTTTGATACAGTAACCTTTGACAACATTTAAGTATATTTTTTGTGGTAGCTATTAATCTGGATGCTTGTGGATAACACACCAAAGAAATGATACACATAAATTGCACTATAATGTCCTATTTGGGCAGGGACAGTCCTGTGTTAAAGCCTTGCGTCCCGCGTCCAGGCTGATTTCACCAACCTTGTGAAGTTCTTATGGGAACTTTCACGTTCTTTTATCTTCAAAGCTGCTGGATACAGAAAATTGATTTTCGAATTGAACACTCCAAATTGTCCATAGGTGTGATTGTGAGTATGGTTGTTTGTCTCTGTGTGCCCTGCGATTGGCTGGCAACCAGTTCAGGGTGTACCCCGCCTACTGCCCGAAGCCAGCTGGGATAGGCTCCAGCACCCCCGCGACCCTTGTGAGGAAAACCGGTCAAGAAAATGGATGGATGGATGGATGAATTGCTACTGCCACCTGTGGCCAAACGCCCACAATGTGTACATGACGTCACATACACAGAAAGAAGGCAGGAAATTAGAACCCGAATCAAAGTTTCACATTGATAAGTGTAAATTTGTAAAGTCGAAATCTATTTTTTTTCTGTTTTTGAAAGCGATAGACGTATATTTACAGTCCATCTCTACTTCCAAAAATAAGAAAGCTGTCAAAAGTCAGTGTTCTCATTTTGGTGTTTTTAATATTTCTTAGTTGAAGACCCCTGGCAATTTATTATTATTATTATTTCTTCCTTTTCCTTTACTGAGATTGTTGTGTATGACTTACTGTGATGATGATTATTGTTTGTTTAATGTTTGCCATGTTTGGCTTTTGAGTTCAATTAGTTAAATAAAGCAATTAAAAAATAAAATAAAATTCGAACCCAAATCCAGTCTGAAAATTATTGGCCAAAAATATTTTCATTATTTAAAAAAAATAAAAATGAAAGGGGTCAGAAAGAAGAAAAACTTATAATATCTGTCCCTAATCAACACACACAAAAAAGAAAAGAAAAAAACAGTCAGCACAAAATGAATGACAGCAAAGCCAAGACGCTTTCTGAGTAACGATTAAACAAAATCACTAAATAGAAAGACCTTGTACTAACTATATTTCTCCAGAAATTGTGCTTTTATACATTTTTAAAAAATTCAAATGGCCTGAGATGATTTTGTTTTATAATCCAGATTGTTCCACAAACTGACACCTTGAGTTGAAATACATCGTTCTTTTTGTTTTGTTCTGTATTTAGGTTTGGAAAAAATATCTGTTTCTCTTCATTTGTACTCCCTTTCACTTTAAAAAACAACAACATTGATTTGCATGTTAATTGGTATGATTTCATGATGGGTTTTATACATTATTTGAAGGCACTTAAACTCCATCAATTCATTCAGAAGAATCCATTGTAAACATCTAAGGTTCACCACTTTCTCATACTTTGTCATTACGCCAACCCACCTGGAACAATTTCAAATAAATTACGGCCTGGCTCATCCTGATTGGTAGGCAGCTCATTGACCTGGGTGCCCTTGAGAGGAATGCAACCCTGTAACAAAAAACAAAAAACAAAAAAAGGAGGGGGTGGGAGAATGCACTGATGTGAGAAATGCAAGGTTAGTCAATATTATACTAGCGATATTTAAGGGCCAATCAAGAGTTGTTTTTTCACCGGGATATGTCATCAATTAGACAATTGGACACATGAATGTAGAAATCCCTCCAGCAGAGGAGGGGAACATGTTGTTTTAAGAGATATCTCTCTGAAGCACCTGAACTACAGTTGACTTTCCTTTGAAGTGTGACACTATAAGATTATTTTTTTTTAATATAAACCTTGATTGTGTACTGTACATGGGGACTCAAAAAGAAAGAAAATGGTCAATTACTTCACACTTGCATTTTACCTGTTGCCTGGTCTCATTCTGGTCCTTGTAGAAATACAAAGCTTCAGCCTTGAGGACAAACCACCGTAGTTGCCAGTTTTTCATGATGATGCGTTGTCTCTTCAGCCAACCTGCCTTCAGCACCTTCTCCTGGTCGAAAGGGGAGCATGGCCTGGAGGCCCGAGGCAGCTCTCCGAAGACCATGCTCTTAGAACGAGCTGTTTTAGGATAAGAACACAAGAAATTTGAATTACTCGACAAGACAAATTCCTCTAGAAAATGACCAAATGAGAAACATTGTCACAATTTTTTTCCCTTGCCTATAATTTAACAGCGTTGGCTATTTAAAAAGAACTTCAGTTTTGATCCTTCCAAAGCCCCATCATCAAAGTCAGGCTAAAAAAGAAAGCTGGGAGATAACTCGTCACTTAGATTTGAACCAAGAACCTTTTGAATGTAAAGTCAATGTGAAAACCATGGAAACTGTTCTCTTCACTTTTTGTGACTTGCTTTATTTGAAATGCTGAACAAAAAAAAGCAATAAGGTAGAAAGAAAGAGACCACATAATCTCCTCGTAGTAGACAATCGAATTAAAATTTTAAAGAAATCTTAATAGGGTATCATCGAGAGATGAGAGATTACATCACCTTTCACCATCATGCCAACTGTCTGTGTATTTGTCACAAAAGGTTAACTGAAGAAAACATGTGAATTTATCAATTAAAGTGCTGACACTATGTAATTGTTACATGAAGAAAAAAAAAATCTTACCTCGGCGAGCCTGTTTTATCTTGGGGCTGGGCATGGTCACGGGTGGCATCCCTCTGTTCAGACACACTCATGCAGATGCCTCGCCCTTTTACATCCTCTTCCAGCATTTCTCTCCCTGCCGTTCTCTCTTGCACTTGGAGTTTCCGTTTGATGCCAGGCATGCAAGCACTTAACCCCTCACTCTCCTCTTCCCTCAGTCTCTCTCCTACTGTTGCACAGGCTGTTCTCGGTTGCCTGATGCCCCCCCTCGCCTGTTTTGAATATACATTCACTTTGGTCACTAATGTATTCTCAGTGAGTCCCAGCAATTACTCTACTTGATGATGCCTCGTCTGGAGCTTGTTCTTTACAACAGAATATCATGCAGCCCCCAGTAGCCTTAGGGAAAAAGTAAATAAATCTTGTGACATAAATTACAACATCCTCTTGTCAGTCTCTGCCTCAGGAAGTAAGGCAACTTGATAGAGAAGTGAAAACTGCTGATTTTTGTATGCACATACTGTATGTTTCTCCATCAGACATGAATGTGAGAATAGATCTGAAAGCAACAGAAACTTTCCAATCATTCAAAATTTAATAAAGTAAGACCACAGGAAAAAAACTTTTGTTCTCAAAGATCTCATGCCACACCTAATTTTTGAGTACTTGTACTGGCTTTTTCAGAAGAATGAAAGCAGGTGAAACGTCTGAATGTTTCATAAATTGATATATAAGTAAGCTTTGCTCTGATTGGTTGTACTGTATGCTATATCTCAGTGGCAATGGTAAATGGAGTGCAATTTTGAAGCAACATTCAGTGCTGACACTCAGCATTCATTTAGCAATGTTATTATGGTCGTATAGGTTTCAATGTTTTAAAACTACTGCATTATGCTGAGAGCTATTTTGTTCCTCCATAGAAGCTAAATCATGTATCCAATTTTAAATAAAACCCATCGATTTTGTCAACCTGTTATTTGTACTTTGTAAGTCACAATTGTTAATGGAGCTCTTGTATTGCATCTCAACAAATTAAACTGGTGTAACTCATGACAACAAATTAAACTCATGAAGTCTCCATAAATGTTTCTAATGCTGACTAATGGATTACACAGTGCATATGATCAGTAAACAGTTTTAAATGTCCATTACGATTTTGTCCTCTTTTGTCTGTCCGCAGCCGACCCGTCTCCGTCCCTCAAGCAGAAAAGTCAGTACAGCGACACAGCGCTGTCCAAGTGTCCTGTGCCGCCTGACATCTTCACAGTGTCTGAAATAAGTAGTCGTTGCTATGGAGATGGCTTGAAACTGCTCTGTCAGCAGCCACACCTCCCACAAGAGTGTCATGGCGTTCATAACCACCATCACCGTGACCCAGAACTCACCCCCCAGGAACGTGAGCCACGGCGACAAGCTGCTGGCGGACATCTTGTCGTACAGGTAACTTGCTGCCGTAGCGACAAACAACAAGTGGCCTGTCACCATAGAGAGGATGAAGAAGAGGAAGAGACGGTGGTTAGCCCGTCCGATGCACCGGTTTAGGAAAAGGCAATGGTGGTCGTAGTCTTGAACGCACACATCACAGAGCTTGCAGTGCTTCGAGTAGTCGGGCTGGAACAGCTATGGGTGAAGGGAGACCCAAAAGGTGATAAACCTACTAGTGCAGAATAATCAATGTCTTATGAAAGTGCATCATTTGATTTTGTCCCATCAAAGACTAAAAGAAAAGATCAAGCTGTTTATCGATGAAGGCATTCCTGTGACATGTAGTTGTGACCCATGTCCAGTATCATGTCTTACCTCACAGTAGGGACAAAACCTGTGAGGGCTCTGGTTCTTTTCTGCAAGGTCAGCGATGCAAGAGAACCGATGATCAGCATTTGCTCTGTCCAGTGTTCCAGGATCCTGAGTCAGAACCTTACAGAACAAACCGAGGACTAGGCAGAAGTGGACCGTAGACACCTGGACGGTAGTGGCACCGCCCAGCCACACACATTCATTATGTTAAGGATAAGACTTTATGTATGTTCTCAAAAAGATAAGATTGTTGCATAAGTAGCAAATTATTTTACAGTGGAACCCAAAAGTCAAGCATTCTGGTGGTTGCCGCTAGGTTAAGTTGCCAGGGCAGACTGTCAGTATTTTCAAATGTGACGCCTACTAACTGTTATGCCCCTCCTGCACACTAGTTGGCACTATGTATCACAAATTGTTGTAATCCACCTCACTCAGAGAAGAAGAATCAGCTTGAAATCACTTTTATGTTCAGATAACATCATAAGCTTCCCTTGTTTTACACAAGCTAAAAACAAATGCATCGTTGTTATGTAGTATAATAGCGCCCTCCAATGGCCGAATGTTCAAACAGACGCTAACTTATTGTACAGTGTCCTATATACCCATGACTATTGGGCCAAAAATATCTGGTGAGACATGCTAAAAGTCTCACTGAGAGACTAGTTACAGAAATTAATTGTAGCAATTCCCTCAAAAGTTTGTGCAACATAATATTAAGTTGAGGGTAGGTATTGTTTAAAAAAAAAAAGATTTTTCTGTTTGACCACAAAAATAAAACAATGCCTGATTTGTATTTCCCCCAATGTATTACTACTTTTGTCTAGGGGTGCACCGATCGATCTATTGGCCGACCTATCTATCGGCCCCAATTTCCTTAGTTTTAGGGGATCGGTGATCGGCCGATCCCTTAAATATAAACCGATCTTTTCCACTGATCTCAGCTCCCTCCTCAGCGGTCTGAAAAAGTCAGCCACTGTACTCTTCTGCTGTGATGACTAACAGGCTATTCATTTTTATTTCAGCGAACTACTTACTTTGCAGTTAAAACAACCCGTTTGTATTGTTTCACAGATATTGTTCAATGTTTTCCAATTAAATAAGATTGGAACTCTGAAGGTGTTTGCTGCTTGTAATGAAAAAAATGCAAAAATCTGGATTGGTAGGTCAGACTTTTTAAAAGATTGCAGATCGGTGATTGGTCAGAAAATTGTGATCGTGGCATCCCTACTTTTGTCAGTTTCATTGTGGGTTTTTCTTTCTTTAATGGAAGGATACTGACAATTTTGTCCAAAAATCCACATCTGTAAGTTTAATAAGAATCAAATTATTTACTCTTTTTTGGTAACATTTACTTCAAAAGATAGAGCACTATCGTCATATCACACAAAGGCCTCTGCAAACCACACACGACCTCAGTTCAGTGAGTAGTAAAGCATTAAGGTTTTACTTTTTCTTTTGGCTTTTTTGCAACTGGCTGAACTACTCAGAGCTGAGCCGTCATGTGAGATTGTCCGTATATCAAGGTAACCCACGAGTGCAAATTAGAGCTAATTTCAAAGGATTAACTGCATGCATTTGAGTTTGTGTGATTTATTTTTGTGAACAAAACTAAAATAACTTCCTGTCATGCATTATGTCACAAGAGATGTCAGCATATCACACAAGACCTCACTTTTGCCATAATAATAAAAAAAAAAGTTCTTCACATCCCCACTTGTCCTTGCAGTACTAGAGAATCAACATAGTCTCTAGAAAAAATATGCAACATTGCTTGGGAAGGATATTAGGTGTTATTTTCCCGTAAAAGCAAAGCAGGGTATGGAGCAAGCCGGCAATGAGGGTTCCCAGGTAAATGGGGTTGGGTAACCTGGAAGGAAGATAGCTGCTATCTGAACAAAGAGATACAATATGCCATAAAATGTGTTGGAAATAAAACATCCTACTTTACTTGAAACAAGCCACAATGTTTGTCAAACCTTTGATATGTGGCCATACGGTGATACTGAGTAAAGATGCTTCTGGCCAGCCAAGGAAAGAGTAAGCCACAAAGGAGACCACCATAACCTTCCAACATGGCTGCTGCCAGAAGAATGGTGGCTCCACTCAGGATTGGAAAAAACAGTGTCCAGTAGTACAAAACTGCCATTAAGGGACGTAAACAAAATGTACATGCCTTTTAGACTTTTGCCCATTGTGCAAAATCTCATTTAAATATTACAGATGATGCTTACCATGAGATTCTTTAGGCTTGTGGTCGATTGGCACATTCATGTACTGGCTCAGTAGTTTGGTGAGTTGTTGATGCCTGCAAAATAAAAGCACAGTACAGCAATGTATGCAGTGAGTGAACCCTTGTCTATCCGTGGTTTGCTATTCACAAATTCAGTTATAATTTCCGCTATTAGCTGGAGAAAAACACACAAATTTTCATTTTATGTGCTATTTTTGTAACGCCCGGGATTCAAAATTCACATGCGCATCTCTATTCATGTCAACTTTAACCAATGAAAATATCAAAACAATTGTTTATTCTGCCTTTTTTTTCATCATACAGTGTGAGCTCATAAGTCATGAACAACATAAAAGTTATGTAGTTTGAGCTAGGCATTACTCATGCAAATTTCTCTACTTATGGCAAGGCTTGGGCCCTATAGGGGGTTTACTGAACTACCCAAAATTACATA
This sequence comes from Vanacampus margaritifer, assembly GCF_051991255.1. Taxonomy (NCBI): domain Eukaryota; kingdom Metazoa; phylum Chordata; class Actinopteri; order Syngnathiformes; family Syngnathidae; genus Vanacampus; species Vanacampus margaritifer. The sequence goes on along the minus strand of NC_135443.1, from coordinate 17,528,116 downwards.
AAATTAATATCACTGGTGGTGTTGTCAAACTGGTCTTATGGAGATTTTGCTTCATATTCACCTAAATGTTTTCCCCTGCTTGCTGAGGTCCAGTGGTGTAAGGCCGTTGAGATTTTTCTCATGAAGGATCCTGCACCCAGCTTTTTGCAGCAAAATCCAGCACACCTCCACGCATCCACGCTCTGCTGCAACGTGAAGTGCTGTCGCCCCCTTTTGGTCAACAGTATCCACGCCACAACGCTGAAACATGGGCTCAATTGGTTATACAGTGGCAAACCAGGCGTCCCAAGAGGAACAATTTGGAGTCAAGCAAAAATTAATGCGTGGAAACCACTACCCCGGGGCAAGTATACTCTGGATTTTAGCTGTAATGATGACACATTACTGTTTTTATGTGTTACCTGATCTCTGAGGAGGTATTGGACCATATCTGTGTTGCCCGTTGATGCCGCCAGGTGAAGGGGGGTAACCTGGTGCGTGTCTGTGTCTGTGAAACAGAACATTTCTGTCTCCCACAAATAGTGCACTGCAACACTGGGAAATGTAAATCATGGTCAGTGATTGCCTGAACAATCAAATTGTGATCATTTGACTTTTGTTGATGACTTCACTCACATGCTGCCGCCTGTCACCGCATGATGAAGAGAGGATTTTCGTTGTAGATCTACGACTCGCAGATCAGCTCCATGCTTTAGCATATTATGAATGATGCCAATGTTT